>NC_071525.1:4182115-4489519 GCF_027887155.1 Malaclemys terrapin pileata
TAGGGTTCCATTTGCCAGATTTGCAGCCAAGTCTGAACTGGGCTCTGGGGCTTCGGTTTCCATGGTTTTTGGCTCGTGCCCGTCTCTGAGCAGAAGGCAAGTCTTGTGGTTAAAGCACCTGGCTGGAGTTCGATTTCTGGCTCTGCCACAGATTTCCCATCTAACCTTGGCAGCGTCAATTAATTCCTTGCCCCCCTTCCATTCCCAGTCTCTGACTGCGTTCAGTGCCCTGCCCAACAGAGCCCCAGTCTCAGCAGGGACCTTGCGGCGTTACTATGGTATTAATAAAACCCCCCAACTCAGCAGCTCTGAGGTGAGACCACTGTTTCCCAGGCCACCCAGAATTGCCTCTGTTTTTCCTTGCGCTCCCCTGTCTGCTAGTTTGGCTTCATCTCTTGTTGCTTGTCTTAGATTGTAAACTCCTTGGAGCAAGGGCTGTCCTTTTTGCTCTAGGGCTGTACAGCGCCGAGCACAAAGGGACCCATGGCTGAGGTTTCTACTGCAATCCAATGATGGACTGAGTGAAGTTCCAGATGTTTGGAGACACAAGGCAACTGACTCGCAAATCTCTTGCTATTCCCCCCTCTCTCCCAGGCATCCTTCTTCAGTGGAAATATCCACTCCCCCACCCCATCGGCCTGTTTCCCCCTCTTTCCTCCTCTCCCTAGCTGCTCCCACTTACTTTCATTACGATGCTCCTCCCCGTAGGTACCCGAACCCCTTGGGAATTCTTGACTCCTAACAACCTTGTGGGAATTGTTCTGTTCCCTTCTGCCTGAACGAGGAGGAGGGGCATGGCCCTTAGGAGCCCAGAGGTCAGTTTTATTGACAAACTGCCTCTTGAATGGAGCGCTCTGGGGGACAAGACAATAGGGGCCTGGTTTAATGGCTTGAGTGAAACCCTTCAGGCTAGTAGACTTTGTCATGCTGTGTATCTAACCCTGACCTCTCCCATTGTGGCGTAATTGAAGTCCTAGTTTGGTGACAAATTGACATGATCCGGGGGCGAGGGTGTGAATTGGAGAGCCCCGCTTTGGCGTGAAGTCCACTCAGTGCTCCGGCCAGAGACCTTGTCAATTCCGCACCAGGCTGCGCGGCGGCTGATGCTTTGTCCGGGAGGATTATGGCTGAAGGACAAAAGAGCGGGCTAAAAACCCATGTCGGTGGAGGCGCTGAAAACAGCATTACGGTGAAATGATCCCGGCCCAGGGATGTTGCCAGATGTGGGGATTAGTGGGGAAAGCGTATTCAGATCGCTTTCCCAGCCTGCGTGGGAGAGGATCTAGGCATGGGCCCAAACTGCGAAATTCGGATCGGGATTTCTAATACCCCCCAGCAGGGCTCAGACCCCGGGTTTTTATTTCGGCCCGTTTCCAATAGGAATGCATTTTAACCGCATGTGAAGAAGCAGCCAAGTCTTTGGAGCACAAGCCCTGTCATTGGAGGTTTTTAAGAACAGGACAGACAAACATCTGTCAGGGATAGCCTAGCTGTGCTTAATCTTGTCTCGGCATGGGGGGTGTGGACTAGATGACCTCTCGAGGTCCTTTCCAGCCTGAAGTTTCTATGATTGCTTTGGGAGATTGGAGCATGTGAGCTAGTCCAACTCTGAGCCTTCCCTTTATCGCAGTAAAAGGTAGACCATCTCACTGAGATCAGGGCCCCATTGTACCAGGTGCTGTATGTGTGGTAAGAAATAGCCCTTGACCATAAACAGACAAGGGGCTTATTCCTAGTCCCATTTTACAGCTGGGGGAAATGAAGCACAGAAAGATGAAGTGATTTATCCAACGTCACAGAGGATGCCAGCAGCACAGCACCTCTCTCTTCTGAGGCTACGTCTACACTACACAGCTTTTAGCAACATGGCTGTGTCACCACAGCCCTGCCGGGAAAAGTCGCGCAGTGTAGCCGCTGTTTGTCGTCAGGAGAGAGCTCTCCTGCCAACAAAAAACTTCTACCCCCTACGACAACAACATGTTGTTCACGCTGGCACTTGCTGCGGCAAAACTTTTGTCTTTCAGGGGCGGGGGTGTTTAACACCTCTGAAAGACAGAAGTTTTGTCATTCAATTGCCAGTGTGGACATAGCCCGAGTCTAGTTCCTTAATGATAAAACCACCCTTTGTCTCCTCCCAGATTATCCGCGGGAGGTCACAAGGGGATCCCTGGAAAGGGAATTTCCCCTGGCTTTACAATAATCTCTCCGTTTTGACCTTCACTCCTGATGTCTGAATGATTATCATCACATACAACCAATGGGCGGATCACTGCTTGAGAGCATGGCTAGAATGCTGTTAATGGAGGAGTATAACTTTCACTCAGTGGAATTTGTTTATTTCTAAAAAAACCCCCAAAAACAATATTTTACTATTCACTTTTTTTACTCATGCCTAAGGATGGTCAGAAAATGTTTTGCTTTCAGAAAATGTTAATTTTTTATTAAAACACTGAAGCCCAAGAATTTTGGTAAAAAACTGCCCAAATTAAAAAAAAAAGTGTCCATAATATATATATATTTGAAAATCATAAATTTGCAAGGCAAAATGGCGCTTTCTATGAATATTGTCATTTTGTTGAAAAGCTAATTTTCTGTCCAAAAACAAACGAAAAAAAGGGCAGCCCAAATCACTGTGTCTGTTCTTTGAACAGGCAGAATGTGTGAAAATGAGAAGAAAACTTAGGTTGAGATTCAGAAATTTTCCTGGCAGTATGATCCCGTAGATTATGGTGGGAAACTTCACCCTGGAGTTATTTAAAACCGCATTAAACAAAAAAAAGACAAGAATAAAACTGGCTGATATTTTCTGCAGGAAAAATTTGTCATCCAAAAATCCCATTTGTTCAAAATTTTAAGGTTAGAATCTCTTGAAATTTTTCTTTCTTTTGATAATTTTCCAATGGAATAGGAAAAGAAAAAAAAATCAGCGCATGTATTGATTTTCAGATGTGGGGGGTTCACATTTTCAAGTTTTTGAATTTTCATTAGTTCCCATTTTCCTTTCCTTTATTCTAGGTTGTTTTTTTCCCCCTTTCCCCCAATTCTTCTCCTGCTGAGTCAAAATGAAATTTTGATTTTTTGACATTGAAAATTTTCACTTCTTGAAAAATGACCGATTTTCAGAAACGAAACCTATTCAGTTTAAAAATAACGTCAAAAAATGGTCAACAATTTGAAAAATCAGAACATTTAAAAACCAAATTAAGTGAAGGTGAATTCAAAAATTTTGGTTTTATTTTGTCAACTAGCTGTTGGCCCTGATTTGGGAAGGTGTTAAAAGTGCTTAACTTGAAGCATGGGAATAGTGTCAAGAACCTCTTGGGCCTGGTTCTGTGGTCACACATGCCAGTGTAAATCGAAACCTTGTACATGGCCCAACCACAGAGGAAGACAAAATCCGGCCTTCCCTGGTGTGGCTTACACGAGGCAGGATAGAATCAGGGATAAATCTGCATAAAACCAGGGTAACTGAGATCAGAATTGGGAACAATCTTGGATTTGATTGGGGAACGGTCAGGGTGATTCAATGGGTCTCTTCCATATTTGACAAACCCTATACATTTCTACAAAACCTACAACACCTCCAGCAATAACCCTCAGTGGGTTTCCTTCCCTAACGGATGGTTCAGCATGTTTTTCTCATGCCCAGGCCATGCTGAAGTGCTTCTATAGCAAACCCTACGATAAGGCTTGAACCATGCATCCCTTGGTCGCCAAAGCAGAGACTGCTGTCATTGGAACTAAAAGCCACAACTCCAGCAGTAGTAGTCTGTTATCTTCCAGCTGTTAGAATGGAGGGGTATGACACACCCTTTACATGCGTGTTGCATTGAGGTGATAGTTGCTTTAAAACTGGGCAGCCTACCAGTCCCTCCATTAATCTGATGGTAGAAAGGAGCTTTAAAAAACATACACCAACATTCCCTAGCATTTTTACAGTGCACGTCACAGCCACGCCAACTGTTACGCAAGGGATTCAGCTTGTAGTAAACTAAGGTACAAATGACAGGTTTCAGAGTAGCAGCTGTGTTAGTCTGTATCCGCAAAAAGAACAGGAGTACTTGTGGCACCTTAGAGACTAACAAATTTATTTGAGCATAAGCTTTCGTGGGCTACAGCATCCGAAGAAGTGGGCTGTAGCCCACAAAGATTATGCTCAAATAAATTTGTTAGTCTCTAAGGTGCCACAAGTACTCCTGTTCTTTTTAAGGTATCAATGTTGGGAATCAAAGTCGGTCTGACTGACGATGGTTAAAGTGACTCCGTAGAGCGACCAGCTAACCCCCAAATGACTAATATTGTGCTGTAGTCGCGCCTCGAATCACAGAATAACGGAATCATCAGCTGTCGGGTTTAAAGACAGGTGTGTTTCCCATGCCCACCTACTTTTATTTTAAATAGATTGTCTTTAAAATAAATTCCGGCTGCCACTTCGTTTAAAGTCAATGCTCACCCCGGCTAAATCCTGCAATTGGTGGGCCGTTTGCTTCAGCACAGTGGGTTTTCCCTGCAGTTGCCCATGATGTCTTCCAGCTCGGTAACCTGGTCTCGCATCATTCACACAAGGGCTGCGGCTCTGAGCATGAGATGGAGTGTCTGGATTTCAGGAGCGTGGCTCTTTTTACCATTTCTTGGCTCGCTGGCTGCCTGACATTCAAACCAAGAGGGCCCCAGCTGCACGGAATTTGACGTTGGCCCAAAGGGTGGGGCATTGGAGTGGGAGACAGGAGATTGTGGTTCAATTCCTGACCTGACCAGTGGTTCCCCATGTGACCTTGGGCAAGTCACATACCCTCTCAGTGTTTTACCAATTTCAGTTAAACCAGTGCAATCTTCTTGCAGAGACAGGGCCCAAGCCAATGCACCTGCTCCTTTAGTGAAAGGAGTGGAAGCTCATACTTATAGGTCCATAAGTCCCTGTAGACCACCCAACTGGGAGCGGCACAATAGGAACCCTAAATTCTGACCCTTTGGAGACTCATTAGACATAAGACTGCAAAGGATCTCCTGGGTCATTGAGTCCATCCCCAGCAACCCCATCATACCGTCCCGTTCATAAATGTATCAGCCTCCATGGTTAAACTAGTGAGGTTTTTATTCAGTTCCCACTCCTCCTATTGGCCAGCGATTCCAGAACGTCACTCCTTCGATGCTTAGAAAGCTTTCTCGAAGTTCCTGCCTCAATTTATCGGTCCCCCCCTCTGTGGTGACGCTACCTTGGGAGCCACATCTCAAAAGCAACATACAGGGGTGATTTAACCCTTTCCATGAGAAGCACATCACACCGCCGCTGATGAGCATACATCCCCGGCCTTGATTTGCGCTAAATTACCTTACAACCAGAGCAGCCCCGATTTATCACCGATGGCAACCGCTCTGCGTTCCGGACATCATTTCCCACGCTGGCTGCATACGTTTAAATGGCAGGTTCCATCTTCGTCATCTGTCGCTGAGGAATACATTTTGGTTCTATTAATATGATGGTAAAAGACACACTAGTCCGATTCACAAACCAGCTAAATCACTAGCTAGATTGGATCCAGTAGGAATCAGAGTTAATTTTCAGGAGGTAGGGTCATAACCACAGAAATGTCGGTCTGGAAGAGACCTCAGCCCACCCCCCTGTCCTGAGGCAACACCATGTATATCTAGATCACCACTGTTTGTCTAATCTGTTCGTAAAAACCTCCAACGACAGGGAATTCCAAAACCACGCTAGGGAACTGTTCTAGGCTTTAACTACCTATAGAGTTAGGAAGTTTTTCCTCATATCCAACCTAAATCTGCCATGTTGCAAACTAAGAGATTGCTTCAGACTGTGCTTCTTTATAATAACAAATAAAGTTAAATTAAAGAAACACAAGCCAGCTGTTCCGGTCAACAGGGATGGTGGAGGCTTGTTGGCTGTGACGCAGGAAGGCTCAAGATTCAGTGCCTTGCGGCCTCAGCCAAGACTGGAAACCCATCGCGCCAGGCCCTGTACATACAAGACTCTCCCATGACAATTTGGATTAGACGTGTGGCCCATCAAGCCTTAGTATCTTGCAGTGGCCAGCACTAGATGCTACAGCGGAAGGTGCAGAAAACCTCACAATAGCAGATGTGGGATAACTGGCCTTCATCCCAATCCCTAACTGTTAGAGATTGGCTTAAACCTTGAAGCACAAGATTTTGTCTCCCTTCTAATGGCCTGGTCTACACACAAGTTTTGTCCTGGTTTAACTATGTCGTATATAATAGCTACCAGTATAATTATACCAGTGCAACCCCTAGTGTGGGCACAGCTATACCGGTATAAAGGTGCGTATCCCCCTTCCCAGCCAGGAATAGCTACACCTGTATAAGCAGTGATATGACGGCATTCACACTAGAAAGCTTGTACTGGTTCAGCAATACCAGTATGGTTAAAGCAGGACTATTTTCCAGTATAGATCAGGCCTGACGCCCCCTTCGGCTGCTCTGACAGCCCCTAGAACTGCAATTTCTACCCATTTTAAGTCCCTTTTAGTACCGGAGCCAGATTTTGAGCCGAGGCGGAGCCAGGGCGGGTGATGGATCACGGCTGTTGCCTCCTTCAGTTTTAGTTATTGGCTTGAAATGGTGCCACACATACTCCTAAAGGCGGCTGGAAGCCGGGGAGGGGCAGTCACCCCCACACACTCCCTATTAGCTCCTCCACTGATTTGCCAATGTCAGAGCAATATAGAGCGACCTTGGTGTATAAGGGAATCAGGCTCTCATTGTTTGTTACCTGCTCCATAAAGCGATCTCCCTCTCTCTCACACACACACACACCTCCCCCCCCCCATCATGGCTCATTCGTTGTCTTATCAGCATCCAGAGGGTAAATGGACCCGGCTCCATTGGCTATCGGCCTACGCTCTCGGAGATGGGCGTGCGGCTAAAATCGTTGCCTATGTTCCGCAGGCGCGTTGAAACAAATTCTGTGTCCTCGGGGAGGCATTACTGGGTTTTTTTTAAAAATGCTCCCCCCTCTCGGCCTGATTCTGAGCTCCCTTTACACCACTCAAGCAGTGCAAAGGGGCTTTAAAGCAGGCGCGAAGGGGCGTTCATGTCGACGGCGAATCAGACCCGGTTTCTTTCCCCATTCTCCAGTCTAATCTCTAGTCACTTTTGGTCGCCCCTTGTTTTCTCTGTACCTCCTTCTTTTGCTGGTGATGCCCCTCCTTCCCCCAGCTCTCTCTTGTTCCCTATGGTGATCTGTCCTCAACCTTCCCTCTTTTCTCGCTGCTTCGCTATAAACAAAGCACCTCTGTGTCTGCAGGAAGAAAAGTTGCATTATGCAAATGGGAAAAACAGCATGAGAGATTTCTCACTCCGGCTTCTGAGAACCCCCCATTCCCAGCCCACACCTCGGTTTCCATGGCATGCCCAAAGCTGCCGGCGTCTGTTTTGCATACGGATGAGCGCGAGGAGATGCAATCAACAAGAAAGCCATCTCTGACACAGAGCGCCATTGTTTAGCCTGTCTGATTTGTAAGCTAATGAAACACCATCAAAAAATGCTCCCTCACTCAGGGCTGCAGGTTGTTGTTGTTTTTTAAATATGACGACGTGGGCTATCGTCTGCGTGATTGGGCTCCAGGACAAGGTATCCTGGCGCCGTGAAAAGGAGTGCCTGCAAGTCCCAAGATGCGCCGCCCTCGCGCACAAGACAAATTCAGACAGGAGATGGTGCTGTGGGCAGGGGCTAGGCCGAGACAGAGCCTGTGAAATCAGCGAAGATCCTCCCGGAAAGCCGCCATGGCATTTAGCGTAAAAATACACGAACCCACCGATGGCAACAAAAACATTCTGTTCTCCAAGGGGCAGAGAAAAAAAATAAGTCTAATCGAAAACACAGGGCAGGTTGGAGTGTGGAAAGGAATTGTAACAGACCGTGGTGGCCAAGATTCAACGGTCTTGGTTAGTGGCTTGCCATCCAGGGATCTGTTGGGGTGAAACTGAGAACAGCGATGGCTCTGAACTGAAGACAATAAAAAAAAGCCACCCCAACCCTGTACAAACACATAGTAAGAAGCAGTAAAAAACTACTGGCAATTACAGGGGCAAGGGCTGTGTCCCATTATTTGTCGGCTACTGGATATTATTTGTCTTTCGCTAGCATCTAGGGACCCCAGCTGAGATTGGGGTCCCAGTGCACTAAGGGCTGCACAGACACATAGTAAGAGAGAGTTTCCCGCCCCCAAAATGAGACAAACAAAGGGTGAGTGAGAGGATGTGGAACTTAATCTGTTTAGATAGAATAGAGAGAGATGATGATGGTATATATGGGGATAGACAGATAGACAGACAGATAGCTCGAGGGGTGTGTATGGGTACAGAGGAGGGACGTATGGAGATGGATGCATATGGGGATGGATAGATAGATAGGCACTGTCTCTTACTATGTGTTTGTACAGGGGCTAGCAGAATCGGGCGCTGATCTCAGGTGTGGTCTCTAGGCATTATCCAGAGCTCACAATCTAAATAGACAAGACAAATGGTGGGAGGAGAAACAGCAGCTTGGTGGCACAGCGGGAGAGCGGCAGAACCAGAATTCAGGCCTCCCACTCCTGTGCCCTCCGCACTGGACAACCTGTTCACAGATGCATATAAAGGGCTAAGCATTGGGAGATCCTTATCAGATTTGCTGAGCGTGCTGGTCCAAAACCTCCTATGGGAGTTAGGCACCTAAATCCCCTTTGTGGCTCTGGGCTGCTGGGTCTGTCAGAGGAAACCCCCATCCCACAATGCCTTGGTTCTCCTGACGCCTGTCACTCCTTTCTAACTACTCCTTCAGCCACTCCGCAGCCTGGCCCCCATCCTGCTCCACCGACTCCCACGAGAAAGACCCAGGCTGAGATTTTGCTATCGACAGCATTTTGTTGCCATTGCAGTGGGTGGTAGAGGGGTTCTCAGGGAACCCCAAAATGTCGGCCTCTTTTCTGTGACACCTCTATTCTCCTTCAATCCCTCCAATGGACTCAACGGAACACAAAACCAGAGTTTGCTTTTCTTTCTTTCCAGGGGAAAACCTTGCGTCTTAGTCCTAATTAACGGAACTAATTAACCTCATCCACACGGGGCCTGATTCTCATTGATGCGAAGGCCCCTGCCCTGGCAGCGTAAAGGAACCTTAAAACGAGACTAAAGCATTTGAAGGCCCCTCTACACTGCCAGAGGGGTGTAAAACCACGATTCGTATAAATGAGAACGAGCAGATTTATGGGGAGAATCGCCCCCAGTTTGCTCTTCTCTTGCTGACCCGGGTTTTGAACCTTTGCAGCATGAGATCGCTCTGCCTAAATCTATATGGGCCTGATTCTGATTGGCAGCCTCCTCTCTTTTGCTGTGGGGCTTTAAAGCGGGTGGGAATTAGTCACACTCATAGCAAAGCCCTTTTGTTCTGCCAGAGTGGTGTTTAAGGGGCTGTAGCCTCCCTGATTCCGGCTGATTCGATAGCTAGAGAACATATACCTCTCCGTATTGGGCCAAATCCTCAGTATTGGGCTAACGGAGAATTCAGGACATTATATCGGTATAGCTCTGTGAAAGCTGCATCGCTTTTACACCAGCTGAGAATCGTGCCCATTGCTTTTGCCGTGATTGCGCTGGGGATGTGTGTGGTCCGGGTCTTGGCTACCGCTTCCCTGGCATTCGTCCTTCCACATGGCACCCCCTTCGCCGGAGCTCCATGAATGACCGGCCTGTTGCTGTTCCCCCTCCGAGCAAACGCGGCTCCGTTATTTTGTTCTTTTCCCTGCCAGTCGCCAGCTCCATTCACCCCCTTCGGCTCCGCTCCCGGCTCGGGAAAGCAAGCACCGAAAGGAAAGGCCTGTTTCCCCCATCCACTGCACTTTCCTCTTTCGCTTCAGGCCAGGCGGCTAGTTGACCTCCTTCCAGCAGGGTACGACCAGCCAGGAGACGAGCAGCTGCCAGATTTGCTTTTTTTCCTGCTTCTTCCCTTTTACTTCAAAGAAGAAGAATCTGTAGGCCTTGCATTCTCCTTCCCCCCACCCAAATCTCCCACCGTGACACTATCACTTTTGCAAGCTCTAGCGTAGGGGAGCTTCACCAAAAGCTTTACGTCAGGACCTGAGATTTGTTCATTCCCCCGCCCCTCCCAGAAACCCCCGGTGTCGCCGACCAAACCCACAAGCGGCTAAAGCACAAGCCGCGCCAGGGCTGAATTCGCCTCTCCGTTATGCATGGGAGCCCCTGCTGACTTCCAGGGACCCCGACTGACCCCGTGAAACACCACCCACTCCCCAAGACCCTCTGTCACAAGGTGACTGGCCCCTTCAAGGGAAAATGGGACCAGCCCCACCTAGGCGCCTCAGCCTGAGGGGGCAGGACTAACGGGGTTGGGTTTGTGCGGGATGCAGGGAGGTCGCTGGGAGAAACCGCCAGAGTCCCTGGGCGGGAAGGCAGTGGCAAGGCGCTAGAAGAAAAAGGGGGTGACGGGGAGCCCCAGAGGGCAGAAGAATCTTTTGTCTGTTTGGCCTTTTGATACCCCAGAAGGGGACTGAATGTGAAAGGTGACCTGGCTGGAAAGCCGGGTGCGGCAGAACCAGAATGGCAGACAATAGGGGGCGCTAGAGCAGGACACCCCTTGCAATGCCGTGTCCTCCTACACCCCCTCCTACACACATGCGCTTAGCTCAGCGACTCGGGCAGAGCTGCCCCCCAGAGTCAGCCGCTGACCCTCCTTTCACATGAGGGAAGGGGCCACAGAGGGCAGCTAATTACGGGGCATAACCAAAGAAGGCCACGGACGGAGGTGGGGGGTGAGGGACATGGTTGTAGGGTGACCAGATGTCCCGATTTCATAGGGACAGTCCCGATTTTTGGGTCTTTTGCTTATATAGGCTCCTATTATCCCCTACTCCGTCCCAATTTTTCACACTTGCTGTCTGGTCACCCTACATGGCTGGCACTGAGCAGAGAACCCTGGACAGCGCACCCTGCTCTGGAAAGACGCTAAGTTCAGCGGAGGCCGCCCCGGGCACTCTCCCGGATGCATGTGCCAATGGGTACAAGGAACACAACCACGCAGATCGATGTGCTTCGTGAATCCAGAGAATCCGTGAATCAGCTGACACGGGCCAGCCACGGGTGTCTTGTTGCAGCGCAGACACACCCTACATGGCCTTGAATGTTGCTGTGCAAGTCTGAATGTTGTTGCATCAGAGTCTTTCACGGTTTGCTGTTTCTCATGTTACGTATTCAGTCCCCGTTCGTAGTCTAGGGATATAGAATAAAAGTCGGATCTCATCTGAGTTATTGCAACCTTTAAAAAAAGCCAAAAGCACAACCCCGACCTTCATAACCATTAGCTGAGCCGTCTGGCTGTTATCCCCGGCCATAAGTTTCCTGCACCAAGTTTATTTGCATTTCAAACCCCCAACTCCCCACGGCAGCTAGCCCTCAGAAGAGTCACATTTCCAGCGGCCATCGATTCATGGCGACGCTGAATTTTAATGGCACTATACCTATCTCTCACGGCAACACTGGAAAGCTGAGTGCTGGAGAAGGAACGTCAAGGAATCACCAAAACGTCCCCTGGTGCTTCACGATGAATGAGGAGGAGGTGTCCTTTAAATATCCCCACCATTCCCCTCCCCCTTTCTTTTATTCCGGGAAAGTGTGATTTGATCCCTCATCGTGCAAGATCTCAGAACCGCCTGTGCAGTGCAATGCGGCTGGATGGGCCCCCATCAGCTTGCATCAAATCTCTGCATCAAGCCTCTAGATCTTCTACCTGGAGCTGCTATTGCCCGAGTGAAAGGACCCCACTTCATTAGCTGAATGGCGGCAGCTGACTCATCAATCACCATGCGCTCCAGCCATGAGGGGGAGACAGAGAGCCGCACGCTGTACCTGTGGGTTACAAGCCGAGCTGGCTGGAAAACAAGTTTTCCTGTGGAAAAGCGTGTGTGTTTGGCACACTGCGGCACCTCATGGGAGCTGTAGTTTGGACACCTCATGCTCCCATTCTCCTCTATCGGCCCGGCTCGCTGGTGGGACTACAACTCCCATGATGCACCACAGTCTCCCCTCTCATTCTGACTCCGTCTACTTTTACCATTGGGTGGATCCATGATTCAAACCCCCACCTCAGGCCTTGACTGCTCCCTGGACCCGCTACAGAGGGATATGCTGTGACGGAGCGTAGGGGTTAAGAAGTTGGCCTGCATATTTATCAGTGGCAGTGGCTTCTATGGATGGGGTCCCTTCCCTGTGTCAAACAGTTTCATTCTCCCTGGAGGAGCCATGCATGGGTGTCCAGCCAGCTCCTGCAACAGAGGCGCACATGGCTGGTGCTTGTGCAGCGTCTGGTATGCGTGTGCCCATGTGGGGACCAGAATCTGGCCCTGGAGAAAGGAGACTGAGACAGCTTCAGTGTTATGCACTGATTTTAGATAAACAAAGCTGTGCATTCTTGCAACGAATTAATGGCTATGTTAAGACTTAACAGTCACGGAGCATTAAGTATTGCCTAGACCTTCCCAGAGACAACGGGGCTAAAACCCACACCAGTCAGGTCCCAAAGCACGGGACTCCCATCACAGCTGACAGCAGCAGTAGAGTGCCTATGACACACCACCGAGCAGTTCCAATTCCAGCCAGCAGAGGGCAATGGTGCACATGCAAACGATAGCAGCCCTGGGATAGTCTCTACAGCTTGAGATAACGAAGGGGGGCGCTGGGCCCACGAACTGTAAAAGGCTCACCTTCTCGGCAGATCGGCCCCGGCAGGAAAATGATTTGCCCTGTCCTGCCATAGCTGCCCCATCTCTTTCGTTAATTCCTGATGACCTGATTTCTCATTTGTTGTTGTTTCCAGTTTGTCATTAATCAACATAGCCCCAGATTGCCGGGAGGGAAAAAAAAAAAAACCCCCAACAACAAAATATAAACCTCTGCAAAAGCTCCAGTCACGTCACCTCCCTAAAATGAGTTTTAATTGTAATCCTTTAATCCCTCTCAGATGGCCCTCTGAACAGTGATGCTTTTCATAATTACTCCTTGCCATTTTCCCATCGGCCTAAGGAGCATCTTCAAGAGGGTGGGGGCCGGGAAGAGGCCCTTTATCAAACAATCATAATGGGCCAAATTAAGACAATCGGGAGAGGAATGATGAGGGGGCGAAGGCTGTGAAAACAGAATGGGGATTATTACCCCCCCACCCACCCCAGAAATTTCAGAGATGAGTCCTTCATTCAGCCGAGAATTGAGGTTTGTTTGCTTTAGCCCGGGTACAATGGTCACATTTAGCCAAGTGGGTGCGTTCACAAAGGAGTACCAGGTGCTTATGATTGTAAGTGATTGGGGGCGGGGGGGGGGGAGGGAAGAGCGCTTAGCACTGGCCGATGATAAATATTAGTCAGCCATCGACAGCCGGTAGGCACTGTCGAGTATGTTTGTCTTCCTCCCAAAACTGCACTTTCCTGGTTTGAAGCAAAGCAGCCCATTTGGGGTGATTTTTATTAACGACTGGCATGACAGCTAAGGGGCTTTGTTTACTGCTGGGATGACTCGTGGATAGAACTTGTGGAATTTTCCGTGTGCTGGTGATTCTGAAAAAAAAAAAATCAGTGGGAAAAAATTCCTTTTGGGTCAAACCAGAAATGAATTTTTTAAAATTTTCGTCAAATGGGAAAGTTAAAAAAAAAATGGTTGTGGGTGGAACACAAGGGTTTGTTTCTATTTTGAGCCCTTAACAATTTTTTTTTTTTGTTTTGTTTAGGAACAGACCAGAAGGAAATTTCTGAATGAAAAGCTGTTTGGAACGAAAAATCAAAATGTTTCATTTCAAAAAGGCCAGGGTGAAATGGTTTTGATTTTTAAGGGGTTTTGAGCTGTAACAATTACAAGAATTTGCAGACCATTTCAGTGTCGCCGAACCTGCGGTTTGCGCAGGAAAAAAGCTTTGGCTGAAAAACGTCACCCAGCTCTGCTCATGGTAGAAAAGTTAAACCTGGGCGTAGGCGTTTGCAGGACGGGAGCTTTAGACTGAAGGCCCATGAGAAATGACCCAGGATTTCAGGCAGGCTTGTACAGTTCACTCGGAAGCTCTCCCTGGTCTGCCACCGGAGCTAGCTAGATTAAAGCTATGTGCATATACAACACCTCGCTGATTTTGGTTGAGTCCTCAAGCTGCTACAGCAAATAATAAACCCTATTTTGTATAATTGTACTGATAAGTAACTCTGAATGACATAGCCCTAAAATGTCTATACACACACATGCTCATTATATGGCTACGTACTATACCTATTATATTACACACAAAAAGACTACATTAAAAGAACACTGTTAAGGTTGCAAGATCAAGCAGGCAAAGTCAAGCCTATGCAACCTTAATTCAGACCGCTGGAGCTCACGATGCGGCCTTTACTTACATGATCACGTACTATAATGTTGGGCAATCTTAAAAAGGGAAGGAGACCCCAGCTCCACCTATTATACTATTGATCTAACCAGTGAATTCTCTGGCCTGAGCTGTATTCAGGATCTCAGACTGTATGAACTCGAATGTATTTATCCTCGCATCCTCCCCGGTCAAGTAGGGCTGCCGGTTTGCAGCTGGAGAATTGAGGCACAGAGTGGTTAAATGACTTACCCCAGGTCACAGAGGGAGTCTGTGGCAGAGAAGGGAATTATACCCAGCTCTCCCGAGGCCTGCGCTCTAGCCACTGGACCTTGGTCAGAGCTGTAGCGATCAGATCAAGGCAGGGAGCAGAAGCCCCTTGGAAAAGTATTAATGAAGACAAATGCCCATTTCACAGTCTGCTTGGCTTTTTCCACTGCCCTGTCTCCAAATGAACACAAAGGACTCCTCCCTGCCACACACACACACCCGCCCGCCCCAGGACTTCCAGCCATTCCTCCTAGCTCATTGTCTTAGAGGACGGAGCATCTCTCTACACACCCGTCTGCCAGCAAGGGCCATAATTAGATCACTGCTGGCATCAGCTTCCCACCTGCTGCTGGTTTCCAGCTACTTCGCCCCTAAAATGGGTTTTAATTGTAATCTCTTCATCTCGCTCAGACGGGGCTCTGAAGCTGCTAAAAAGGACCGGGGCTTCCCGTCTAATCATAATTCACAAAGGCCGGTTCTACGGTCTGCAGCCCACGGGAAACCAGGGCCGGACGGGAACCAGGGAGGGGAAAGTGGGTCCGATTGGATATGGAAGCAGCTCAGGATTTAGCACAGAACCAGGAGCCGTGTCCCAGCCAGCGCCGGCACCAATACCAGCCCAACACCCAATTCCAGCCAGCTGCTGATTGGGTTTATTCCAGTAGCACCAGAGGCTGCAATCAAGATCAGCTTCATTGTGCTGGGCGCTGTACATTTAGGTGCCTAACTTCCATTGGGCCTCAATTCCTCTGAGGATCAGGGTTCAGGTGCCCCACATGGTCCTCTGAGAATCTGGCTCCTAAGCGCAGGCTGAAATTAACCCTGGAGTTCCCTTAGCCGAGTATCCCCGGCGGAATGCGTGTCTCTCCAGACTAGTGAACTATGACTTAATCCAGCGAACATCTTGGATGGTTCTGATTGGGGTTAACCCACCCCGAACGTCTCTTTCACTCCCCTGCCTGCCCCCTCTCCCAGAGCTGCTAATCGGTGTATTACTCCAATGAGTCTGACCCCAAAGACTAATGACTCCTCCCCACCCTCTCGCCATAAAAGGCTTTCTCTCCATGACAACTGGCACCGTCCCATCCTCCGCCATGGTGCCCAAATTAAATTGACATGCATGTAGGAGGCATGGCCCTCTGGGGGCAGGGGGTCGGAGCCCGGGTGACCCCGAGGGTCAAGTGATTCTTTGGCAAACAAAGAGCCCTGTATGCGGAGGGGCAGAAACACGGGCAATTAACTCTGGTCAAACCAAACAGAGCGGGTTCATGAGCTCTGGGCTGAAGAGCTGTTTGAGTTTATAGACTCCCTCGCCCAGAGCTCTGCTAGGGGAAGAGAGCCAGCAGGAACTGGGGGACTCGGCTTGAAATCCAAAGACCGACGCAAGGTGCAACAGGGCCGGCTGGATGGAAGGAGGACAGCGGCGTGGACAGGAACGCTCAGCGAGAGGCGCCGCAAAGGCAGGGGTGTGTTAATGACACATGGCTGACTACAGAAGGAAGCATGGTCTAGTGGTTAGAGCACACTATTGGCTGCCAGGACACGTGGGCTGTATCCCCAGCTTTGGGCGGGAGTGGGAAGGGTCAGGCTGCCTGGGTTCTATTACGAATTGAGTGATGCTTAATTAATGGTTAGAGCTGGGAATAGGGGACTGGATTCGGGGGGGCCTCAGGAGGCCGGCGTTCCATCCCTAGCTCTCAGAGTGAGCGCAGCCTAGTGGTTAGAGCTCGGCAGTAGGGGGTCAGGATGCCTGGGTTCCATCCCTAACTCCGGAAAGGAGTGTGGTCGAGGCACTCCAGAGCACACAGGTAGGCAGTCTGGGCCCTCGCCCAGGTCTGTGCGGGAATGTGGGCTACGGATCGGCTCAGTAGAGCACGTGCTGGGACACCTGGGTTCTACGGCCAGCTGTGATAGCGAACCAGGCTTTACGCATCCCAGCATCCAGTGGGACTTTCGCCATGGACTACAGCGGGGTCAGGATGTCTCACGCACTGTGCCTTAGTTTCCCCATTTGTAAACTCAGAGCGGGGGGCGGAGACAATCCGAATACTGCCCTACCATATAGGCCTGGTGTTGGGGGCCGGCTTTATGCAGGGGGTCAGACTAGATGGTCAGACTTGTCCCTTCTGGCCCTAAAAAGCTGTGAGTAAAATCCTAGCCCCCTTGAACTCCATTGGGAAATTCCCAGGATCGTCACTGGGGCAGGAATGTCAGCCGTATGCATCCAGGAGTGCTGTGAGCTTTAATATTCGTAAAGACAAGTGGAGCTAGGAAAGCGCTAGAGAAGGCCAAAATGTCACTAAAGCGGTGCTGCTTTAGACGGGCGGTCGATGATTGGAACTGGTTCTGAGCATGGATTTCACTGTATTAATAACTCCATGACCTAGGAACTTTGCAGTTGTCATTATGCTGTACATTGGGGGCCACACAGAACATCACGACGATAGCAGAGGTCAGACTCAAAGCTTCCTGCTTGAAAAGTACTTGCGCTCAGGGAGTCTCCATGTGATACAGTATAGGGCATATGACACATAGCTCAGCAGTTCTGGTGCCATCCACCAGGGGGAAGCAGTACAACACTAGGGAGATCATTATGATACTAATCAGGGTATCATGAGGCATAATTCATTACCATTTGAAGAGTATTTTAAACACGCAGAAGAAAGATGCTATGGAAGAGCAAAGTATTAACATTACTGGCATTACATTTTATCTAATAGCTACCACAAGGCTGGGACCTAATGGTAAATGATTTCACTGAATGCCTCCCTTGTCAAATGCAAACATCCCTTACAGGAATAATGTATTAACTATAACAATTTACACCCCTTCATTTTGGAAGGATGATCTTGTGAACAAGGCACCGGGCTGCGACTCAGGAGATCTAGCTCAGTTTTCCCCAGACACCCTGTGCGCTCTTGGGTGAGTCACTTAATCAGCCAGTGCCTCAGTTTCCCCAGTTGTAAAATGGGGGTGATGCTAATAATTCTTTTATTTTGCCTATTTAGGTTGCAAGTTCTTTGGGGCAAAACCAGTCTAATTACATGAGTTTGTACAGCACCCTAGCACCGCTGGGCCCTCTTCTGGCTTGGGGCTTCTGGGGGCTACCATAATAGATCATAATCATGAGGCGAGCCTTAGCATATAAGCTCTTGGGGGCAGGCACAGTCTTCTGTGTTTGTACGGCCTCTAGCTCTATGGGGCCTATCCATGACTGGGGGTTCTAGGCACTACTGTAATTTATATAACCGCAATAAAAAGTACAGCTCCTAGCACAACGGGGCCCTGGGCGCTACTGTAATATACCTAATAGCAATAAAAATGATTGTGGGTGCAAGAGAGAAGAGCTTTAAGTACCCACCTCGGCTTGTACTGCCCTTTAGGGTACATTTCCACAGCCAGCAGGGGCCCGCGGCCCTGAGTCTCAGAGCTCGAGTCGCCAGACAAAGGCGGCGTGCTACCAGGCCAAAACCAGCGGCATAGACATTGCAGCTTGGGCTTTGTAGCTTTGGGCGGCCAGTGGGCATGCGCTAGCCAGCTAAGCTCTGACCGGTGGCTGGGCAGGCGTGGGCGGCTTGGTGTCCCAACGGCTAGCGTTAGCGTGCTAGCTTCCCTCGAGCCAGCCCCAGTGTAGACGTGCCCCGGCTGCCTAGAAACCCCGAGATTATAAAACATCTTGTCATTTTTAAGCCACTCTCATGCCTGTGTTGCGGGGGGCGGGTAGGGAACCAGACTCGTGATTTTTTGAATGCCGAGGCCTGGCATTACAGCGTAGCCAGAGCACAAAGCAATCGTCTCCTGCTGCCAGCCCAGCCCCAGCGCCTGACGAGGAGCGTATAGTCCGAATGGGCTCCATACTAGGTAACGCTGCCTGGTTCCCCCACCCCTCATTTAACTCCCCCCCTCAGTCTCATTTATTTTCTCCACACACACAAGCTGGCACGGAGTCGTGGGAAGCAAACAAGCAGTTGTGGGTCCTAATGCTATCAGTCTGTTACCTCTGCCAGCCCCCCCCCCCCAAGTCCCCTATGCCACCCCCACCCCAGATACACAGGCAGCTGGAAAAGCTTAGAATAAAAAAAGAAGAAAGAAAACAGCCCCCTTTAAAATAAAGAGGAGGAGAAAGAAAGGAGGGGGAAGGCGGTGGTAAAAATCGTTAGCACTAATTATCAGGCGCAGGGACAAACGATTAATTTGCAAGTCAATTAGGCTCAGATAGGTTCACGCTTCCTGTTCTCAGCCACTGAGGGGGAAAGAAAATGAGAGACACACTGAGGCCTTAATCCTTCTCAGAGGAGCCGCCATGGTGGGGCCGGTTTTCTGTGCCAACGTTCGAAAGGCCAGGGGGACGAGGTTACAGCTGGCACGGCGGAGGCTAGGCGGAGGGGGGGGCGGGGGGCACCCTCCTTGCCAGTCATTGTGCCCGACAGAACAGCAGTGGCTTGTCTGGTCTTCCCGCCCCCCCCAACCCACTGCGTTTCTATTTTCCTCTTTGGCACGATGCCCATCTCCCTTCTCCATCCACCTCCAGTTGGCGGCCCCGCGGTGAATCCCAAAGGCCACGCTATGGTCCCATGAGGCAGAACCCGCTTTACGGCCCTTTGGCGGAGCCAGAGCCGGGTAAAGGGGTCGCAGCATCAGAGAGGGGCCCCGTGCTTGGCCCCCCCCTGCACTTATGAACCCAGGTCTGTGGGCCCGGATTCCGTGTTTCCAAGCCCAAGCGTGAGCATCTACCCTGCCTGGCAAACCTGGGCTTACAATTGAGGGGGGCTCGCAGCCGTGCTGCCGCAGCCATACTGCACCGCGCCGACCTCCTGACTTAAGTCTGCGGGTCGGGCTCTGTCTACACTGCAAAATGACCGGCCCTGAGTCACAGCAAGAGTTGGGCTCTGCCCCACCTACCCCGAGCAGAGTCCTCGGACCTGGGTCCTGAGTGCTTGCTGAAAGCGTCTGAAGTCCCCGCATTGTCATGCTCTTGCATTGAATTTCACATTCCCACACCCCCAAGGAGAAGTGGGGCATGGGATGGCAAAGAAAGTTAGGGCAGGTGTTGCTAGGTCATATCTCTTCGGACCTTCACTGTCGCAGCAGGAGAAGACTCAGGGGAGAAGGCTCCAAGCCCCCCCACCCCAAAGGACCTGATCCTTTGTACTACCCAAGATCCCGCATATCCCCTGAGCGCCCTCAGTTCCCAGCAAAGCCAAGCCGATTCGAGGGTGATCAACACAAACCGGGCGGGGACCTGTTTTCTCATCCCAGGAGCCTTTTCAAAAGTTTCCCATCCCCAAACAGGATGAAAAGTCAGAATCTTGACCTTTTCCCCCCCGAACTGAAAATCTGAAACCACCTCGGATCGGCTCAGTCAAAATGTTTCGTTTCAGTTTTGACATTTACGGAAAGATCATTTACAAGACAAGATAAGCGGAGCCTCCCCTTCAGATGGGAGGAGCCTTCTGACCACCCAGGGGCTTTTTCCCCCATTTTGAAAACATCAGCACGGGAAGGTTCCAAACTTTTAAGAAATAGTTTCAAACAAGAAATTTGCCCAATACGCCCCTTTCCCACACCCAGGTTAGAGTTTTGAGGAGTTTTTGACAGTTTGTCAAATTCCTGACCCAGCTTACTCAGCGCCCCAGGCTTAGTGCAAGGTGGGATGGAGGAGGACAAGCAGTGAAACTCGGGTGAAGAACAAGCATAATATGGTTGCCCAGTTTATCGGAGTGATTTCTGCAGCCGGGAGGTTTTGGAGGCACACCCCTCTTTCCTTTCACTAAGGCCAGGTTGCTGTTGGCTCGATTCAAGCATAGAAGGTTGTTTGCAATTCCCAGACATTTGTGAAACTTAAACATAATGGGCCAAACTCTCCACGGTGTAAAATCTAATGGAATCCCAGGTCGTCATGGATTTAGCTCATTTCAGACCCATAGCAGGTAGAGTGGCCTCATAGAGCCATGCATTTCCATAGGTTGGGTTTCTGGAATTCCCCAGCCTGATTAAAAGGGAACCACACTGTGTGTAACAGAGGTCAGAATCAGACCCCGGTATTATATTATCAGAAGAGATTAGGATTTCATAACTCAGTAATTGAATATGTAGAACTATTGTAATAAAATATTGAAATACTATAATCACAAAATTCATCATGGCTAACATAGCCCCCTGAACCAGGCAGTTTAAACTTCGCTTTTATGCAGAAGCAGGGTTTAATGGTTAAAACAGATGACTGAGATGGAGGCAGGACTCCTGGGTTCTTTTCCTAGTCCTGGGAGGAAGTATTGTCTCACGGTTACATCACAGAACTGCTAGTCAGGACTCCTGGATTCCATTTCCGGTGTGGTCAAGGGGCCACAACGTGGGATTGGGAGTCAGGGCTCCGAGACCCTATTCCAGCGTCTGCCACTGACCTTGGGTCAGTCACATCCCCTTTCCATGCCTCGGTTTTCCCATCTATAAAATGAGGATAATAAGACTGACTCTCTTGGTAAAGCACTTTGAGATCTATGGATGAAAAATGCTGTTTAAGTGCTTGCTACAAACTGGAAGTGGCATGAGATTTTTAACAGCCACGATCATTTAGGGGCCTGCCTGCCGCATGTCCTCAGCATCAAAATTGCTGTAAAAGGGTTGAGGAGAGAAAGAACATTTCATATAAAATGTAACATCCATTCGGAAAGGGCCCAATCCAGAGTCCACTGAAGACAAGGGTGTCTTTTCACTGGGGTTTAAACAGGAGTTAGAGCAGGACCCAAGTGCTCACAAGTTATTTCCAAAATGCACCTATTTTAAAATGTTGTGAGCCCAATCTTGCCGGGGCCTGAGTGAGAGCTGAGGGCTCTCTGGACTTTTCAGAACCAGGGTCTAAGACCCAGTGTACACACAAATTTGCACTGGTCTAAATCTGTTTCTAGTAGAACTGAGCAGGAAAGTTTTCCCGTCCTGTGAAAATATTGGAGATCTTAGAATTTTGTCCCCATCCTGAATCCAGACCAACCCCTCCCCCCCAAAAAAAGAGTTAACAATCTCAAATTTTGATGAACTGAAAATGTGAAAAAAAAAATACACAAATTTGGATCTGTTCAAATGTTTTGTTTTGATTCTGACCATTTAAACAAAAAAGCATCTATAATTAGTTTACTTTTAAAAATGAAAGGCAGTTCAAGCCAGAAAAACTGGATTTGTTTAGATAATTCTGAAACTTTCCGCCCCTCAAAAATCTTCCAAGTAGTAAAATTCACCAAAACTGACCCTGTGCTGTCCAAAGTTTTAATTCTGAAGAAGTGGCATTTTCCACTGCAAAAATGTTTATCCAAAATTCTAACCAGCTTTGTTCCTCATCAACTTAACCAAAAATAGCACTCTTTTATCCTAAAATAGGAGTATTCACATAGCCTTTTGCGCTGCTTTAACTAAACTGAAATCACGCCTTATGTTACATTGGTGAGTCTCTCCCAATGGACATCCCCAGTTTAACATTGATTTTTTTTAAGCCAATTTAGTAAAACCAGTGCAACATTACGGACTTGCTTAACTCTATTTAAGCCTGATAAGTGCATTCACAAAGAGGCTTGCAACAATCTAATTTAAACCAGTTTAGGCTTACCTGGGAATCATTTGTAATGAAATTTATTTATTTCAACCAGTGCAAAGTCCTGTGTGGATGCATTGCTGCTATATGTTTCCCGAGCTGTTAAATAGGGATAAGGCGTTTTGAGATCTAAAGATAAGAAGTGCTCTCTACGAGCAAGGAAGGTATTTATTATTAATTATAACTATTAAACCTGCTCCTAATTAAGCTAAACTGAAAGAAGACTGGTTAAACATAAGTGAGAGCATCCACATAGCCTCTAAGTGAATCAGTTTAAAAACCACTCCTCTGCTTCTAACACTGTGTATAGACAAGCCCTGCACCCAAATGACTGCCAAAGAGAAATGGAGGGCCTAAAAGCTACTTTAACCAGCACTCCATTGAAACTGGGAAGTGTTAGGAAAACTCTGCATCTGTTCCTGATGTGATCCACTTGAAAGAAATTATCGGACACCTGTTTCCTTCTCAATACCCTTGCATTTGACAATTACAGTCCTCACACAGCAACAGTGGACAGAGAGTAGCTTTGCCAAAGGCGTGTCATAACTCCACTTTGTCCCACTACAGCACCTTTCATCTGAGGCGCTTCAAGTGCTTAACGTATGTGAATTAATTAAGCTTTCCCAAGAGTTAGAGGAGCATTACCAGTCCCATTTTACAGCTGGGGAAACTGAGGCACGGAGAGGGGGGCGTGACTTGCCCAAGCTCACGCAGCGAGTCAGCAGCAACATTAGGGATTCTAATTCCCACTTCCGTATTTTAACTAGTAGGCCACACTTCCTCCCACATTTGGGAAGAGAGCTCAGAAATCTGGCTCCTAGCCTATGGCTCTAACCACTAGACCAGACTTCTCCAAGACCTGGGAGCAAAACCCAGGAATCCTGACTCTTGGCACTCTCCTTTAGCCACTAGACCACACTGCAGTGTTAAGTATGAGAGGGGTAGCTGTGTCAGTCGGCATCCACAAAAACAACAACGAGTCCGATGGCACCTTAAAGGCTAACAGATTTATTTGCCCAAATAAATCTGTTAGTCTTTAAGGTGCCACAGGCCTCCTCGTTGTTACCACAGTGTTAAGAATCACTCCTCCTGCAATACACACACACACACACACACACACACACACACCTATACACTTCGATCATGGCTTTCACTGTATGCAAATATTCAGCATGCATGTAGAGTGTAGGAGTTATTTTGCTGTGCATGATCTGAATTTATGGCATTTGCTCGTACGTACATACACACACACACACACACACAGTTTGAAATCTGACAAAAGCGAGCTAATTGGCAGTGCAAAAGAAGCCAAAAGGAGAAGGGGGGGAGGGCCGAAGAGTGCTGCACAATGCCATACTGTTTGCCTGCCTCAGATGAAATGAGGGGTATGTGACAGAACGGTTTTCTTTTTTAAGAGCACATCTCCCTTCCAAAGAAACATACAACTGATTCTTTGATGCATCATTTTGTGTAAATCAAACGCAGTCGCTTCTATCCAGGGAGACTTTCAAAAGCACATCATCATCATCATCAGGAGGAAGAGTACAGTTATTGTAATGCCTAGAGACTCCAACAGAGATCAGAGACCCATCAGGGTGAGGGTTGTGCCCGACGCGTAACAACAGACAGTCCCTTGCCCAAAGTTCTTACCATCCTGGAGGCCCGGCATGATCGTAAAACAGGGCCCTTTTCATAAGAGTGGGGACGGTGGCCTGTTATCAGGTTAAAATATTTCCTGTGAACCACATGGGTGCTGAACTCTACCCCAGAGGTGGCTGCTTCTCAGCTGATGCTCTTCAGCAATGGCCCAATTCTCATTTGGTGTAAAGGGGCCCTTAGCACACTTCTGCAGTATAAAGAAGCCAGCAAGTGGGTCAAAGTGGCGTACAGAGGGCTTGGCATAAAAAAGAATCTGACCCATAATATTTGCTCTCTCTCTCTCAAATACTGAAATTCTACCTTGCAGCTTCATTGAAGACTCCGCTGACACTGTACTGATAAATTTCACCCCAAGTGAGGCTAAGGTTTTCTAAGGGGCTTGATCATAACGCCAAAATTCTCTCCCCAGGCCTTGCCTAGTTATGACTTGAAATTCAAGCAGATTCACTCTTATTCAGTCGTTCTGAAGAAGCACTCACCTAATCCGGTAAACTGGATTGTTTTGAATGCTGCCATCTACATCGTGGGAGAAAGGCTGGTTAAAAAAAAAAAAAAAAAAATTAATTCAGATGAAAGTGTTCATTGAAAATGTTGGGGTTGTCTTTCATTGAAAAAAGTTTGTATTAATGTGGGGGGTGGTTCAAACATTAGACATTTGGAAATTTTCCAACAGCTGTATAACCCGGCAGTGGAAATGTGAGAGGTTGTTTTTCTCCAAAAACACACATTTTTTTAAAATGAATTTTCAACCATTTTCTAAGGTTTGAAAACATTGGCCAATTCTCCAGGTGGGATTTTTAAAAGGATGGACTCTTCTGGTCTAATTTTTTTTTTCATTAAAAAAAAAAACAAAACAAACAAACACCACCACCACAACTGTAACACCAAAAACAAAACAGTGAATGCTAAGCAAAGCTTTAAATGCCTATGTTTAAAAGCCATCAACCCAAGATTTTAAAAACCATGGGCCAGATCTTCCGCTGGTGTGAAGCTAGGATCTGTCTCAATCTTGCTAAAATGCCTATACTCTAAAAACAATTTTAAATCAGCAATTTTATAGAAACAGATTTCTAATAATACATTGATTGGAATTGTTTAGGGTCTGGTATTTCAGTAAATAATTGTTTTAAACATAGTTCAAATCCTTATTGTTTTTACTCTCTTAAAACCTCATCAGTATGCTTCAAGCAGAAACATGTCTCCCCCCCACACACACACACACACCTCCCTTTTTGTTAAAGTGGTAGAATTACGTTTATGACGTGGTTGAAACGGAATCCCTGATTGACCAAACAAACAAACAAGATATCCTGACAAACAAGAGTTTATAATTCCTTTAACAGAAGTCTGTTATTAAAAAACATCAAGGGAATCTGAAATATTAACCCAAACTTTCCCTCTTGGTTTCATGGAGCTCCATTGTATTGCAACGATTTTCCGGAAAGAACAAACACTGTAGATTAAAAACAAACACAGATTTGCAGAGTTATTTTGAGAGACTAAATTATCCTGGGAATGTTTGAAAATGAAACCAAATAGCTTGCGCGCACACACAAAGAAAGAAGTCTAATTTACAAACCAAAAAAAGGATGTAAACTTAAAATTTGCCACACCTTCAAATTCGACCCAGATTGTTAGATATTTTCTTTTCATTGTTTTGGAGGTGGAATGAGGAAGGAAACATAGATCAGAAGATAGAGAAGCGTGCGAGAGAAAGAGAGAGTCTTAATTTACCAAGCGATTTCAAAGAACCAGCAAAAAATATCCAGTCGTATTTTTATTTGTAGCTGCAGAGACAAATGCAACAGCATGTAAATTGCATTGCTGATCGGATCCAAATATTTTCGTTAGAATCATTCCAAGAAGGGGCGGAGGGGGAGTTTGGGGCAGTTTTTGATAAACATTTTTAAAAAACGTTCTGCCTTTGAAATTCTTTTCCGCTTGAACTATTGATCAAAATTACTAGCACAGCTTCGTGTTTCTTAGTCAAGAGGGATGGTAGAATTTAAAGCCATTCAGTGTCTGAAAAGTTTAATAAAGACCGTTTTCTCTTGTAACACAGAATTATGTCGGTAAACGAATATCTGTTGCGAAATTACTTTCCATTTTACCTGTAGATCGGGATTTTACTTGTAAAATTATCCTGCAATATTCACCCTCTCCTCCACTTTTCCTAGTTTGTTAAAACCCATGTATTGAAATTCCAAAGTTCCCATTAAAAAAGAGATGCCCGTTTTTTCTCCTTTAAAAAATTCATTTTTGCTTGCTTGTTTTGGCTTTCTTTGTTATAATCGGAGGTTAGTTTGATTCAACTGTGCATCAATTGATTTAATTAAAAAAGAGCTTGTTTTTATAATCTGATTTGGGAAGGGAAAATCGGTTATGATTTTGTTTTCTGCCTGCTGTATGCGGTCATTATTCTTGCATTTCCTAATGAAACATAAGATTACAAATTAATTGAATTGCTTCCCCCTCCCCCCCCCAATCTGGCATCTCTTCTAAAATTTTGGCTAACCGGTAATAAATCGCTGTAGGACAAATATCCAGAACGTTTTCCCTTTTGCGCATCACATTCTGCAGATAGGGAAAAAATTCCCGCGACTCGGTCAATTCCCCGATCGGAGCAGCTTCTCTCCAATTCGAGCTAGTCAATTTCCCTTTTCCAAATTCGAGCTAGTCAATTTCCCTTTTCCAAATTCGAGCTGGTCAATTTCGCAACGACATTTACCTTCCCAAACTATTCTACTTACAAATAAATGGAACCAAGCAACCAAACAGCAAAGCACTTAACAAGAAAGATCTGGCTGGGTAGAGGACTACAAATGATTCTTTTTCCTCACTTGAAAACATTTATATTCTAGTTGATTCATTGACTTCACAAAAGCGACTGCAAAAGGAAAAGATGGTTTAGACCAGCCGCCAGAAGTTTGGAAAGGTGCGGACAGAAGAAATATGATAGATGGATTTTTTTTTAACCTGTAAAGAAATATTACCATGTACTCAAAACTAATAAACACAGCTCTTTGCATGAAAAAGGAACGTGTCCTAGACCTATCACAGGATCTTTCAGCTTTTATTCTAGGGAGGAGTTCTTTTTATGCAGTCTTCTCAATCACTCCATCCATTGATTTTGCAGCCTCAACGTATTTTGACACATGTAAACTTCAGACAATCTGGAGCTATCTCCAAAATGGATACATTTTTAATACACAAACCGGACCTCCATTTGGTAAACTACAGGAGTACAGAAGAGCTGTAAATCCTGAAAAATAGTTAGTTGAATTAAACGGGATAAGGCGGCTTTCCATTTGATCCCCTGGTATTAATTTTATCATGAAATATTGTTTCTTTGTTTTCCTATTAAGCAAACTTCATACATTTGTAGCCACAGAAGTTAAATATGCCATTTGTTTATTTAAAGCACTTAATTTTAAAGAAAGTTCTGTTAGAAAGTAGTGCAACTGGATGTTTAAAAACAGAACAGAGAATTTTTCCTTTTCCTTTTGGCACATTCAATTGTCATTTGATCATTTTTTAGTATTATCAAGAGGGCTTAAACTGACAAATGAAGCATTTTGTTTCATGATATACAATGATTTAAATAACCATATTTTATATATATATATATATATATATATATATATATATATATATATATATATATATATATATATATATATAATAAATGGTTACTTAAAATATATTATATATATAAATATCCATAAAATAAGGAGCTAATACTGGAGTTAATATGATTTGTCTGTTTCACACACACACACACACACATCTCCATATCCCTCTAACTTTCATACATATGCCAGATCCTTAGCTGGTGTAAATTGGCATAGTTCAAATTGAGAATCAGCCCTACAGTATTTTGTTCCAGAAAGACTTGCTATCAAGCACAAGCCTCAATCCTTCAAACCGTCAAGCACCTGCATAGATCACTCACCTGAACAGTCTCACTGAAGTGGTTGGGACTACCGATAGGAGTCCAGTGCCACATGCATTTGGAGGATCGGCGTGGCCTAATAAACAGAGCACTGGACGGAGACTCAGGAGGCCTGGCTTCTGTTTGCTCTGCCACTGGCCTGCTCGGTGACCTTGGGCACCCGCTCTGTGCCTCAGTTTCCCCATCTGTAAAATGGGGCCAATGATACTGACCTCCTATGTAAAGTGCTTTGAGATTTACTGGTAAGAGCTAGGGATGAATACCAGGATTACCTTTGTCACTTCAATGGAGCTATGCCAACCCATACCAGTGGAGGACCTAGCTCATGTATATCTAAACAGGCAAATAGAATAACAACATACAAGGCCCGGGGGTTCAGAGGGACATGATGGTGCTTACACCACGAGTCCCTTTTACAATGCCAGAGTGAGGTCAAGGGGCCTTAGAGTAAGTGAGAATGAGCCATTATTTCTTCCAATTAATTACAGTATTAGGCACCTATCGAATAGGACCCCTCAATATACATTGTCCTTGATATTGTGAATGGCAATCAGCAGATCTATTCACAACGACCAGGCCTGAACTGGAACTGGTTTGCTTGTAAGATGCCGAAGACGCTTGGATAAAGATACATAAAATTCAGTGTATTGCTGTTAAGTGTGAAGATGTAGATCTTGTATTAATATTTAACAATACAGTTGTGCTTATATATTAACAGTAATTCAATATTAATACTTAACTCCAGCAATAAAAATCCTAATTCATATCTATTTCTTATCATTATCCCCCAAATTCGGCAACATTTAGATCAGAGTCCAGATTCTGATCCCAAATACACAGGTTTTTCAGAGCTGGGGGGTTTTATTGGCCCATCCAGGAGAAGCCAGCTGTCAAATTTGGGTCGTGCTCCAGGTTCAGAGTCTGGACCCTGGGAATCCAAAGGTCTGAGTTTTGATTGAGACCCATCTCTTGTATCAAACCTACATTGTAAACACTTTGTAGCTGGTGATATTATAGGGCCCTTTGCACGGGAAACCCCTCACCCAGGAATTTGGGTAAGAGTCCCTCCCAGCACCTCATCACCCCAGCTCTTCCCCCAGTGTCTGTTCAAGACCGGGCATTAAGCCCCCTTTGCACTCAGGCTGACTGGGAACGTACACATCTACATCCACTTACCTCCCTGGCAGCATATCGCGGCCTCAGTGTACATGAGACTCGAGCGCTTACACTGGTTGTACTGTCGCTGGGGCAGTTTTAGACCAGCCTATCTCCGGATCAATGCAGGTGTCGTACACTGGGAATCTGGAGTAAGAATCAGGGGTTGGCTGGAGGTTCCCGGGTTCTGTAATATAACAGAGGGGATGCAGCCAACATCTCGGTGCTAAGAAGCAACCAGGGGCTGTAATCGGGTGTTCACAAGCACCGCTAACATACTAGGCCGCATTCGCCTTTCCACTAAGGCCCTTTTACACCGTCAAGGTACAGAGGCCTTAAAGTGCGGCTAAATTACAATTAAGACCCCTTTACACTGGCAGGGGCCTTAGTCTAAATCAAGGCAGATTCAGACTTAGGGAGAGATTTATACAGGGATGAGTTTGGGCCCTAGGTTTTGCTGAGGTTTGCAGGCCTGATTATCATTTACAATCAGGCCTTGTCAACAGATACTAATTTTGCTGGCATAACTATAGTGGTAAGGGTTGTGATTTCCCCACCCCCCCATCCCAACTGAGATAGCTGTGCTGGCAAAAAGCCTAGTGTAGACACAGTTACCACCACCATTCCTTGTGCCAGTATAGCTGACTCCATTTGGGGAACTGGTTTAAGTTAAACGACTCTTTGGCCAGTATAAACTGTATCTCCACTGGTGGGGTTGGGGGGAGGTTGCTGGTATAGTTCTCCTGGAGTGTCTACACTGGCAAACCCTTTCAAGTGTAGAAACAACTTTAGATGCCTTTCTCTGGCATGGGTCCGTAGTATCAACAAGAACTGGGCCCTTGGGGTGCAAATCCGGCCCCGTTGACGTCAATGGGAGTTTTCATAGAAGATCAGGGTTGGAAGGGACCTCAGGAGGTCATCTAGTCCAACCCCCTGCTCAAAGCAAGACCAATCCCCAGACAGATTTTTACCCCAGTTCCCTAAATGGCCCCCTCAAGGATTGAACTCACAACCCTGGGTTTAGCAGGCCAATGCTCATTGACATCATTTCAGCCTTTGCATCTTAGAATCATTGGGTGACAAGGGACCGCAACCTAGTCCAACCCCTGGCCAACATACAGGGTTTGTTGCATCTTAAGAGATGGTCATTTATTATTCTTCATAGTAGTAACCCAGGGCCACACTGTGCCAGGGGCTGTACAAAGAGAACACAAAGATCCCTGCTCCACAGAGCAGAATCACTGACAACTTCCATCGTTACCTCTGGGACTAAAACCAAACAACCCGCCAACGTACTATCGCTCTCTTAAAAAGCGGGCAAGGCTGCTTCGCGGCTAGCCCTCTTTTTGTGTGGGCCAGGCATGGTTTCTTCCTAATCCTCCATTAGAAAGGAAAAAAACCCCAAGATCGTTCCAAAGATGATAAAGTCCGACATACGTATCCTTTAATTATATAGAAGCAATTGACGATAACATTGTCTAGGCTTTTCATTTCTTCCCTTCCTTCCTAATCCTGATAAAGGTTGAATAAAAGGTATCCGAAGGGATTGCGTTTCATCCTCACTACAGGCGGGCCTGATCCTTCCGGCTTTGCAGAGGCGGCAAGTGGCAGGTGAAGAATCAAGATGGGGCCCCAATCTGGGTCGCTGTATTCAGCAAACAAACAAACAAAACAGGGCCCGGTTCCCATGGACACCCCACTCCGGCAGCAGGGCCGGCCTTAGGGAAACGGCCCCCTGGACGAACTTGTATTTTGGGGCCCTGTCTTTGGTTTGAAAACAGCGGCACAGAGCGCGAGGACCAGCTCCTGCACAGAGAGGAGTTTCTGAGCTCCCGCCATACACCCCCTGACCACTTAGCAGGAGGAGAATGGGTGTGGGGGGGACTCAAGGACTGGCCTGCTTGCTCTGCAGGGGCAAGCCTTCCTGCCTGTGCTTCCCCACCAGGCTGGCAGCTCCGGGCATCACCACCTACCCCATCCCCGCCCAGCTGGCCACGGGGTTCCAGGCCCAGGCTCACCCACAGTTAACCCCTCTCCAGCAGCCCAGGCCCACCAGCTTGCAGCACTCGGATGGTGCCCACCTGATCAGGTCGCCCACTTGTAAGGCCAGCCCTGTCTGGCAGCATAAAGAGATCTGAAAGTAGGTGTAATTGTAATTTATACCTATATCAACCCACAAGAGACAGACCTGCCGCTGGTGTAAATCACTGGCTTCGCTGGGCCTGATCCTCCCCTGTTGAAAGTTGTCCTAGCTCCACGGACGTTAACGGAGGCAGGACAAAATCGACCAGCTGAGGATCTGCCCAGGGTGTCATTGAACCTCCAATTTCACTGCGATCTGGATCACGTCATTCCTCTCTACTCCCGCACTACACGTGCTCTTAACAACAAAAAACAACCCTCAGATTCCGGCAGTGGTGATGGGATTTAACACACAAGGGTTTCTAAGACCACTAATCCTATTATAGTTCTACAGGCATACAGGGTAATAGCCACTGGACTTCCCGCACGAGGGGTGGGGGTGAGGGTGGGGGGGGGGGGGGGGGAAGTCTTCATCAGAACAATGATCCCAAATGCCTGGAAAAATTATGTATGAATGTGTATTGAGCTCAATGGAGCTTAGGGTGACCAGACAGCAAATGTAAAAAACTAGGATGGGGGTGGGGGGTAATAGGAGCCTATATAAGAAAAAGACTCAAAAATCAGGACTGTCCCTATAAAATCAGGACATCTGGTCACCCTAATGGAGCTACTCCTGTTTATACCAGCTGAAGAACGGGCGCATGGACCAGATTCTCACGGACACTGCTCTGGTGGGGTAGAGGGGACTACGTTTGGGTGGGAATTACCATTACACAGAAACAATGGGTAACTGTTGCGGGGGGTGGGGGAGGGCACCATTTAAAGATTCTGGTGGTATGCACCAGCCACCAGGGTTCAGGGCAGGGCATATACACCCTGGAAGAAACGGGGGAGGGCACATGCCCGCCCCCCCCATGTATCACCTCTGCCATTGCACCATTAGGTACTCAGCTACAACAGTAATGAGAGTGATATAAAAACATACATCGCATAGAACAGACCCCCACTTCAAGACCCTTTTTGTAAATGAGAATCAGGCCCCGTGTGTTTACTGCAACGGCAGTAATCGAGGGGGTATCAATAATTGCAATACAGGAAATAATTGCCAAGGGCTTAACTCTCTGTTGCCTTGTCCAGTCATTTACCGGGTGAAAAGTGAGTCCAAAGTGCTACCATTCTCATCTGAATGCATTTTACACTGGGACAAAAATCTATCTAGCTGAGGCCCTTTTATGGCTCCGATCGCCGTATTATTTGAGCTCCTCACGGCTCCTCGGTGAGTTAGGGCCATGCTCTTATCCCCCACGGCACCGTGGGGAGCAGAGACCGTGTGCTGCCCGGGGCAGGTAGACAGAAACATGCTAGATCTGCTTGCAGGGGTGGGGAACAGTGTGTAGAGTGGGGGTGCTGAGAGCCATTGAGCCAGACTGTAAACCCTGGATATGACGGAAACCACAAGCCAGGGGGTGCGGCAGCCCCCCTAGAACTCCTGATTCCAGCACCTATGTCTGCTTGAGTCAATGCACTACAAACAGCAGTTTGGCGCAAGCAGAATCCCACCCGACCCCCTGGGTACGGAGCGGAGTGGCTGGCCCAAACTGCCACCCCTGCCATGCGGCTGGTTTTGGGGTGCTATCTGCACTGGGACGCCTCCTCCCAGCTGCTGTGGAGACCCTACAAGTGCACCTCACACCCGCGGCAGCGCGTCTCAGATCCTAGGTGAGCCAACTGGGTGCACTCCTCCAGAGTAACACACTTAGTCTGTAGCAGAGCAGGGAACTGAACCAAATCTCCCCAAATCCTCGGCCAACGACTTAACCGTGGGAAACCATCTTTCCAATGAGAGCACAAGGCCTCTAGTTTCCAGCAATGCTCCTTCTTGGGCTTGATTCTCTTTTACACGGCAGGCCCCTTTATGCTGCCCAAGTGGTATATAAAAGGGCTTAGTGTCAACAGAGAATCAGGCCTCTTGTTTCTAGTCAGTTTCAATATATTTCCCCCGCGTGGAGTCAGTTTCCCCGCTGTGTGTGGATTTTCCGTAGCGCAACCAGGGAGACAAACAGAAATAGAAAAATGTGATTGCAAAAAAGACAACAAAAATTGGCCAGGAGGCTCAGACGAAGGTGAAAGACCCAAAATTACTTTTAAACGCCTTTTCTTTTCTAAAAATCGACTCGATTTCAAGGTGGCAGCATCCCTTAAAGCAGGGGTTCTCAGACTTTTGTCCTGGCGACCCCTTTCACAAAGCAAGCCTCTGAGGGCAACCCCCCCTTAAATATTAAAAACACCTTTTTTATGTATTTAACACCATTATAAATACTGGAGGCAAAACGGGGTTTGGGGTGGAGGCTGACAGCTCACGACCCCCCCTGTAATAACCTCGCAACCTCCTGAGGGGTCCCAACCCCCAGTTTGAGAACCCCTGCCTTAAAGCATGCGGTATAAAGAGGAACGATCAGCGGATATCAATATTTTTATTTGTTTATTGATTTATTTTTGGGCTGGCTGCTGTATTTGAATTAATCTGCCTTTAATAAGAGTGGTGTGATTAACAAGGAACAAAGAACACACACACACACACGCTTTCAGTGAGAAAAAGCTCAGGCCAGGGATGGGTGGGGAGGGAAGGGAGAGATATGTCTGCAGAAATTAACTAAAAAGCAGCAAAAATCTGTTTATAACAGATATCACCCACGCCAATCTCTGCAGTAACAGAAAAGATGGCAAACTCCTCAGGCTGAAATGGATAAAACCTGAGTTACTATTTGAGATTCTATATAGGGGTTTATTTGATTCTATTTGAACAGGAGCCAGATTTCCTCTCTCCCCTCCCCCCCACCACACACACACACACAATCACATTTCCCTTTGAAAAAAAGATTAGGTTGTGTGTTCCCGTCTCTCCTTTTACTGCTGTTTACATGCCGGCAATTAAAGACCAAAGACCAGGTTCACCCAGTACCTTGTGCAGGCATTGACACCAGTGCAATATGAAGGTAAAATAATCCCAAATCCGTATAGTTGCACCCAAGTTGCATTTACATTAAGACCCCTTCAAAGTGCTCTGTCAGTGTAAAGGGGCCTTAAAGTGGATGTGAATTACAGTTACCCTCACTATGGTACCTCTTCACACTGCCAGAATGGTGGAGGGGCTTCTGGGTGACCTTGGGCATGTCACTTTCCTTCCCCATGCCTCAGTTTTCCCCATCTGTAAAATGGGAATGGTGCTCCTCACCTTCTTTCTAAAGCACTTTGAGATCTACTGCTGAACAGTGCTATAAGAGCCCTCTCTCTATATATATAAATTATTAATTATTATTATTATTATTAAGCAGTTTTCAGAGTAAATAAGAACCAAGTCTATTAAACTCAACAGCAGAACTCCCACTAAACTCAGAGCAGGACTGGTACTAAGGTGTTTTCACCTTTAATTTATAAGGTGATGCTTAAGGCAACAAAAGGGAGAGGTATCTGTGTGTCTGTTGTGCATGGATTTTATATTTAAGCTCCCTGTACCTGAGAATACCCAATGGCCTTTTCAGCTCTATGGGGGTGGAGGCCCTAACCTTTGTGGTCATCGATAGCCAATACAATAAATCAGAAATGGATACGGTATAGTCACAGTTGGATTTTGACATGTTTTTGATTAATCAAAAGTTGTGCTGGTCCGATATAGAATATATAAATGTATTTCTTAAAAAAAAAAATAAAAAAAATAAACCATGCATTGAGGGTTTGTTCTCAGTTGGTTACAATATTCCCCCCCCCCTTTTGGGCATACTTTAGATTCAGGATACATTTCTAAACAGTACATAAAGAGTTAGTAAAGGACAGATGAATGTTATAGGCATACTACAGACATGAGCAGTACGTGCTATTGACAGTTATAAGCAAATCAGTAGACGGCATCATAGAGCATTATGAGCCATGATTATAAGCAGAGGCGATTTGATGAACACTGTGCCAGTTGATTTAGCCACTATTGAAAGCTTTGCTCATCCTTTATGAGCCTACCTAAATTATTTTGTAAATGATCTTTAATATAAAGTACAATTTAAAAAAAAAAAAAAAGTTTGCCTCACCAATGAAATGGAAAAATGGTTTGCGGAGCTTTACTTTGGGATGCACAGGAAAAAAGCAGACGATTTTCTGATCAGGTGCAGGATACACAGCTAGATAGAACTGATCAAACATGCGCCTCAAACCTTTTTCCGCCTACACCAAATTTCCATTTGACTAAATGGAAATTCTCATAAAAAACAAAACAAAAAAAAAAAAAAAAAAAAAAAACCCCACGACCACTGTATTTGCTGGAAAAGTGAAAAAGGTCAGTGTTAAAAGAAAAACTGGCAAGTGAAACTCATTTGTGTTTTTTGGAAGGAAACCCCCCCAAAATTTTAGAAAATTTATTTTGATCGAAATATTTTTTGACAAAATTCCCCCAGGAAAACGAAAGTCATTTCCCAACCAGCCCAGACAGACAGACATTCTAACAATAACAAAACAGAATATGTTTTCCTGTAGCTGTCATCACAAAACGCTACTGCTGCTAGATGCAATTCATCCACCATAATGCATCAGCCCAGAACAGGTCTGCTTTGCTTACTCTGATCAGTCCAGAATAGAACAAAATAAAATATTAGACAGACAAATGTTTAAAACGTTCCGATCCTCAGCTGGTGCAAATCCACCTAACCACCAGAATCAATCCCGGTTCACACCAGTGGAGGATCTCTCTCCAAGGGACGAAACTCGGTTTTAAGTAGAATTCAATAATAAATATAGATTCTGCTTCCTTTGCAACTCACGGCTACTTCTGTGATAGATGGATGCGGTCCATCAGTTCTGAGGATGAAAGACACGAGATAAGGATTTGGCCCTTAACGGATTTGTACCTATAAATCCGCCACATTGCTCCAGACAGGTCAAGACAACAGACAATATTAGGGGCCTCAGTCTCATTAGAGCAAAACCCTTTTACACAGCCAGAGCAGCATACAGAGACCATAGGCCGAGATTCCGATTTGTAGCACAGATCCTTTACACAATTCTGGCAGGGAAATGCACAGTGACTGTAAATGCCATATGCACCTGTTACAAAGCCCCTTTGCACTGCCAGAGCCTGTGTAAAGGACCCTGAATGTAAATGAAAACCCAACCCTAATAGATCGGTCTGAGTCTTCTCTCACCCTGGTGTAAGTCAGGAATAATCCCCATTCAAATCAATGGAATTAGTCAGGCCCAAAGCACGAAGAGGATCAGACCTATTTGTCCTGATTCTTCTTCACACTAGGACCCCTTTTCAGTTCTTTAGCAGTGCAACGGGCTCTTAACGTGCGTATAAATGTAATTTCAGTCAACTTCATGGCCCCGCTGGAGCAGCGTGAAGGGGCCTTGGTGGAAAAGAGGATCTGGCCCATTGCCATTTTTTGTGGGCATTCATTTTTCTAGCATTTTCCACACTCTCCTTTCTGTCCGTTCAGCCCCGGGGGAGTGCAGTTCTAAGGGTTCTGCCAGCAGAGGCTCTCACCGCCACTTTTTCTGCCAACCGCACTGGCCTAAGACTCCTGTTTTTCCATGTCCCGAGCATCTGAAATGCTCCTGACCACACTTGGAAAAGCTCACCTGGGCGAGGGCCTGTTACACCACTTGGGACGGGCTGATATATGCTGCGGATAAAAAAAATTAGCACCCCGCGCCGCCACGTGTGCCGGGGAAGGAATCAAACATTCAGCGGCGACACTTCCTGGAACAAGGGACTTTTCCTTGCAGATCGGTTGTCGTCTTTTGTAAGATTTCTGACCTGGCTTGTGTACCCCGTTCACACGTCCTGGATGACACGGCTCCATTCTTTGCTTTCTTGCTAGAACAGAGTCTCTCTGGGTATGTCCACGCGGCGCTGAAAAAAACCCGGAGCACCCAGTCTCAGAGCCCCGATAGGCGGACTCAGGCTGGGGCTGTGGGGCTAAAAATATCTTACAATTCAGGCTTGGGCTGGATCCCGGGCTGTGATCTTGTGGGGTCTCAGAACCAGGGCTCCAGCCCACGCCAAAACATATACACCGCTATTGTATAGCCCATCGCTCAAGCCCCACAAACCCAAGTCAGCAGACCCAGACCAGCCACAGGTCTATTGCAGCGTAAACATTCCCTCTGAGGCTACAGAGTGCTGTAGCTAGCCCAGGGTAAACCCACAGTGTAGACCCGGGGTGGGCAAACTACAGCCCGCGAACTCCCAGGGCCACTCCACACGTAGGAGCTGGAAAAGGGACATGCCACTGCTTCCGGGAGCCGCTTCAGGTAAGCGCTGCTCAGAGCTGCACCCCAGAGCCTCTCCCCACACCCCAACCCCCTGCCCAGCCCTGATCTTCCTCCCGTTCTCCAAACTGCTCGATCCCAGCCCGGAGCATCCTCCCACACCCCAAAGCTCTCATCCCCAGCCCCAACCTAGAGCCCGCACCCCCAACTGGAGCCTTCACCCCCTCCCGCTCCCCAACCCCAATTTGGTGAGCATTCACGGCTTGCCATACAATTTCTATTCCCCCATGTGGCCCTCAAGCCAAAAAGTTTGCCCACCCTGGTGTAGATGCAGCCTACAGCGACGGAAGGAGTTTTTCCCATTGCGGTAGGAATTCCAGCTCCCCGAGCAATGGTAGTTAGGTTGATGGAAGATTCTTCTATCAACCTAGCTGCGTTTACACTACGGGCAGCACAGCCACAAAGCTCAGGGGAGTGGCTTTCTTCACGCTCCTGCACGCCATGGCTATGTCAAACCAGGCCTGAGTTTCCTTCCCAGTCCCAGTTACGCTGTGCCGGTGAAGTCAAGGGGTCTTTCAGCAGGTGAAACTTATTTATAGCCACTTTATGCTGCCAGAACAGTGTAATGATCAAGCCGGGGGGGGCTGGATTTTCCATCGCCCTGCTCCTTGCACGGTCATTTACACCATGACACCAGTACCAAGTGTAACGCACTACCAGTCCCATCCCGTGCAAATGACTGCGCAAGACGCAGAATAAATGGAGATGATCACTTCAAATAATTAATGAAGGGCCAGATTCTCAGCAGGGTTATGTCTGGCTAACATTTTCATGCAATGTTAATGCATTTGTTTCAGGGGGTGGAGGGTCATTTAAAAGTTACACCACGGAGGATCTGGCCCCATGAAACGCCCTTGATTTGCACGGGCTGAGAATTTGGCCCTCAGCCTTTGGGTTTATCCATCTACCAAAAATACTCAGTATCACACACAAAAAACCCCCACAACCCACTAAAAACCAAACTGTTCTAACAAATGGTGTGAAGACCAGCAATCAGTGAGAAAGCAGACAGGTAACCGGGGGTGGGGGGAAGGGGGGATTTTAAAGGCAGCCAAGAAAACCTCTGGGCTTCCAGAAGGTGTAACCCCATTGAAGTGAATGGGGTTACACCCAATTTACATCAGCGTAATGGGGAGCAGGATTTGGCCCATGTGGGGCAATAGACTCTTGCGGGGAATAAGGGGAGAGAGTCGCGCTCAATTCAGAGTGACGCTGCAGAACCCTCTTCGAAGCCAGAGCAGGGCCATCGAGAGGACCACAGCCCTCCACACGGCTTTGTGGCCACTAGAAACCAAGGCCTTCCCCTTCCTAACACCACTCCCTTCTGCACAGGCCTCTGCCAAAGCTCTACAGAGCCCCGAACATGTGGGGGGAGCTGGAAGTCTTCCCCCCCCCCCATCCCCCATGCTGCAGAACCAGGGCAGTCTGGCTGCTCTGGGAGCCTCGGCTACCACTGGGTGAAACTGACCCTCTGCCCCTTTCATTTCCTGGGCAAGGTTTTCCTTTGGCTATTAGCCTCGACTCACTGTTTGCTGGATCCGTCTGCCCAGTGGATCAAAGTTGCTTCGATCCACGCTGGAGCAAATCCTCTCTGCCCAACTCTGCCATAGGAGAGAGATTGCTGTGGCTCGCTTGTGGGAGGGGAGAGGTCTGTGTTGGCCCTTTGGTGGGGGCAGAGGGGTCACTTTGCAGGTAGATAAGAGGTTCTGGAAAGGGGCGCACAGGGATCCTCCGGAGCCCGGGAATCTGGCTGGTCTCTCAGGGCTCACGCGCAGGGGGATGCACTGAATGTGTCTGACTGGATGGGTGGTCTAGTGTTTCCCTTTGGCTCAGGCAACCCCGGTTCGATTCCTGTTCCACCACAGATTCCTTGGGTCTTTGTGCCTTGGTTTCCCATCTGTAAAATGGGGATAAACAGCCCTTTCCTCGCCTCACAGTGGTGCTGACAGGATAAATTCATCTTTACAATAAAATTGGTGAGCTGCCACAGCAGTCCCTTCCCCAGACGGATTTCAGCCCTGGTGTAGCTATGTCATGGCAAAGCCAGCCCAGGACAGCTACCTAGGCGAGACTCCTTATTGACACTCCACCTTCATGCAGCTCTGAGGCCTCCTCCGTCTACAGTGCACTGCAAACCCGTCAGCAGGACCGGCGCTTGTGGACTCTGTTTCCAAGCCCGTGCTTGAGTGTCCACACGGCATTGTAAACCTGGGTTTACAATTGCTGGACCCTGGTGTTCCAACCATGCTAACGCATCCGCACTGCACTAAGCCGACCTTCTGGCTCGGGTCTGCGGCTTGAGCTCCTTCCACACTGCAAAGTGACGGGGATTGGCCCCGAGGCACAGCAGGACTTGACCCCCCCCGGCTGGGTCCATTAGCCTAAGTCCATAGGCTCAAGTCAGCCTGATTTGTGTGTGGATGGAAGAGGGGCTTGGGCTTATGCCTGAGTCAGAGCCGGCTTAGTGTGTAGTGCCAACACTCCCCAAAAGGGAGCGTAAATTACACATGAGAATCAGACCCCCAGTATTTCAAAATGCTGTAAACTGCACCTGGGAGTCTGGTTCTCTGCTGGCCTGTCACTTGTGTAATCACTTACACTAGTGCAACAGGGGCGTGCAACCTCGCTAGATCAGAGTGGCAACGCTTTATTCCCATTTGCGCCAAGCCAGGGTGTGGGAACGAACATTGTTAAGGAAGCTGCAATTTTCACCCACTTTGAGGCCCCTTGGAGCTGCCCAAGGCAGGGGAGGATCAGGCCTTGCCCTTCCCATGCAATGGCATTTCACACTCCCCTTCCACGCGTGTCAAAGGCCACACACGGCGCAGTGCCCTGGGAAATCAGCTTCCCTTCCCGCAAATCTCCTCAATCTCTCTTCCTCGGGAGAATTTTCGCAGGCCCCTCGGCACACGGGAAAGGGGTCCGAGGGGAGAGACTGAGGGTGAGCTGGAAAGCCCAGAGAGCCCCTTGTCTGGGGGGCTCAACAAGCCCCTCCCCTCGCTCCTTTGTGCGGCTACCTGGATGCATCCACTCGTGAAAGCTCTGCTTGCCCAGTGCGTTTCACCAAGACGATGGCGTCCCAGACACAGCTCCCTATGCATGGACTATGCCAACCGTGCCAGGGCTAACTCCGCCGCCCCTTTTGTTTTACAGCATTAAGAATAAAATAAAAAGCCCGTTAACTTTGTTTTGGTTCCATTCCTCCGCCCCCCTCCCCAGCTCCAGCCCCCTCCCTGGTCTCGAGTAGTGGGTCTGCACCATCCCCCGTCTGGCACCGATGCCCCTTGACACGAATGCCTTGGCAAAGCTGTGCACAAAACCCATCGTGCAGGGCTCGCCTGGTTCCCCCGGCTGCCATAGAAACACTGTTTAGCTGAAAGTATATTAATGGTGTCGCCCGCCCTGGCGATGAATTCATCACATTGTATTCCCCCCGGGGGGAAAAAAAAACCCACCTCCCCTTTTGTCTCTCCCACTGGCTTTCTCTGACTGAAAGACAGTCATTTTATGGATCATTTTGCACTGGCAATTCCGACCCCTTCTCCCCCCAAAAAACCCCTCTCAGCATGCCCCATCCCCGGGAACGACTGGTCACGCATCTCCCGCACCCCCTCTCTCGCGGCGGTCTTAATATTTTCCAGCCACCACCCAGGAAGTACCAGAGCCTCCTATAGAGCAACCGGCAGAAGGGGGGAGCTGGGGCGGGAGCAAGGGGAGGGGGACAGCGTTGAATAAAGCTGCTAGTCAGAGCCCCCCGCGCTCTAGCTTTGCAAGAACGATGAGAAAGTGTTCACTCCGCGTCTCCCCCGCACCACCCTCTGGGTAGCCCCTCGCCGCCCATCTGCAAGCGGCAAAGGACAGCACCGGCGCTCGGGGCTCGCCTTTCTTTCCAGGGGCCAGCGGCGAAGATGGCTTGTGCCAAGGCTCCATTTTGAGCCGCCTGCCCTTGCTGAGCCAGCTCCCCGCCAGGCAGAGCGGGGTTGGCCCCCACTCTGATTTTGCAGGTTTCCTTGTCCTCAGACCAGGTTGGATTTTCAGCGGGTGTAAACACACATAGCTCTATTGGATTGCAGTGGAGCTAGGCAGATTAATAGCAGTTGGGAAATCTGGCCCAGTGGATGAGCAGATCTTCCAGGGATCCACATGTGTGTGTGTGTGGGGGGGGGGGGGGGCAGAAATCAAGGCCGACATTTCCCCCTGGACTGCTGCATCTGTATAGAACCTACAGCCCGCTCCAGAACCCAGTGAAATCAACGCACTCTTTCCATTGGCGTCAATGGGCATGGCCCTTACCCTTAGCGATCACAGGAGGCATTAAGTCTGGTACCAGATACCAAAGCAACGGGCACAGGCTTGATTTAGACTGGAGAGCTAGAGGCAGAGTATGGCCGATTGTTCAGAGACACAGATGGGCTTCTGTATGTCTGTGCGCGGTGTCTATTTTAGGGTTTGCCTACATGGTGCCGGGCTGTGACTCAGAGGGGTGTGAGGTCCAGAACTGCCCCGTGTAGATATTGCCGGCGTGGACTAAAAGCGGTCTAGTTTGTGCTTATGTAGGACTAATTTAACCCACAATAGAGCATGCCAGCAGTGTCTACACAGGACAGTCGGCGCGCAAACGCATTAGAACGCTCTGGAGAATAGCGCCATGTAGACAAGCCCTTAAACGGCCATCCAAGCAGCACCCCCCCCCCCCCCAAATCAGCTTCTTAACACAGATTTTTTTTTAAATGAATTTGGAACATTCTGCTCCGCTCACACGGTCTCTAATGGTTTTACACTTGCTGAGAGACGCTCCATGCTTAAATTTGGAGCAATGTGCTGCGGTGTTGCTTGAGAAGTAGCTGACAATTGTCTCGAATTTTAAAGGAGGAACAAACACTAGAAGTTATAGGGCACCGTTTGCCCAACGGTACCCAAGGCACTTTCTCAAAGCTGGGGGAGGCGCATTATTAACCCTAGTTTTGGAGATGGAGAAACTGAGGCACAGGGAGGGGGATTGATACACACGGCCCACAGCTTGAGACAGTGTCAGATTAGAACACAACTCGAGTCCCACCTGCCAGACCCCCATTCTAACTACTAGATTCCTTGAGCTAGCAGCAGAACCCAGGCGTCCTGGCTCCCAGCCTCCTGCTCAATCCATTAGACTACACTCCCTCCTAGCACTGGGAATAAACCCAAGAGTCCGACTCCCAGCCCCGCACCTCCGGTTCTAAACCACTCGACTCCCCTGCTGATTCCCAGCTCTGGAAGGGGAGGACTCCTGGGTTCTATTCCCAATCTCCTTCTGATCATTACGCCCTACTGCAACTGATGCATACTGGTGGAGCAGAGCCCGTATGATGAATCTAGTAAGACACGTGTGGTTCAGGGATGAACTCTTGCACTGGCCTGCGTGAAGCCACAAAAAAATCAGTGTGCTCGGATGGTTTGAAACGAATGGAAGGTCTAAAACTAACCCCAGGCCTGGACTGAACAAGAGGAAGGGGTGAAGGATTGCTAGACACCCCTCACAGGGATCCAGCGAGCAGTGCGATGGCTTATGTTTCCCTTCGCTTGAGCTCACCTGCTCCCATTTCATAGGACAGTAAAACTGCCACGGCCCCTCAGAGCTCCAGCCAAGACACGACTACCCCCCCAAGTCGATCAGCTGCCACTCTGGTTTGAAATATCTGAACTCAGGGGGTTTCCACCGCTCCCCTTGGGGAGTGAGGATATTTTCTGTTGGTTTCTTTTCAGCCCATTACGCACTGGTACCCGCACTTGCAGCACCATAACCTATTACTACTACTTGCATTAGAATAGCCCTAAAGGGAGGAAGTACAGCATAGTGGACAGAGCATTCATCTAGAACTCAGGAAACGTAGGTTTTATTTCCCAGTTCTGCCATTGGCCTGCTGGTTGACCTTGGGCAAGTGACCACCACTCTCTGCCTCAGTTTCCCTATCTGTAAAATGGAGATCCTGGTACCAACCTCCTATCTAAAGCATGGATGAAAAGCATTATAGGGTTATTATTGTTGTTAAAATCGGGGCCTTGTTGTGCTAGATGTGCTCCAGGCACATGGAGCCCAATTCTCATCTACACCAACGCCTCTTCAACTGAGCAATGTTGTGGACTTCGGCACGTCTCACAGTACCTGCTGCTATTGAAGGCTCCAGCTCCTGGATTCATGGGATCTGGTGATCCTCTCAGCTTTCATTTAAAAAATGAAGTAATTTTTTGGCCCTTGAGGAGAAAAGCTTGAAAATGGGACCCGAGTGGGACCCTAAAAGGCTCGAAAGACAAATAAAAAAAGGACCCAAATTGTAGCGTTTGGCTTAAAAATCATGAGGGTTTCTTGAAACAGTCTCAGGATTTTGGAGCATGTGGGGTTGGCCGCATTGTGACTAATTTATGCCACTTTAAGACCTCTCTACACTGCCAGAGTGGTGCAGAGGGGCCGTAGTATAAATGGAGATCTGGCTCAAAGAAACCCTTCCTTCTCAAACCTCACCTGTGTGTGACTTTGCCAGCCCTCCCATGTTAACCCAGGAGGAAATGCTGGGGAAGCAGGGAGCTAATTTAGTTATTTCCCAGGCACATAGAGCTGTTTCAGCTGGAAGACATCTAGTCAGTCAGATTTCACACCCTGCCCCTGGACACATCTCTATCAGAGTAGCCAGCAGAGGTCTTAATAGAGAAGTGTATTCACGGTGTGGCTTGTAGGTTGAGCCACACAGCACACACCCCTTGTTTTCTGGGTATATTTCCAGAGACCAGCACTGGTGTTGATTTCCACAGAGGAAAGGCCTTGGGGAAGGTGAACATTTTTGGATTTTCAATGAAGACCCCAAAGCTGAAGAATTTAGTCTGAAAAATAATTTTTAGCTGAATTTTTCCTCTTCTTTTGTGGGGTTAAAAACAAACAAACAAACAAACCACTCTTCCGTTTTGGTGCCCTGCAAAAATGTTGGGTTTTGTTTTTTCCACAGTGAAAAACCTGAAAAGTTTCCTTGAAAAAACAAACAACAAAACAAAAAAAAAAACAGACAAGATGGGTGAGGTAATATCTTTTATTGGGCCCACTTCTGTTGGTGAGTGAGACAAGATTTCAAGCGAAGAAGAGCTCTGCATGGTTTGAAATCTTCTCTCACCTCAACAGAATTAGGTCAAATAAAAGATTCTCACCCACCTTGTCTCTCTAATATTCTGGGACTAACATAGCTACAACTACACTGCATACAGCATTGAAAACAGACATTTCCCACAGAAGTTTCCATTTTGACCAAAAAACACCACTTTGTCACTAAAGTTTCACAGGAAGATTCGCAACGAATCCTAAGTAAAGCCCTCCTACAAAATTATCTAAAATAATGGGGGTTCGTTCTTTATTATTCATGTCACAGTCTAATCTGCAGCTGATAGAAAAGTGCTTGATATGTTCAGTGAACATTTTTGAAGGAAAAAATAAAAAACCTACTATTTTGTTTGAAGATTTCCAAGAATTTTGTTGTGTTTTGACTAAGTGAAAACTGCAAAGGGGGTGGGGGGGGTAAGAAGGGGAGAATCCATTTTTGTTTTATTTATTTTTCCCTTTATCTCACTTTTTATCCACTGAAAACGGAGGTGGAGTAGCATGGAAAACATTGTTTGACTTCAGTTTTTCACTGAAAGAACAGAACGGAACTGGTCATTTTGGTTCAAAGGCCATTTTTCAAATCAAATAAATATTTTGGATGAAAACTCCCCCCAGCTCTAGTCTAATCGGTTGTTGAATCTTGCTAAACTGTGGGCCAAAATTTTCCACAGTAACCAGTGATTCTGGGTGTCCAACTTGAGTCTCCTTAAAGGGGACTGATTTTCAGAAAGTGCTGAGGTTGGTGTTCTGTTCCCAGCTCTACCATCAACCTGTGGCTTAAATTGCTCCCCCGTTTGTTCCATTTCTCCACACTTGCAAAAAGGGGATAATGATATTTACCCTCCTGTGCAAGGTGCTTTTGAGATCTCTGGATAAAAAAGTCAAGTACGTTAACACCTCAAGGCTCCAACTGAGATCATGGCCTCTTTTGGGTAGACATACAGACACAATGAGAGACAGCCCCGGGTCCCAAAGACCTTACAGTCTAAAGAGACAAGAGAAATGGTATCATCCCCATTTTGCATATGGGGAAATGGAGGCCCAGAGAAATTAAGTGACTTGCCCAAGCCCATATAGTATGACGGAACTGGAGAAAGAGGGCCAGGTTTCCAGAAGGGCTTTGATTAATGTGATACCAGGGGGCTCTGGTATGCAAGCAGAGGCCAACCTGCTATTTCTAGAACCGGAGAATCTTACCATCTAGCACATTTCAAGAGCTCTTCTGGAGATGGTTGGGAATTTTTCAGTGAAGTGTGAGAAAAGTACCCATTTCTCAGAACTGAAACTTTGGCAAGAAAGGGTCAGTTAGGCAGAGTTTCCCTGGTTAGAAAAAAAAAATAATAATGGAAAAGTAGTTTCAATATTGTCAAAAGGAGCCTTGACATTTTCTAAACGAAAAAAGTTCCTTTTTTTGGTTCACAGCGATGTTTCATTTTGATATTTAAATTAATTCACAATAAAAAAAAAAGTTTTTAAATAAAGATGCCGGAAATCCAAGCAGAAATAGTTTGACATTCTTGCAACAAAACCTTTCAATTCACCTGAATGGATTGCCACCCCCCGTTTTGTGAACATTTTCAAGATTTCCACCTCAATTTGGGATGGGAAACAGTTTCAAAAAAATCTAAAGTTTTCCCAGGATGGGAAAGCCACGTCCCACCCAGCTCTAATCTCTTCTCCACAACTAGACCTGCTGCCTTGTTGACGAACGGCTCACCCCTGCCTTTAGCGGAGTGGAGAATTGAATCCAGATGTCCTTGGTTCTAGTTCGGAGCAGGACAGACAAGCCTCTCTCTCTTTCTTGCTTCTGTCAGTGGCGAATTTAGAACTTGGTCTCAACTGGATCCCTCCCCCTCACTGGAAGATCAAAAACCACCTTTCTAGCTGGAAGGAAAAACTATTTCTCAGGGGAAAGTCTATGAAAACGTTGGAATGTTTATTATTTCATTTCAATTAACGGGTGAAAGAAAAAAAATCCCTCTTAGCTAATACCACTCCAGACGGGGGAGAAAAAAAAAAAAAAATCTTCACTTATCTCTGGGCAGGGGGAGAAATATTGCTGGCCATTTCTTGATGGCTGGGAACTCCATCAACAAAGGCCAGTTTCTCAGCTCAAGTATGACCCCTTCATTCACCAGCCACCCTCTCCCCCCCTCATTCAGGAAAGTTTTAAGATCCTTCTTTGCCAGGATAATCTCCTGCTGCACAGAATCATGTGAGGTGAATGTGATTGTGGGAGCGAAGTCCTCCTTCGGCGATGAAGGAGGGAATGAAAAAACCAAAGAGGGAGAATGAGAGGGAAGTTTTGTTGTTATTCCAGATTCCCTTTTCTCCCTCCCCCAGCTCTCGACGTGATTTGCTTTCAGCTGCTTCCCTGGAAGACAGAGTTGGAGAGGCTGAACTGGGGATGCATTTCAATGCAGAAGACCGGGGGGGGGGGCGGTAGATTTATCGTTGCCCTAGGATCCCGGGAGCCAGACAGGCTAGTGCAAAGGGCTGGAGACCCGGAGACGGAAGGGAAGGCCCCTGCTTGGTTATACTGCTGCTGCAGAGCCTTGCACCCGCTGGAGATGTGTCTAGGCAGTTCTTCTGCTGGGTCACAAGCCACAACCAAACCCTAGCTCTGTTGCTCTCAACTTTTTTCATATCCGGGTTCAGCTCCCATCTAGCCTGGCATCCCTTTTGCCCCTTGCGTTTAGCCATCTGGGATGGGTAGGGTTAGTAATCACCATTCATATTGCAAGTAGATCCTAGGAAGCTCAGTCCTGGCCCAGGACCCCGCAGTGCTAGGTGCTGTACAAACACAGAACAAAGAGGTCATGACCTGCTGCAGAGGGCAGGAGCGGAGCGTGGCTGCGAGTGCACAATTCCAGGCACGTATCTGGGAGGGGCCGTGCATGCTGGTTGGATGGATCAGAACACAGGCAAGTTCGGCCTAGCCCTGTCTAGTCCTACGTGTCATGGGGAGACTCACCACCAGCACGCCCCCCTCTGGTCAGGGGGCAGCATTGTAGGGTTTCTTCCCACTCAAGCAGCCCCTTTAGTTAGCGGATGTGGTTGGCAGCGGTTTTCTTTGCGGTGACTTCAAGTGCATCCCCTTCTGCGGCGAGAAGAGTCCAGCTGTAACCGGTCAGGCTTGAAGCTGGCCTCTCGAGAGTCTCTTTGCCCAGCTCCCCCTGGGGCTGGCTGCAAAGTCCTTCCAAATCCAACAGAGCTCGACAGCATCGCACCCTTCGCTTGCAGTGTAGCAGACGCCAAGGCTTCTCCCCACGAGCCCAGTAACAGCTCTCCCACCACAACCCAGCCCAGCCACTTTCCTCCACCGCCAGCCCCTGACTGTGTTCTCGTCAACCTTTTTATTAGGAGGCTCAGGTGGTGGCCATACTAACATCACATCCCATTGGTCCCATCCACTCAGGCTGGGACGCAGTTAATTACAGCACAGGTGGGGTTGGTCAAACAGGGTTGGGCTAGCCCCAAGCCTTCTTGCTCTTACAGGTGGGCCAACACGTTACCCTCCTGCACCGTATCTCCTACAATGGCCATCCATGGTACCCAACTATCCACTGAGAATAGCCATCCACAGTATCCATTCATCCATGGTATTCCTCCATCCACAGCAGTCATCCATCCGTGCCTCCGTCTCGCCAGTGTCCACCCATCCCGTGTCATAGGGTGGGTGGTCCTTTAAAGGGAAGGGGGGGGGTCTCAGAACCACTTGTTAACTCACCTCCTCAGGAGGGGGAAATGAAAGATGGGTCACGTGGTTCGATCAGGCCTCGGGGATAAATAAGGGGGAGGCAGAAGAAAAAACTTTGAAGGCCTGGAGAAGATTGCAAATGAAGGCAAGGCTCCTCCAGGGAGACCCTGAGATGTAAGGAGAGTAGCAGTGGGGATGATCTGCTGGTTTCTGAGCCAGAGAGTTTTGGATCCTCTTCCAGGGGGGAAGGAAGGATGAACTGCAGGTAGGAAGCCCTGGGAGTAGCTGCTGGATGAAAAGCCCCAAGAATGGCAGAAGACCTCAGAGCGGGGTCTGATCGTTTGAGTTGTGGTGATGGGCTTTATTTTGGGACTTGAGTGTTTTCAGCTGTCTGTTATTAAACCAGCCCCACAGCTACGGTGTTATTAGCCACGAGAAAGTCTTTGTGGATTATTTACAGGAATCTGAGGGAAACTGAGGCAGGGCTGCTGCAGAACCACTCTGGGTCACAAGGGGACACTTTAGAAGCAGCAAACCTCTGACACAGTGTCCAGGGGGCAGGAACAATTTGTACAATGGGGGTACTGAGAGCCATTGAACCAAACTGTTATCCCTGTATATAATGGAAAGCATTTCAAGTCAGGGTGTGTGGCTGCACCCCCAGTTCCAGCACCTATGACCATGCTTATCTACCCAGGGTATCCACCTACCGGTCTGTTCCTCCATCCACAGTATCTATGTATACCATCTATCTTCAACCACATGCCTCATTAGCATATCCAAGCACGTCACAAGCACAGTGTGTGTGTGTGTGTGTGTGTAAAAAAAAAAAAAAAAAAAAAAAACTAGTACTTTGCATTAATTTAACTTGCCGTACTAGTAATTTGGTTTGACGGAAGGGGAGTTTTCCTATTAGTATTAAATCAATAATCAAAACCATTTGACAAAAGCAAGACCACCAAGTCGGTTGATAACTTTCATAGCTTTTTGACAAACAGTTTGTGGAGTTTCTCTTCTTCCTCTCCCTCGCCCCCTTATCTCCCATGTTTCCAGTAGAAAGTGTTGAGAGCAAAGGGAGGTGGGGGAAGAGGGGTGACCAAAACCAAACTGATTTCTCTTAAATTTTATTGAGAAACTGATCAAGTCTATGAAAAATCATCACCATAGCACTAGGAACCTGACGTACAGACCAGGGTCCCATGGTGCTAGATGCTATACGGATAAAACAAAATAATTAAAAAAAACCCAACTTTTCAAGTTTCACAGAAAACACTTGCCAGTTTCAACCAGCTACTTATTATTTATGATTATTACGGGATGGGGGATTGTGGACCCAGCCTCTACTGCTTAGTCTGGTCTGGTCTCCACCAATTTCCATAACAAAGGCCTGAATTCTTGTGAACCTGGGTGACCTCTTGCCCTCCCCAGCTCCCGGAGTGAATGGCTTTAGTCTGTAACCCACCATCATGTCACTTTGATTAGTGCGTGAATAAACTCTCAATCCAGGAGGACAGACTTGCCTGCCAGTCTCTGGCCCCTTCCCCAACCCACCCGCTCATCTAGGGGCTAAACTTATTTAAACGTCTGCGTCACTTTCACCTCCTCTTTCTCGGAGACAAAAAGCGTAGGGATCTCGAGATTGAGGAGAGGTGTTTGCTTCCCTTTCTCCCCCCCTGCTTCCCCCGCGATTTGGCCTAATCTGTTTAATCCACTTTTCTGCCTCTTGTAGGTGAATAACCCACAGCTTTGCCCCCTTGGCTTCGTTATTCACCCTCCGCTGTTTCATCCCCTGAGGTACCAGCCCCCATTCGGGTGTTGATCTTCCCAGAGCGTCTGTCGGGTCCGAGTGACTCAGCTAGACTCCCTGACAGCAATGAGACCGCATGTGCCCCGACCCAAATAGGCCCGATCTGCCTTAAGCAGAACAAAAAGGATGGTCCTGTAGCTCCAGCCTAGGGTGACCAGATGTCCCGATTTTATAGGGACAGTCCCGATTTTAGGGGATTTTTCTTATATAGACACCTATTACCCCCCACCCCCGTTCCAATTTTTTACACTTGCTGTCTGGTCACCCTACTCTAGCCGAACACTGCCAGGCCACTGTAGTTGTATAAAGGGCCTGGAAGAGGCCCCCGAGAATCTCCCCCGGCCCGCCCCCCCCCCCGGGGGGAGAATGCCTCCCTAGCCAGTGTGTAACTGGTGTAAGGGCCCTGTTCTGAGTCCCGGGTCTCCTGGTGAATCCAGCGCATGGCCCCAGTGCACCACGCTGTGGCTAGTTCCTGTTTCCAGGGCCTATAGGGAGCATAAATGAGTGGCCTGGAGTCCGCTCCGGTTTACCCTACAGGGCACCCAGAGTACAAGGAACGTAAGGGTCGCTTTGCACTACCCTAGGCTCCCTTCCTGGGAGGGAGAAGGGAAGCCCTTCGCTGCATTTCAATGCACATGTGCCCCCCCCCTCCCTCCCCATACAGGCAAAGCATTTCAAAAGTGGTCACTAATGTGGGGGGACTCCCTTTTTGGATTGCTCTGGTTCAGGCATCCACAATTTCCATTTTCAAATCAACCAGTAGCCATGGGGTGGGTCGGGGCTCTAAAAGCCAGGCCTGAGGTATCAAGCGGAGAACCCAGGAGTCCTGGTTAGAACTGGGCAAACAGTTATGGGACAGGGGGTTGATTCATAGGCAATTCTGATATGTTTTTTGTTTTTTTTTTTTAAATCCTTTCAGGTCAAACTGAAAACCAATTCTTTGGCATCCAAATTAAAAAAAGCCCTCTACTGTAGGTCAAACGTTTGACCACAAAATGAAAGGTTTCCTTTTGATTAATCAGCAGTTCTCAAACGGTGGGTCAGGACCCCCTCTGAATGGGGTCGCCAAGGGCTGGCCTAGACTTGCTGGGGCCTTGGGCTGAAGCCTGAACCCCACTGCCCAGAGCCGAAGCCAAAGCCCGAGGGAATGAACAGAACAGGTGATCATCAAGTGATCCATCCCCTGTTGCCCATTCCCAGCTTCTGGCAAACAGAGGCTAGGGACACCATCCATGCCCATCCTGGCTAATAGCTATTGATGGACCTATCCTCCATGAACTTATCTAGTTCTCTTTTGAACCCTGTTATAGTCTTGGCCTTCCCAACATCCTCTGGCAAGGAGTTCCACAGGTTGACTGTGCATTGAGTGAAGAATTTTGTTTGTTTTAAACCTGCTGCCTATTTTCCTCTCTACAACGGTCCAGGAGAATTGTTATATATGTGGCAGCAATCGGAGACCCCATTTGAGAGCAGGCTTTCATTATATAAACACATACTAGCTTAGCGGAGGATCTAGGGATACTTAATGGGATGCCCCGGGCATACTTACTCCTGCTCTGCATGCAGTGGGTGGGGCAGCATGGACTAGACCACCTTTCCAGCCCTACGTGTCTATGATACGACACGCTTCCTGTCCCAAAGCTCACTGTGGTATTGGGAACTGTACCTTTTCTGGGTTTGCTTCAGAGACAAGAAATCTGCAGAAGCCTGTTATGCAGCGGCAATTGGAAGTGGTCCCCGGATCAAAAGGATCTGCCTCCAGCACCGATGTGATTATCGAGCACCAAATTTACAATCTAAATTGGGGGAGCGGTGGGGGAGAGAAGAGAAAGATCCTAATTTATAAATAACTTGTCCAAGGTCTCATGGAGTCCACAACAGCCCTGGGAATTGAACCTAGCTACAGCAGCGTGGGACTTGAGGGGTCTGCCTTAAGCCCCCCGAATCGGCACCAGTTTAAAAACATTGCCACTGATTTCACTCGCCCGTCTCTTCTCTCCGTATCACGGCAGCTCATGGGGAAAACCTCAGGCAAAAGCCTGCCGGTTAAACAGGCTAGTAGTTGGAGGCAGATTGACAAAGTCCAATCCAGAGCTGGCTCCCCTCCTTTATGCCATCAGAGGATCTGGCCCTGTGCTTTAGCTTTCCTTCCCCAGCCAAACCACCAGGAGCCAGGCTTCCGCCAACCTTCGCTTTGATGATTCAGGAAGGCTGCAATTTTAGCATCAGCCAGCACACAGCTGACCCGCAGAGCCTGTTTGCTGCATTTCCGTGCAAGGAGGAGACTTGCGGAGATTGGTGGCAGAGGGCATCTGATCACTTTCAAATAAAACAGCAACGGCAGAATGTGCTTTCCGACCCTCCTTGCTTCGCTTTTTGTGCGTGCACACCATCTCCAGATACATTAACGGCCCACCCATGTGTTTCCATGACAACCGCAGCCGGTGCTGCTCGCATGAAGGATGGCATCAAGGCTGTATCCATGTGCCAGGTTGTACAGGGTGGGGGAGCTAGGGGCGGGTTGGATTTGGTGAGATTGGAGGCATGAGGCCTCAGCAGATGTTGGCTCCCCACCTCCAAGGACCCAGGATGTGTTTGCAGCACTCAGGCAAGGCAGATTTTAAGGAGGAGAGGGCCCACAAAGGGCTAAAGATCCCATCCCTGACCCCACATCACCAGTGAAATAAAAAAAAATACACACTAGCATTTTCCATCGGAAGGTCTCAAAACGCTTCACAAAGGAATTCACTATCACCCCAATTTTTAGGGCTGGCTAGAAAACAAGTTCTGTTTTTTTTTGGGGGGGGGGGGAAGACTGAGGTTTTGACATTGGTTTTTGTGCCAAGGCAGATTGAAAATGCGATTCTGAATATTTTTGTTAAAAAACTGAGAGAGAGAGAGAGAGAGAGAGAGAGAGAGAGAGAACACCCAGAGCAGCTCGGGTACTCCGCTAGGATCTGCGAGATGCCCTGTTCCAAAACTCAGACAGAGCTGTGACTTGAACCCAAATGTCCCATGTCTCCGGTGAGTGCCCAAACCACCACTCTGCTGGCAGGACACATACGCTGGCTGAACGGATCCATTTCCTGCAAATTTTCTTGTCAAAAAATTCCTGACCGGCTCTACCCATCTTATAGATGTGGAAACAGAGGCACAGAGAGGGGAACTGACTTGCCCAAGGTCACCAGCAGAACTGCAAAGAAAATTCCAGTATCCTAGCCAAGGACTATCCACTAGGCCCTAGGCTACAACAAGGAACTCATGAACAAGGACACACATACCCCTCAAATACTCATACTCATTTGAGGAAGTTATTCAAAATCTTAAACCCTGATCCTGACATGGGATTTGCAGAATCACCAAGCCTTCCAAAAAATCATGATTTTTTGGGACCCGACTCCTGATTGGCTTTTTATACAAAATCATAAAAGTTGGGTTCTTTTCTTTTGCCTTCTGAAACTCTACAGATGCACTGGGCAAGAAGGGTGGGTTACATTTTCAAGCTTTTCTATGCAGCCACTGGGACTAGAAACGTCCTTGTTTTAAAACAAGGAAACCCGAGATTGTTGTGTCAGCACCTGACTCCAGGAGCTGGGGCTATAAGACACAATTTGATGGATGTTGATACAATCATGAGCGCTCACAACACTGATTTTGCAACTAGCCCAGAGCAAAATCCTGGCATTTAACTACTTGCTACTTTTGGGGGGAAGCTCAAGCGCTTGATTTCACATATCTGGTCTGATTTACATTTACACTAAAGTCCTTTATCTCAGTCTGGCAGACTAAAGGGGACTTAAAAGGTAAGTCTACTCTGCATAGCAAGCCCAGGCACAACTTCTGTCCACACACAAATCAGTTCGACTTGGACCCAAGCACCGTAATTTTGCAGTGTGGATGCAGGTTGAGCCACTGAACCAAGTCAGAAGGTCTGCGAGGTGCAATATAGATGCGTTAACAGGGCTGTGAAACCTGGGTACCGCAATTGTAAGCCCAGGTTTACAATGAAGTGTGGACACTCAAGCGTGTGCTTGGGAACATCAAACCCACAAGCCCGGGTCCCACAGACTCAGGTTTACAATGTGGTGTAGACATACCCAAAGTGAGAGCAAGGATCCAGTCTGTGATCTGTATTTTTTTTTTTAATTAAATAGTTTAATAAAGATGAACTAAACATTTCATTCATACCTATTGATCCCCATACACACCCATGGATCACAATACATCTAGCCTATCCTAGCCCTACTCTATCCATCGCTCTGTCTAGCTCACCAGAAAACCGTAACTATTTGAGCACCTATCAAGGCGGCCGTGAGGTCTTTTAATCTTAAACATAAAACTCCAAGGCTGGGAAGAGGGTTAGAATTATGGTACATTAGGAGCAGTGCTGGGGGCTCTACATGGGAAGTTAATGACCTTTTGTCTCTCCTGTCGACAGACAGGTCTCATTTGCATGTATGCAGTTGGAATAATCTAGCTCCTATTTAGAGGACGTGGCTAGATCCCTGCATGTTCCTGCAGCTAGCCCTTTTCCATTATAGCAGTGAGGCCACTCCTGCGGTCCTGTAAAACCGCATGGGCTAGCCCCTGAAAGTAAGAAGGGAGTCGCTACTGGAGAAAGCCCCCCGAGCTCTGGTGTGCTTTTAAAATCATCATGCCGACGATTGAGCACAAAGCGTCGCGTGCCCAGAGGTTGCGCTCCTTGCGGTGGCTTCCCGTGAAGGGCCCAATTCCCTGCACCTTGGGCCTGAATCTAATTTATATTCAAGCCCCTTCGCACCCCTTCAGCAGTGCGCAGGGTGGCTCAGACCCCCAGCTAGTGTAAAGTCACAATTCAGGGAAGCGTTCTCAGTACAAATTTCCAGAGGACTTCACGCTGAGAAGTCGAGAGATTTGCCCAAGGTCCCACTGGAATTGCAGTAGCAGAGACAGGAGCGGGGGGGGGGGGGGGAAGAGGACGACCTTGAGCACTGGTGCATCTTGGTCCCTCCTATTCTCTGCCTGTGGCACAGAATAGTCTAGTTTCCTGAGGGCTGTAGTAATGTGGTCTCCTTCAAGTTGTTGGGGTTGGTGTGCTGGTGCCGGGGGGGGGGGGGGGGGGGGTGTCTGTGGCCTGTGAGATACAGGAAGCCAGATCAGCTGGTTCCTTTCGGCCTTAAACTCTGACTCTAATCTCAAACTCTTCCAAAAGTATTGATGGAGTCTCATTTACACAACTGTAGCCACGTGGAGGGGCTTTAAAGTAGGCACATATTACAGCTGTATTCTGGTCTGGGCCATATGCACAACTCAGAGCAGGGCAACCCTTTCTGTTAGGGGGGTGATTTTTAACAGATGCAGTTATGTTGGTACAACCTCTAGCGTGGATGCAGCGAGACTGATATTAAAGGTGCCTAATCATAGAGGATTAGGGTTGGAAGAGACCTCAAGAGGTCATCTAGTCCAACCCCCTGCTCAAAGCAGGACCAAACCCCAACTAAATCATCCCAGCCAGGGCTTTGTCAAGCCAGGCCGTAAAAATCTCCAAGGACGGAGATTCCACCACCTCCCTAGGTGACCCATTCCAGTGCTTCACCGCCCTCCTAGTGAAATAGTGTTTCCTGATATCCAACCTAAGCCTCCCCCACTGCAACGTGAGACCATTGCTCCTTGTTCTGTCATCTGCCACCACTGAGATCAGCTGAGCTCCATCCTCTTTGGAGCCCCCCTTCAGGTAGCTGAAGGCTGCTATCAAACCCCCACTCCCAGGTTAGCGAATTCTCCTTCCCATACAGGAATAGCTATACTGGTATAAAACAGCTTGGGTGTCGTTAGTTACACTTAGCTATGTTGCCAGAGTGGTGGCAGGCCCAGATCCCCTCCAGTAGGAGTTAGGCACGTAAATATGTTTGAGGATCTGGGCCTTTGGGTCAGTGAGAATTAGCTCTATACATCCCTACAGATCTGCTTGAGCACTAGCAACTCCCGATCAAGTTTCCTCCGAGGGCAAGAAAAAGATCCCGACCTGATTCTCATTCACACCGAGGCCCCGTTGCGGCAGGCTGGTGTCCCTTTCCACTGCCAGAGCTGGGCCCCGGGGGCCAGTGAGAATCACGTCTTTACCATGGGGGAGAGAAAACACTTAATAATGCCCCTTTTTTACGATCCCTGTGTTCGGCTCTGGGAAGGTGGCTTTGCGGTGAATGCAAGGCCTCAGACAAGCAGAGCTGTCAGTCCAGCTGGGATCTCTCAAAAGATTAATTGTTTAAGGACAAAACAAAAAAAAAAAAACCCGAAACAAACAAAAGAGAAAAGGAACTTATGGATGGACGTAGGCTAAGGGGTGGGGTAACGGGGGGAGAGACGAACCAAGTTAAAATTCCGACAGAACGTGCAGTTGAACTATAGAGTCTAGACAACCATTCATAGACCAGACCCCAATTGTTTCATAGCCTCTATTGTCTTAATTAACCATTTTAGCTGAAATGGGAGCAGACGAATCCTTTCTTCTCCAATTTACTCCCTCTTCTGCTGCACACTCATGCAGACAAACATGCAGGCAAGTCAAGTGCTTTGATTTAAAACATACACACACACACCCCTCTTTCCTGGGCCATCTTTGCTAGGTTCCTTGAGAAAAAAAGACTCTTGCAAGAGAAGCAGTGGAGAGAGGCTAGTTAGAGGTAGGGAAAGAAATGCAAATTTCCCTCACGATGTGAACAGGAACAAACAGGTTGATTCTTTTAATCTCCTAATGGGCTTAATAAAGCATTATTGCAATGCAAATTTTAGTTTAATGCTTATACATATTTTATTTGATGTGCCGGTAATTTTAGTTGGCTGAACAATCGACGGCTTTGTTTTATTGGAGGGTTTTTTCTTGGTCCCGTGTTACTATTTGAAAACTCTGGGAATCTTTTGCAACCCATGGTTTTTTTTGGTCTAAATAATAATCCGAGGGCTAAATTCTACTCTTACTGACGCCAGAGTAAAGGCCAGGCCCTGGATACTCCATTGTCCTGCTGCTTGGTCTGAATTCTCGTTTACAACATGGACGCTTGACACCACTCCCTTAGAGAGGATGCACTTTACCCTTCTACTCCTTTTAAGTCCCCGTTACACTCATGGGACCTTCGTCTAAGTGAGAATCGGGCCCGTAGCATCGTCGTTTACCCCAGTGCAAAGTGGGCAGGCTTGAGTCACACTTAAAAGGTGGGGGCGGGAAGGGACCTTCACCCGAAGGACAACCCCTGCCCTACAATTCGGATTTGCTTGGCTTTTGCACTCCATTTGCCCCTATGCAATCGCTGCCCTGCCGCAGCCCCGGGCAGATGTTTACACCAGTGCAAAGCAGGAGCAGAACTGGATTAGAGTGGCAACAATCTGCACGTGCTTTGCCACAGTGTCAATGCCTGCACGAGAGGCAGAGGAATGGCGGACCGAGCCCCGGCCGTCCCTGCACAGAACAGCAGTCACGGTGATCCCCGGTATCGGAGGTGCAGTTGGAAGGACAGTGTGAGAAAGTCAGACCACCCCGCGGCGCTCCAGTCCTGTCACAGCCCTTGGCAAGCCGGATCCAAAGCCCGAAGAAGTCAGAGGAAGGGCTCCTCATCACACCCTCTATTTCTAACAATACCATGGACAGCGCCTCTTCCAGCATCTGTGAAGGCAGCACAAGAACTTGGGTGCACCTGAGAGGAAGAGGAGGAAAGGAAGGATGGCCCAATGCTCAGGGCACCAGCCTCTTACTCAGGAATCCCCTTAGTCGGTCCTGTAAATGATGCCAACTTCATAAATTTCAAGGTCAGAAGGGACCATCATGATCATCTAGTCTGACCTGCACATCGCAGGTTACAGAATCTCGCCCACCCTCTCCTGTAATAGACCCCTAACCTCTTCAAGGCCCCTTTGCACTGCCAGAGCAAATGTAATCAAAGGGATTGGCAGAGTGGGTCAGATCCATGTCCATCTAGTCCAGCATCCTCTCTGGCAGTGGTCAGCAGCACATACTGCAGAGGAAGGTGTATGAATCCCCACAGTAACAGACATGGGATAACTATCTCTAATAGTTAGAGAGTTTCTTTAACCCTGAAGCAAGATTTTTGATTTTCCCTTCCAAAATTCATTAGCATTAGTATTCTAGCATTGGATATTCAGGTTATCCATGTAGCGGTCCAATCCCTTTGGATCTTGCTACATTCTTGGCCTCAGTGACTTCCAGTGGCGGTGAGTTCCAGAGTCCAACAAGGCCTAGTGTGGAAAAAGTCTTTCCTTTGATTGAAAACCAATGTGCCACCTTTTAATTTCAGCAAGTGTCTCCTTGTTCCTACGTTAAGGGGCCTTGAGACGGGCATGCTGCAATGGAACACAGTCTTATCTCCTAGAACTGGAAGGGACCATGAAGGGTCATCGAGTCCAGCCCCCTGCCTTCACTAGCAGGACCAAGTACTGATTTTTGCCCCAGATCCCTAAGTGGCCCCCTTAAGGATTGAACTCACAACCCTGGGGTTAGCAGGCCAATGCTCAAACCACTGAACTATCCCCCCCAAAATCTGAGCTTTGCCCCACACGCTGCCCCACACCACCGCCCTCCAGGATCCGCTCAGGCCTAGCCAGTTCAGTGGCAGTAATTAGCCAAGTGGGTTGATAATGCAGCAGGCAGCCACTGAGTAGCCCTAATGGATAAACACACCTCTTTGGGCTTCATGGAAGCCCACAACCCTCATTAACATACCAACGAGGAGACATACAAGCCAAGGGCCTGAGATAAATGGGTGGGAGGAAGCTTAGATCCATTTTTGGTAGGGAGTAAGGGTAGAGGGGGTTGCATGAGCTCTCCCTGAGAGACTGAATAGCCTCGTGGAGTAAACGCCTTCCTTCCTGCCAGGAGACTCCCCTCCCCCCAGCCTCTGTGCTAACCAGGCTCTTGAAATCTCAAATGTCCCTCACCTTGATCCTCCAGGAGCAGGCTTTTCCCAGCACTTAGGATCTAAGACAGGGCTGGGTTTTCCAAAGAGACCCGCTGCCATTGGCTGGCTCTCTGACTTCAAGGGAGCGATGCGGATTTACGCCAACCAGGGAAGCCAGCCCTCTGTGCTGGTAGAACACCTTCTACCTAAAGATCTTGAAGCATTATAGGAATTCACTCAGCCTCACAGGGCGGTACCGTGGGTAGCACCAGCCACATTTTACAGATGGATAATTGAGGTGCAATCCTACCTTGTTCAAACTTGCATGAACCTCTCTGCTAGGACACCTGCCTCCCTCTCTCCCTTTGTCCATGCTTCCCCTCCCCCTCCTCCCAAAGCACTCAGATCTTGGACTCAGATCTGAGCTGGCTTTGCCGCCAACTCCGTGTCACCTGGGGCACTTGCGTTTACTTAAATCTCTCTGGGCCTCAGCTTTTCCATCTGCCACTCAGAGATAGGAGTCCTTCTGTCATCTGTGTTCTCTATTGAGATTGCGAGCGCTTAAGAGCAGGCGGAATTCTCTCTAGGTGGATGTACAGTACCTAGCGCAAGGAAGGCCTAATCTCCCTTGAGGCCTCCAAATACTACTGCAATAGTAATGATAAATAACGTACAAGCCTTGACATCCCGGATCACGACCTCTGGGACCCGATTCAAATGCATTCGAGCACCCAGCAGCTCCCACTCGGGCTTGATTATGCCAGTACCCAGATGCATGCACAAGGGATGTATTCCTCCCAGCTGGGGCATTTCCCGATCTCTGAAAAACCTCTATCATTCCTTCAATCCTCGGTCTTTCTTCTGAGGCTGGCACCGAGATTTTCAAGAGCGACTAGTTGCCAAACAGAAAAATTAAAGAAGAAATCATTTCAGGTTGACCCCAAATTAACTTTTTCCATTTTTTTTTTTTTTGCAGCAAATTGAAGTAAAAAAAATAAAATGCATGTCAGGTGGGACAAAATGTTTTGTTCGACCCCCCAAAAAAAAAAAAAAAAAAAAAAAACTTGTTTTGTTTGAGGGTTTTTTCTTTCAAAAAAAATTGTTTAAAAAACACAAAATGAAAAGTCATTTTGAATGGAAAAGGGGAAACATTTTGTTTCAAAAATATTGCGGGGGGGAGAATGGCACAAATTTTCTACATATTTTGATCAAACAAAATCTGCATTTTTCTGAGGGGAGAGAGGGGGGAGTTTCACCCATAAAGTGTCATGGTGACCCAGAGGTAAAAGGCCCCATAACCCATTACTAATTCACTCCCTAATGCCTCAGTTGCCTTTATGAAACACTTCTGTAGCCAGCGGCGCTCAGAGCGGTCTCCGTCATTTTGTGCCAAGGTGCAAACCTGATTGCAGGAGAAAGAAATTAGCAACAATTATAATCACTGTGGCGGGCTGCGGTTCACGAATAGAAAAATGTCACTTTGGCATGATAAATGCCGCGAGAAGAGCTCAGCAAAATAAATAGAGCGAGCGCATGCTTCTGTAAGAGCAACTCCGTTGGTTCCCATTGGCAACTAGGTTTTGGAATGGAGCCAACAGTTCTACTGGTTCCTGGGTCTACTGAATCCCAGTAGACACCAAAGGAGACCAGTTGAAAGATTTGAAGGGGGTATATTAGAAAGTCCACTAAGGTGATCGAAGATTGGCATTGCACCTGCCGTTTAAAGTAATGGCCATGTGGTCTAATCCAGTGTTTCTCAACCTTTTTGATACCAGGGCCTGTCTTGCTGCCTTCCTGAACAGTGTCAGGGAGATCTCAGGAACCGGTGCAGGTCCATGGACTGGTCATGGGGACACTGGCTTGTAGATAGGGGTGCTGCATTTCCGCCCCCTCTCATAGCAAGGTTCTGAAGGTGGAAAACGTCCAGGTAGCAGCAAGGGTGCAGAGCGGAGCAATGAGTTGATTGGTCCGGATCTCTCCGTCAGAGGCCAGCTGAAGGAATCTGCGGCAGTGCCCATGGTTGCCAATAGCACAAGTGGTTTTCAGAAGTCACCAGGGTGGGAGGGTGTGGATGATGGCTGGGGTCTTGTCCCTGCCCTCTTATTTCCCCCAGGGCCTCTCTATTCCACACTGTGTTGTTGGAATGGTGGATGCCCACATCTGCCCCAGTTCCAGGCCCGAGCGCTGAGCCGGCAGATGGCGTGGCAGACAATCTGTCTCATCCCAAACAATCAGCCCTTGCCCACTGCGGGAACGATTGACATGGAGAATTTAAAACACTGCCGCTCTGTGCATTGTATCCATTCACTGCTCTCTGAATCGCGAGAGAAAGAGCCCAGCGCCTTGCCGGCAGGTGCACCCTGCCAGGGGGAGAGGGCTCCGTAGCATGGTTTCCCAGATGGGGTGGCAAAGCTCTTTGTCAGGTTGGCATCTTCCACCCAACTCCACCTTTCATGCCAGCCCAGCAGACATGCCCCCCAGCCTCACTGAAATGGACAGATCTCAGACAAAAAAGGACTTCCCTTCCCCCATCCCCTTTGATTCTTCTTTGTCACTCTGATCATAAACTCTGACCCAGATCCACAACTGGGGTAAATCAGAGGGGCTCCATCACTGCCAAGGGAGCTACACCAGTTTACTCCAGCTAAGCATCTGGCCCATCAACTCCAGTGGTGCTGGGCCAGTCACACCAGCTGGGGGTCTGGCTCTCTGTTCTTCCAGACCCTATCAAAGGAGCTCAACCCATTCCATGAATTAATTTTGCTTCACGACATCCCTAGCAGAGCAGTACCCAGCATAGCATTAGCTACATTTTACAGATGGGTAACTGAGATGCATGTTCAACCTTGATAAACTTGTATCAACCTGTCCTAGGACTCCTGCCCCCGCCCCCCAGACAGACAGGAAGGGTAGCCTTGTGGGTTAAGGAATTGGTGTTGGACTCAGGAGATCTAGGCTCAGTTCCTGGCTCTGCTACCAACTCCCTGCATCACCTGGGGCAGTTCACTTAATCTCTCTGGGCCTCAGTTTCCCCAACCTGAACAAGGACACCTTCTCTCCTCTGTGCTGTCTGTTTAGATTGTAAACGCTAGAGGGCAGGGATTGTCTTTGTGCGAGGATGTGCACTACCTCGCACAATGGGGACCTGATCTCACTTGAGGTCCCCAAATACTACTGCAATAGTAATGCTAAATAATCACTTTCAAGCCTTGACATCCAGGATCACAGCCTCCTGGACTGGATTCTCCAGCGCCCTGCACCTCCCGCAGTCATGTCCACCAGCATGAAGCAGGTAGAAAATGAAACCAGGTCAGAACGTTAGCTTTTTGGACTCGTGAATGACTGGGCAAAGAGCAAGGTAAAACAGAATCAGGTGCCTGGACTTCAGTCATTGAGTTCCCTAAGGGAAAGTCGTACTCTGAATGGGAACCCCCCCCGATCAGAAATCAGCTCTCACAATGCAGAGTCTGCACTCACTTGCGCGGGTGGGAATCCACAGACTAACGCCAACACAGAACCAGAATGAGAGACAGATCCCAGCCCCTAACCCAGTCAAACACAAGAGGCATTGATTTTTCAGCCTCCTTGCTTTGTTTTAAGGTAGCGATCTGTAATTTTAGAAATGGAGGTTTGAGAGGCGATTTAGTCATTGTGTAGAGGTACCGATACAGGGAATAGATTTCTGGTAGTAGAAAACTCTTTAATCTAGGAGACAAAGTCATAAAGCGATCCCAAGAGCTGGAACCTGAAGCTAGATAAATGCAGGCTAGAAATAAGGTGCTATTTCTTAACAGTCATGCTAAGTAACCATTGGAAAACTTCCCAAAGCATGTGGTAGATTCTCCATCATTTGAAGGGTTTAAAGTCAAGACTAGACATCTTTCTATGGACGTCTTCTAGCTCCACCACAAGATAGGGGCTTAATGCAGGGACTCATGGATAAAATTCTCTGGTTTGTGCTATTCAGACTGGATGATCACCACGGTTCCTTCTGGCTTTAAAGATCTAGAAACTCACCAGTGGATATGTATGCTAATTCTGCTGCTGAATTAGCATTTGTTATTTAAACAGAGATAGGCCTGACCCACAACAAGAAGTCTGGCTGTGGCAGACTACAACAGCCAGGCCATCCACTAGAGTAGCAAGACACAATTTGGAGGGTTTAGAAAAATATCATACCAAGACAGAGTTAAAAAACAAACACACCAACCACAGAACGTCTTCCAACACAGAACTCCAACAGCTCCAGGGTCTCCTTCCTCCAGCAACTCTGACTGCCAGCCCTAAGCCAGGGCATTTTATAAAGGGATTCCCTACCCAGAACCCTTTGCTGGGAAGTCCCGCCTTTGTCTCTCTGTGTGATTGAGAGCCCACCAAGCCAATCAGCTTGCTTTTCCTCACTGTTGGTTCTACATAAGCATCACTGTGAGCCCCTCCAGGCAGCTGAGTTTTGGATCTAGAGCAAACGTTGCAGTGTGCGCGACTCTCTATTGCTGGCTACACCGGTACCCACAAGCCAAAGCACACTCAAACTTTGATCTGAATCCCTCTCCCAATTCTGTGTCTCAGGACCCTTGTTTTAGAGCATGTGTTTATTTCCAGTCACTACAAGCATGGGTGTTAAGGGAAGTATGTTGCAATATTGAATATATCAGCAGGGCTCTGCATATGAAGCTGGCTGTAACCCATCAGTTTCTGTTCATATGGCAACTTCATGTGTGTTTTTGCACCCACTACCCTTTGAATTCTGCATGGTTATTCACCATAACCGGTGTTGTGTCTGTCTAGATAGCTCAAATACTTATCCCCGTCACATCTGAGCACCCCACAAACTTTAGTGCATTTATCCTTGTGAGGGAGAGCGGTACCACAATCCCCATTGTCCAGATGGAAAACTGAGGTTCAGTGACTTGGCCAAGATCATACGCTTGGTATCAGAACCAGAAGTTGAACTTAGCTCTCCAAAGTCTGAGGCTAGTGCCCGACCCCCTGCACCAGCCTACTGGTCTGCGTGTTACCAGCAGCTCCATAGGTACACTTGTAAATCCCCCAGCCTCCCTCCCAACTTCCCCAAGGTTCATCTGGAACTTGGCCCAATCTTGCCCTGAAAGTTCACAATTCGTAGCCAACAGGTGGGAATGAGTCTAAGCCACAATCCTGAATCCAGACCCCAGCTCTAGAACTGAACTCCATACACCTAAATGTTCGTTTACACTGAGGCCCCTTTATACCGCCCAGGCAGCATAAAAGGGTCTTACGCTCCAGTCCCGTTCATCTTCTCTCAGTCTCATAAGACCCAAATCCACAAAGGCATTCAGGCTTGTCACTTCCATGGAAATCACTGTTGCTGGCAGTCTAGTTTTAGCCATGTTGGTCCCAGGATATTAGAAAGACCAGGTGGGGGAGGTAATATATTTTATTGGACCAGCTTCTGTGGGGGAAGAAACCAGCTTTCGAGCTTACACACATACGTCCCTTCCTTATTTAAGCGGCTGTACATCACTGGAGGATGCTGTTATAGCAGGCTGCCTGACAGGTTCCACCCCTGAGGTGGATGAGGCAATTTCAGCAGTGGGCAAAGTGATTCCTATATATACACACACCTCTACCCCGATATAACGCCACCCGATATAACACGAATTCGGATATAACGCGGTAAAGCAGCGCTCCGGGGGGGAGGGGGCTGAGCGCTTCGGCAGAGCAAAGCAAGTTCAATATAACGCGGTTTCACCTATAACGCGGTAAGATTTTTTGGCTCCCGAGGACAGCGTTCGATCGGGGTAGAGGTGTGTATATATATATATATATACACACACACACACACACACACACACTTTGGAATCCTTTGGAATGACAGGTGTTTGTTGAGCACCATGGGATGATAGCAGGATAAAGCCCCCCTGGGTTCATTATTAATATAATTCTCAAACCAACCTGTGTGTCAGGATTCAAGCCACCGTGAAGCATCGTGCAACGTGCAACAGCTGGTACCATCTGACATAGGGGGAGCCAGGGTGGGTCTGAACGCTGGACCTCCATGTGATCAGGGAGGACTCCTCGTTACAAAGAAAACATGTCACAGATACATCCCGTAGCCCTGTTGCTAAGATGATTGTATACTGCGGCAGCCTGGCACAATGGTTAGAGCCCTAGACATGGGTGCTCTCCTGTGCTTGGCGACTGACCTGAGATGCAACCTTGCGGGAGACGCTACGTGCCTCTGTTTTCCCCTTTGTCTAACACTCTGCTTTAGAATGGACGTTCTCGGGGGCAGGGACTGAGAGGAAGGTTGGGTCAGCAGTTAAGGAATTAGCCTTGGACTTGCGAGGCCAGCATTTGAGGCCCAGGCCTCTTGTGTGACTTTTGCCACGTCACCTAGGTTCAGCTCTTCGAAGGTATTGAGGTGCCTAACTCCCATTGATTGATTTAAATGGGAGTCAGGCACCTAAATCCCTTTGATGATCTGGGCCTTGGCGTCTCTGTGCCTCTATTTTCCCATCTGTACAATGGGGATGACAGCACTGCCCTACCTCCCATGGGGATGTAAGGATAAATGTGCTAAGGGGACCCAGGTGCTACGGAGGCCATAGAAGTAACTAAGACAGGTAGCCTGTCACTTGTTACGGGTAGGCCCATCACTTAGCACAAGGAGGCCCGCATCTCGGTGGAGGCCTCTAAGAACCATCTTAAGGCAAAACTAGTAATAGTTCGTCTGCCTGATCTGATCAGGTTAGTCTCTTTGCAAAACTCCTCTAATCAGCCAGCAATTGCCACGGCGTTAAAAATGAAGACGCCGCAAACATTTTCAGCAATCCACATTTTATTTTTGGCATATTTTTTTTTGTTTAAGTACAAGAAAGGCAGTCGTAAAAAAAAAAAAAAAAACATTCTGAACAAGACAGAGGCTGAGAAAACATGAACAGGGTCCCCACGCTTTCCGCTGAAGTGCCTTCATTTCATTATCATTAAATTTGCCTAGTAATTAGATTTCTGTGCATGAATATTTAAAAAAAAAACTGTAACAGACAGGCTGTCAAAAAAAGCACGACGGCATCAATTTGATAATTTTTCAGACACAGACATTCAGAAGCAATTAGCGCAGATTTCCAGGTTTTTAGGAGTTTGCTGCTCTTTATTTCTTTGATGATCAAATTCTTTCTTTCCGGCTTGCATCGTTCACCTGCAGATCAGAAGGAGAGAAAGCAAAAACACTCTAAATATCAACACTTCCATTTTTTAAAAACGTTTTATCAATAGATTAAAGGGATCTCAAGATCATTTTTTCCCTGTCCACCCATGCCACGGGGCTTTCTTAGCATGCTAAAGCATTGCTGTCTTCCCCTGCCCCCCATCCTTGCTAAACCGAGACAGGCATGAGGTTGGGTCATATATCAGACCTCCCCTCTCCTGCAGGACCAGATTAAATTAAGGTTGCATGAAGCTTCTGTCTTGATCTTCAGGCATTTCTGCTGAAAACAGTGATTTTGATCACTATTTGCATAATTGTACAGTTACCTATTCACCGGCTCCCTAATTATACAATCTGTGTTCGACACCGCTCCAGACAGGGAAGAGGCATGCCATGGGCATACTAAACTGGTACTCTATATACCTACCTATGGACTCCAGCCTAGAGTCCAATATCCCCCAAGCCCGGATATTAGGATACACACCGCAGTGGTTGGTTTGCCCTATGCCCTTCCCACAGTGCTATTCCATGCTACTTGCTGAAATCATCCACTAAATCCCCATTGTGCTAAGGGCTGTACGGTCACGTAGTTTGACAGTCCCTGCCCTGAAAAGCTAAATAGACAAGGGGTGGGAAAATTATTATTCCCTTTTTACAGTTGGGAAACTGAGGCACAGAAAGATTAAGTGACTTGCCCAAGAGCACGCAGGGAGCGTGTGGCAGGAAGCAGGAATGCCACCCAGGTTTCAAGAGTCCCAACTCAGTGCTTTAACCATATGATCACCAATAGGATCCAAAGGCCACTGGAGTCATAAACGTGGCCTCAGCTGGCCAAACCATATTGGCCTTTGTCATAACTATAAAGGGAAGGGTAACAGCCCTCCTGGGTACAATACTATAAAATCCCTCCTGGCCAGAGACTCCAAAAATCCTTTTCCCTGTAAAGGGTTAAGAAGCTCAGGTAATCTGGCTGACACCTGACCCAAAGGACCAATAAGGGGACATGATACTTTCAAATCTTGGTGGGGGGAAGCCTTTTGTTTGTGCTCTTTGTTTTTGGGGGAGTTCGCTCTTGGGACTAAGAAGGACCAGACATCAATCCAGGCTCTCCAAATCTTTCTGAACAAGTCTCTCATATTTCAAACTTGTAAGTAAACAGCCAGGCAAGGCGTGTTAGTTTTTACCTTTGTTTTCTCAACCTGTAAATGTACCTTTTTGCTAGAGTGTTTATCTCTGGTTGCTGTAACTTTGAACCTAAGGCTAGAGGGGTTCCTCTGGGCTCTTTAAGTTTGATTACCCTGTAAAGTTATTTTCCATCCTGATTTTACAGAGATGATTTTTACCTTTTTCTTTAATTAAAAGCCTTCTTTTTAAGAACCTGATTGATTTTTCCTTGTTTTTAGATCCAAGGGGTTTGGATCTGTATTCACCAGGGAATTGGTGAAGAGTCTCTCAAGGCTACCCAGGGAAGGGAATTAGCACTTTGGGAGTGGTGGCAGCGGACCAGATCTAAGCTGGTAGTTAAACTTAGAAGTTTTCATGCAGGCCCCCACATTTGTACCCTAAAGTTCAGAGTGGGGAAGCAGCCTTGACAGCCTTCCACACCAGCCTATGCAGGGCTGGCTTGAAGCTCCTCTCCACAGTTCATAGGGACAGTGAAAGAACTGTTTAGCCAGTATCAGAGGGGTGGCTGTGTTAGTCTGGATCCGTAAAAAGCAACAGAGAGTCCTGTGGCACCTTTAAGACTAACCGATGTATTGGAGCATAAGCTTTCGTGGGTGAATGCCCACTTCATCAGACGCATGTCAGTGGGTCCCTCACACAGCCACTGAAGTACCATGAATTTCACCTGGGCACACAGGACCACTGCAGCTACAATGACAGCACTATGGGAACAGACACATAAGGCTTAACTCTGGTGAAGTCATTGGGAGCTACTCCAATTGGCACCAGCTGAGAATGTGCCATGTGCTGACTTTGCCTACGGTCAGCATCCGGCCACAGGGACCTGGTGCTCTCTCGCTGATTGTTCCCACCAGAGCCAGGCTCAGGATGAAGAATTTATTCCCTGCATTTTGCCCTTTTTTCCCCCATCTGCAATTTTCTCGGAAGGTTTCACCCAAGAATTTCCCACAAATAACTCATGCCCTGGAGCGGTTCATTGTAACAGCTCGATAATCCAGCTCTTTTGATTGGATGCAGAGGTCACATTGGGTGGCCAGGTGTCTGCCGCTCAAACAGAAAATTTGCTTTCTATGAATACGAATAATAAATAATGACTTTTGTGAATATTAAGAGTAAATAATGTACTGGCTTAAAATTCACTGTTTCCACTTACTATTGTTTTCTAATACAGTAGCATGGGGGGCACCGTGCAGATACATAGTGAGAGACAGCCCTGTCCCAAAGAGCTTACAATCCAAATAGAGCCAAAGAGCAAGAGGGGAAACTGAGGCACAGAGCGGTGGAGTAACTTTCCTCAAGACCACACAGCAGGCAAGAGGCAGAAACAGAACCCAGGTCTCCTAGTCTGCCGCATTGTCCACTGGCCCATGCTGCTTCACAAACACTCTTCCAAAGAAACTGACTCCACAGGAGGGTCCGAGGAGCTGTGAGTTCAGTTCCCAGCTCCATCTGAGTCGCTTTGTGACCTTGGGCAAGTTACTTAATGTCTCTATGCCTCTGTAAAATGGGGGAATAATCCTTCAACTACACCTCTATCCCTATATAACACAAATTTGGATATAACGCGGTAAAGCAGCGCTCCGGGGGGGCGGGGCTGTGCACTCCAGTGGATCAAAGCAAGTTCAATATAACGCAGTTTCACCTATAACACAGTAAGATTTTTTGGCTCCTGAGGACAGCGTTCGATCGGGATAGAGGTGTAATTAGATTGGAAACGCATTGAGCACAGACCGTCTCCTTTGGGGACATACCGCTCTAAGAAGAGCTGGGCAGAAAAAGGGCAATGGATTTTGTTTTCCATTGGACAATGCAGTTCTGTCGCAATCAGAACGCTTGGCAAAACAGCGGCAAATCCACTGACATTTCATTGAGGTTGGGGAAAAAAGAGAAGAGGGCAAATAGTTCTGGCAACACTGAACCGGAAACGTTTTGAGTTTTCCCTTTCAAAACGGAAACTTTTGGTTTAGCCTTTTTTTTTTTTAAATAATTTTTGTAGTCTAGTCTATCATTAGATCCTAAGCAATTTGTACGAGTCAAAATAGAAATGAATCATTCTGACTGACTCAAAGTGTATTTTTTTTTTCAGAATTTCCATTTTGTGAAAAATTTTGAAATGTGCAGGTTTTGTTCCTAATCGGAATCTCAAAATCTTCCATGAAATGCAATTTCCATTCTCTGCACACTTCTAGCATCTAGCACAATGGGGACCTGATTTTTGGTTGCTTCTGTAGCACCAATGATAAATAACTGTTACCAGAACCTGCATTTAAAGCCTTATCTACTTGACAATTTAGTTATCTACTTGATGACTTAGTTGGGGATTGGTCCTGCTTTGAGCAGGGGGTTGCACTACATGACCTCCTGAGGTCCCTTCCAACCCTGATATTCTATGAGTCTATGACAATAGCCCTGTAAACAAATTCTTCCCACATCAGTCATTTTGTTGTGTCTTATGGCTTACGCAATTGATTGTCACATGTTTTACAGACAAGAGTTCAAATTCTGATCTCTGCTGCTCTGGGGCAGATAAGGACTAAATTCACTGACGTTAACAGGGTTACACTAGATTTATACTGAGAGCAAAATTTTGCAGGTAGGACAGTGCAGAGCTGTGGCCAGGTCATATAGCACATGAATCAGAAATGATCAGACAGAGGGGGTACGGGTGGGGCAATGCAAGCATTTTGACCTGGGCACATGCTGATTTTTTTATTATTATTATTATTATTATGGGGACTTTTTAAAAAAGTTATACAAATCAAAAAAGAAAATCCTAGACTTCAGGCCAGGTCATGCCTCCCTGAAATCTCCTTTGCTAGGGCTTTATCGGAAGGAGCGGGGGGGAAGCAGCTGGTACAAGTGAGCTGAGCACCCAAATCAAAAGCATGTGAGCAGATTAAAAAAAAAAAAATCAATCCTCCATCTGATGCAGAGGAAATCCCACTAATTATAAAGAAGGGGCTTATTTCCTGGAGTCACTCTGTTTGAAGTCATCGCAACTGGTAATTCTTAATTACTCTACTTTATGGAATATGGAACATCAGCCCCCAAGTTGTCTGGTGCAATGCCGGGGCTGGGCTTCCCAGGTGTGGCTGTGATGCATGGCACGTACCTGTTTGTTCAAATGAATGGCTTACCTGCTCTGCCATGAACAGCAGGGAGGTATTCCAATCGGCTTTAAGAAGGGGATTGTAACAAAAAGGAGTCCTTTACCCGGGCGATCTTTGATCACTGCTTGGTATGTGTGTATTTGCTGGGAGTCCCTCTTTGATTTAGCCACTGTCAGGAATCAGTTTTTTGAAACAGGATGTTGCAAATAGAAACGGATCCCAGTAAAAGACACTAACCTCAAGCATAGAAAAGGGCCAGGCCCTTAAAAGGAAGAATAGCTCTGTTGTTAAAGTGCTGGACTGGGCTTCGGGACTCTGGGATCCATCTCTAGCCTGCCTACACATTTCCTGGGGACGCCCCTAATGCCCAAACCCACAAAGGGACTCGGGTGTTGCCATGCTGAAAACCACAGCCTGTAACTTTTAGATGCCTTTGCCACCCAGTGGAATCCACAAGCCCTGAGCTCAGTGCCCAGGCTCCCTATACAATGCATGGGGAGTGAGGGGGGCTTCAGAACAGGAGCTCCAAAAGCCAGCGTGCTACACTGGGTGCTGCCTAAGCTAGCCAAGGGGAGCAGCTGAAGAGAGGGATGTGGCCCAAGCCCTGCTCCTCTCCGGGGGGTTGGCATCAAGCTCTGCTATATAACTCCATGGTACACCCACATCTGGAATACTGCATGCAGATGTGGTCACCCCATCTCAAAAAAGATACATTGGATTTGGAAAAGGTACAGAAAAGGGCAACAAATATGAGGAGGGGTATGGAACGGCTTCCATCCGAGGAGAGAATAACAACACAGGGACTTTTCAGCTTGGAAAAGAAACGACTAAGGGGGGATATGATAGAGGTCTATGAAATTGTGACTAGTGTGGAGAAAGTAAATCAGGAGGTGTTATTTACTCCTTCTCCTGACACACGAACTAAGGGTCACCCAATGAAATTAATAGGCAGCAGGTTTAAAATAAACAAAAGGAAGTACTTCTTCACTCAATGCACAGTCAACCTGTGGAACTCCTTGCCAGAGGATGTTGTGAAGGCCAAGACTAGACCAGGGTTCAAAAAAGAACTAGATACATTCATGGAGGATAAGTCCATCAATGGCTATTAGCCAGGATGGGCAGGGATGGTGTCCCTAGCCTCTGTTTGCCAGAAGCTGGGAATGGGCAACAGGGGATGGATCACTTGATGATTCCCTGTTCTGTTCATTCCCTCTGGGGCACCTGGCACTGGCCACTGTCGGAAGACAGGACACTGGACTAGATGGACTGACCCATTGTGGCCGTTCTTCTGTTTCTAACCCTCTCTTGAAGTCAGGCATCTAAGTCCTTTCGTGGATTTCAGCTGCAGGGCTAGATTTTCAAAGGCATTTAGGAGCTTAACGACACATTGATATCAATAAGAGTTAGGCACCTAACCTGTGTAAGAGCTTTCAAAATTGTATCTGAATGGTTAGGTGGCGAAATACTTTGAAAATCTGGCCCTCGGTGTCTCTATGCTTCCCTCCGCGGTCTATAAGAAAGGGAGAAGAGCCCTTCCTTCCCATGCTACCAATTTAGGCCCCGATCCAGCAAAGACCTGCACCTGGTACTGAACATTACCCCTGTGATTTCAATGGGACTATTCACAGTGCAGGAAGTTAACCACATGTGCAAGTCTCTCCAGGATCAGGGCCTGAGATTATAAGGATAACAGGCCACGGACACTCTGCATTTGTGTATGTGTGTTGTACAGACTAGCACAACGATCTGGGTTAGGGCCTCTGTTTGCAATATTAATAATAAAAGAATCTTCCAGAGAAGAGCGGATGCTGAGTCTTCATTTTTGGATGCATAGTGCCAACTCCAAGCATTCAGCTATTATGAGCCAGCCCCCAAGAAATCCTGAGATGGGCTTTCTAATCATGAGATTTTTTTGAAAAATAAATAAATGTGAGGGTTCTTTTTACTTGCTCTCCAGTGCTGGATCCTTCAGGGATTCCATCTTCTTTGCAACCACAAGGGCTAGAAACTTACTTTTAAAAAACAATCAGAAGCTGAGATTTTCACCTAATCACCTGACTCCAGGAGCTGGGACTTTAAGAAAAACATCAGGGATCATAAAAGTTGGAAACACTGCTACAAACTGTCTTGGCTCACGGAGACATGGGTTGTACAGGGCACCAAACATCAGCATTTTATCTAGTTTGCTCTTCTGGGTTTTCTTTGCTCCACTATGAGTTTTCCCCAGAGCAAATAACCAAATGCTACTTCAAAAATAAAGAGGAGATTTGAATCTACGTGCTGCTGCTTGAAATTCTCCACATGCCACTAAGCTTAAGGATTGTCCTAAGAATGTCTCTTTCAAGTCATGAGGCATTTCAGTCAGAAAACGAAAAAAGAAGTATCCTTTCTAAGAACCACATTGGGGGAAAATTGATCATCCCTGAACCAAGGGCTGGATTCATTCAGCAAAAACAAACGAACTCTTCCCACCTGTGGAATTGTAGGGCCAGATTTTTTAAAGGAGTCCCAGGTTTTGCAAGAACAATGAATTGTGCGGGCCTCAATCAATGGCAGGCGCAGGTCTGCAGGCATCTAGCTACCTGAATGGTCAGTACAATCAGGTATTCGAGACATTAAAGAGTTGAGCTGGCATTCGGCAGCTCTGGGTTCAGATCCCGGCTCTGCCACAGGCTGCTTGTGACACCTTGGGCAAATCACTTCATGATTTCCCCTAGTCTCACTTCTCCCGGTCTATAAAAACAAGGATGATGATAATACTTCCTTTCCTTCTGTCTTGACTACTTAGATTACAAGCTCTGTAAGGCAGGAGCTGTCTTTTAATATGTGTATGTACAGCGCCTAACACAATAGGCCCCAACCTGATTTGGACATCTAGGCACTGCTGTAATAATAATTTAGAGGTCTAAAAGCCATCCGTTGCACCCACCACTGTGCTCACAAATTTGCACCCACAACTGATTATGGGCCAAAGTTGGAGGCCAATTTAAAGAAACAGACTATCTAAGTTTGTTTAATTGTTATTTTAGTCTTTCATACAAGGTACAAAATCCAGTGCGGGTAATTGCATCCCATCTCCCTAAACTCCTCCAGCAGTTGCAACTGATGATACTTTTCTGCATCACTTCCTATTACTATGCACGGTTAAGCACCTGCCAGGTTCCACCCCAGAAATGAAAGCATTTCAGAGGCAGGTAAACGGTTTGCTCTGTAACTCTTATCTGAGCCTAAATTAGTGATCCTGATTCTCTAATTGCCCTGCACTTTGAGCAATCATTTACCCCAGTACAAGATAGGTGTACACTCTGAGCTGGTAGCATTTTACATTCAGTTTGCATGCCCTTTGCAATGGTGCAAAAGACTTTTTAAGGGGAAGGGGAACTTAGGCCTAGCTTATGCTCAGATTTTTGACCCAGTCTAACTATACAAGATAAGAATGTGATTTTTTAAATCGATATACCAGTGTTCCTCTTCCCATATAGGAACAGCTGTATTGGTTTAAGCATTTGTATACCTATACAGCTGCAACCACGCTATGGGGGCGGGGGGTTGCATTGCTTTAACTGTACTGGAATGGTGAAAGTGACACAACTTGTGTGTCTAAACAAAGTCTAGGTCATTTAACAATTAAGGCTAAAATTGTCAAAAGTGTCATACAAGGGAAAGAGGTTCCACGGAGAGGTAAACTGAGGCACGGAAAGGGGAAAGTGACTTGCCTGAAGTCACACAGCAGGTCAGTGGCCGAGCTGGGGAAAAGATTTTAATAGCTCCTGAGTGAGACGCGGTGGGTGGAGGTCATATCTTTTATTCAACCAACCTCTCTTGGTGAAAGAGGCAAGCTTTCGAACTACTTCAGTTCCTGTAAGCCCCGAACACACTAGGGTGACTGATTTTATAGGGGCAGTCCCGATATTTAGGGTGTTTTCTTATATAGGCTCCTATTACCCTCCGCCCTCTGTCCCGATTTTTCACACTTGCTGTCTGGTCACCCTAGAACACACACACAACTCCCAGCGCTGTCCGTGGGCGTTCAGCCTGCAGAGGGTTTGAAGTATTGGGCCTTTGCACTCTTGTGAGTGTACACCCCCACCCCCCCCTACATCCCCACTGGGGAGTTTGGCAGGGCTTAATTTGTAATGAAAAAGGTGCTGGGGCTCGTGTAATTTTTTACCTTCGTAACAGATGCAGCAAGCCTACAAATTAAGCAGTGGCGTTTGGGCTGACTAAGCACATACTAACGCTTCCCCCACATTCCTCCTCTCAAAGCGATTTGCAACAGTTTCAGTGTGTGGCTGTGCCCATCATCCGCCCGAACTGACAGGTGACCTGATCAGAGCTGCTTAAAGAAGGAACAGCACAAAGGAACACACCGCCCCTCGCACGGAAGCCATGCTGCTGGCACCAATTTCCTCACAGCATGTGAAGTCACACTCAGCGGACATCAGCGCAACAGAACGTGACACGCCAGGCCACGAGACGGAACGCTAAGGGGCTGCAATGGAAGCGGCCCTGCTCTGAGCAGCGTAGCTCTAGAGAAGATCCCCTCTTCCAGAACGGCCTGAAAACGGTCAGCACATTCTCAGACGCAAGCCGAAACGGGCTGATCTCAAAAAGTTTCTGCGGACCAGGTCGCCGGGTGATGTAAATGGGTGTAACTAGAATGGTATCAGCACCGCTCTGGGCTTTCCAGCAGCTGTGGCTCTGACCAGCTGTTTAGACAGGCAACGAGGTCTTGCAGACAGACTTACAGGAGTGGAAGGCGGATTTTAATCCCAGGATCCGCCATGAGTCTTGAGCAAGTGCGGTCCCCTCTCTGTGCCTCAGTTTCCCCACCTGTAAAATCAGAGTAATAATAATGACGTACCTCAGGGAATGGTTGTACAGTTTTATTACTTTATAGGTAAGAAACACTTCTCATTTACATTAGATTTATACTGGCAGCTCCATTGACTTCAATGGAGTTAGTCCAGATTTACATTGGTGTGAATGAAATCAGAATCCAGCAGTATAAATATAAAAAAAATACTAAGAAGTAAGGAGCCTGACTCCCATCTCACGCCAGTGTAAATCCAGAGCGGATCCATTTAAGTAAATGCCTTTACACTGATATGAAACCAGTTTAAGGGAGAGGAGAATCAAACCCTGGTATTTGGAAACCAGACTGAAAAATCTCACCATGAGAGGTTTCGCTCTAGATTTCAAGCACTTAAATTTCCAAACGAACTGCAAAGTCACTCCAGTTAGCAGGTCAAGGTAAAGACTATGGGGATGCAAAGGATTCATCTTGACTTGCTGACTCGTGTATAAACTACAAACTGCCTTATCTTCATTAGGATTTTACCTCATGTTAGTTACCGTGCGTCAGCCTATGGGCCTGATTCACTGCTGCCCTGTGCCTTGCACGCTTCATTTGCACCAGTGCAAAGTGAGCACAATAAGCTATTGAATGAGAATGGGCAACGTTCCACTTGTGCTCTCATCTACCCCAAAGCAAAGGTGAATCACGCTCGGCGTTTAAAGTCAAAGGAACTTTTTCTAGCCAGGGTCATTAGGGCCAGTCAAATTTTTCAGCTCTCTGCAAACATCAGTTTGCCCTTCCCTCGAGTGAGCACACTGCTCTGGTTCAAAGCCCTTTTAGACCTTGCCCTGTGCTGTTTGCGGACAAGCTCCCAGCCGAGTCCAGGCCACGTCACTCCACCCAGTTTGGCTCAGGGAGCTATCCCCAGTGGATCGGCGGCCATTAAAGTAGTATAAATGAGTTAAAAAAAAATGGACTCCCTCCTCCATTAACTTATCTCTCAATGGCTATTTGCCAAAACGGTCAGGGATGCAACCCCATGCTTCAGGTTTCCCAAAATCTGGGCCTGCCAGAAGCATCTAGCAGTGGCCACTGGCGGAGACAGGATACTGGGCTAGATGGACCGTTGGTCTGATGCAACATGGGTGATCTTATGTCCTTATGAAGGATGGATTTGTGGGTCGGGCACTCCTTTAGGACCTTGGAGAACTGGGTTCCAATTCCCAGAGCTATCCCAAGTTTCCCTTAATTGTCTTTGGCAAGTCATTTAGTGGGTCGGTACTCCAGGGCTTTGATGGGGTGGGAGCTGGAGAAGAAAAACATCCTCCGAGGCCTTTCGCTGAAGCAGATGAGCAGAATACGGACCATTCTCTTTCTAATGGGCCAGCAGCTTCTCTGTGTGCGTGCGGAGCTTGGGGGGAGGAGGCTAACGGCTTGTGGATTTTATATAACAGTCCAAGATCGACCCGAAACAAAACACCCATCTCCAACCACCACTGGAATCTAGAAGAGGTTCAAAACTGCACCCAAGTCAAGATCACCTCTAATACCACTTTGCCTTTTCTCTAGCACCTGCAGAGCCAAGGATGGTTTCGCACATGAATAAATTCATCTGCTGTGAGGTAAATCTCCCCATTTTGCAGATAGGGAAAACTGAGCTAGGGAGAAAGAAAATTATTTATACACCAGAGGCGTTTTGTAACAGGGCACGTTTTGTCATGCAATCCACCTCAACTCACCTACAGCACAGCTGGGAGGAGAACTAGCTCTCCTGACTCCTGGGCGGTTATCTGAAGCACAATCACTAAGTAGGTGGGCAGATGTGGTTAGTTCCCAGCTAAAAGGCAGAGGGGTGTGGGAAAGTCTGAGAACCACTGCCTAGACTAGACCATCCTACTGCTCAAGATGGGTCAACTGATCTCACTATAAATTCACACTAAATTTTTTTTTAAAAATATATTGAAAATTAAAACTATTCCCAGGGTCTGTGTCTTCCCAAATGTAACAGTGAACTGGAATGGGGATCTGTGACATTGGAGATTCATAGATCCGGATCCCCAAAGATATTTAGGTTTCAGAGTAGCAGCCGTGTTAGTCTGTATCCGCAAAAAGAAGAACAGGAGTACTTGTGGCACCTTAGAGACTAACAAATTTATTAGAGCATAAGCTTTCGTGGACTACAGCCCACTTCTTCGGATGCATATACATCCTGTATAAGTACTCCTGTTCTTCTTTTTAAAGATATTTAGGTGCTTCCCTCCCTTGGGGAGTGCCCAGAGGGCAAAAACAAAAAAAACCCAAAAAACAAAAAACCCTACCCCAAGATCCTTGCCTATCTAACGGGGAGGAAAATTTCTTCCCAACCCCAAATCTGGTGATTAGTTAGACCCTGAGCACGTGAGCAAGACATCAACCAAGCATCAAGAAAGAGGATGGAACCATCAGCAAGAGAGCACCTAACAATGACAACAATATCCGAGGACAAGCAAAATATTCAGGGCTGTTTATTGTGCAGGTCATTCTAAGGTAACAAGTGACAGACATTTTGCCGTGAGCCCACATCAGCCAAAACGAATCCAGAGTCAGCAAAAGACAGCATGATTCTTCCCACAGTCCCTGACTGAGACAGGCCACCCTGATTTGGGGGCAGCATTTCAGCACAGGCGTAAACCCCAGGGACGTCTATGAGACTTAACTTTCCTCCTGATTTGAGGCCGAAGCAAGGGTTGAGATGGGATTTGGGGCAATTTAGTAGTGGTGGGGTGGAAGGAAATTGGTCAAGATCCCGTCTCAGCCACTGCAGGGAGCGGAAGGCAGAAAGTTTGCAGGAGTGTCCCCCCCCCCTTTTTTTTTTGGTCCAGATGAAGGGTTGAAAAAAGCACAAAGAGAAGAGAAATGTGGAAGACCAGGTCCCTGCTGGCGACGTGGTTGCTCTAAAACTAGGATCTCATGGAGACTCCCATAACAAACAGCTCGTCGCAAACAGACCAGGGTCCGTTTGTCAGTTTTGCTTCATTATTTGCAGTTTGTACACAGCGGTCATTAGGGATTCATTCGGTTTCCCTAGCAGCAGGCATTAGTCTAGCTTTTCTCTCCTCTCCCTCGCTCTCTAGCTCCCTTTATTTTTAGTGTCTTATTTACAGTTTGACAGAGTAACAGTATCCCTTGCAAAGTACTCCGGCGGCTTTAATCGGGGGAATAATGGGGCCTGTCTGGAGATGAATAGAGTTTAGGGGACAGATTGTTCCACACTCACACGGTGGGGGTAATTTATTTATGTGCGCACATGTCAGCGGGAGAAAGGGACTGAGGGATCAATATGCAGCGGGGACACTGACAGAACTGAATGGCTGTAGAGAAGGGAGAATTGAGTCAAACGCCCAACTCCCCCCACCCGCCCCCTCCTCCCCTTGTCAACTGACCTCCCTTGGCCATGAACTTGAGGAGAGGCAAAGACCCATTCCCAGGCCCTCTGGGCGTCACGGGGGCCAAGTTCGGGCTAGTCTGTTGGGAGGCAGGCCTCAGGATCCAGATGGGTCTAGCGGCAGCCGTCACCCCTCCCCAGCCGTTCCCCGCATAGCGACGGCACAGGGAGCGTGTCACATAGCAACCGTACAGTAGCGGGAGCGCAGCAGGGGTCTGGGAAGAGAGGCAGAGCCCTAAGAAAAATACAGGATGGGCCCAGACAATGGCGGCCTCTCATATCATAAATTACACGGCAGCTACAGAGCGGCACCCTGCCCCCACTCCCTGGATTCTGGCTGGCATCAAATGCAGGAGGGCCGGGCGCTCGGATGTTGGTGGCATGAATGTTTTCCAAAGAGAACTGCTTCTTTCTTTCCCCTACCCTCTTTTCCCACCAACCGGCCCCCACCTTCCTCGGCATGAGTGGGGGCAGCGGATCCTTTCCCTAACGCATTTTTTTCCTCCTACCAGCTCGGTCAGCATTCGCGTCTCTCTGTTATTGCACCCTAGTGAAAGAAGAGCCCCGCTCAAGTGCCCAGGATCTCTCCAGCCATCCAACGCAGGTATCATTTGGAAGGGTCATGGTGGACCCCAGAAGGTCCTAGGTCAGGATCAGGGAGCCCCCTTGTGCTAGGTACTGTACCAACACTAGGGAGAGTAGGCCTGTCCTGTAGCCCTCATAATCCAATCATTTAAGACAAACAACGGGAGTGGCAAGATAGAGAAGGGGACCATAGTTACAGAGTCTTGCTATGTGCACCTCAATCCATCCAGTACTAACCTCTACTCTCTCACTCGCTTTCCCCTCTCCCAGCATATCCCCCCAGCATCCTTCCATCCATAGCATCTACCGTTCCATCCCTCAGTCCATGACATGCCTCCACAATACCTAGCCCAATGCAGCGTCTATCTTTCATACTTTTAAGGTTCCTGCCATTGGGACATCTCAACATTGAACAGCTGAAGGTGGATAATCGTGTCCCAGGAAGGAGCTAAACTTTCTTGGGTTTTCCACATTCCCAGTGTATATATTTTTCCCCCTTGTACTTCTCTCTTATTTTATTCAGTGTGGGGAAACGCTTTGAGCAGGAGACAAGCCTTCTCAGAGAGGTGTTCTGCTGTAACCTGGTACCAACCCACCACGGGCCTTGTAGATTAGGACTTTGAATTCAAGCTAGAAATGAATAAAGAACCTCGTGCCTCCTTCATTGGCTTCCCAGCTGATATCCCATCAAATTTAATCTTTTCACCACTGTCAAAGCTCTGCCCCCTCCTTACTGATCCTTCCCAGTCAATCTGTGTTGCTGCCCCATACCTTTGTCCCAGCAATGCTCCCAACCTCATCTGCCCATTAATCAGATTTTCATACAGTCACCTTCCTGCCTTGTTTCACACAACCCTGTAAGCACAGTAAGACCCTGCCCCCCCCCCCCAGCTCATCCACAAGGTCCCCTAGAAGGGAGAGGTGAAATTTTTCCATTAAAACTGTTTATGGAAGGAAAATTGGCTTTGGACAGACAGCATCTGCTTCCCATGGGAAGTCTTGCTTCTCGTCAAAAATCTTTCTGCCGAACACCAGATTTTGGCTGAAAATCTTTCAGACCGAGTTCTTAGCTGAAATCTTGTGGGTTTTCAGCTGAAATCTTTCAGCTTTTGAATTTCTGGGATGGAAACTTTTGGGTTTCAACTGTCTGGCTGAAAACTCAACCACTTCCATGGAACATTTCGGAACATTTGCTGAAAATTTCCAGGGTGTATGCGTGTGGGAGAGGGGGGTATTTGAAAATCCCCCCCCCCTTTTTTTTTTAAATCAGTTCTATCCCCTCCCCCATCCACATTCAAGTCCCTCTTGAAGATCCACTTCTACCCCACCGCCCATGGTGAATCAAGTTGACTTGGATCTAAACTGCCTATCTTTCCCCTTCCCCCAACTTCCGTCTGCTAGCCTGTCCCTCCTCCCATTGTGAGCACCTCGGAGCAGAGATAGCTCCTTCTTGAGAGCCTGGAGAGCACCATGCATGCACTGAGTGCTACGGTAAATAGATAATATTTGCAGGCACAATACACACTGGTGCTCACTAAATAACGCTAACAACAGTCTAGAAATTCATGGCATGGTCAGCATTCAAACTCAGCTAAACACTGGATCCCCTGATGGCAAAAATGCTTTAGTCAGTAACTAAACAGTTGCCCTTCCGTGATGCCAGGGGAGCAGGGGGAGAAAGACGACAGCAGTCACAGATGCCATCAATTAGAGTTAAATGTACAATTAAGCTCCTAACTGCTTGTGGACATTGGAGCTCCCATGCAAGAGTTGGTTGAACCGCAGAGTCCAAGCAAAATGGTGCCTCTCTGCACCCAATCTCAAATGGAGATGGAATTCTCCTTTGGCGGTTGCAGGCAGGGCAATGGAGTGAGACCCAGAACCTTGGCTCTGCTACTAACCTACGGCGATTGTAAGCTCTTGGGGCAGGAATTGTTTCTTACTACATGTCTGAACAGCACCGATCACAATGGGGCTCTGATCTTGGTTGAAGTCTCAAGATGCTACTGTAATACTTACTGCTAATAATGCTGGAGATCCCTGGGAAGCTCTCAGCGTTCAAAGGAGAAGGTTCAACCCTGAGATATGCGTCATGCCCTCCCTTCAGGTAGGCATTAGTCATTGCACATACTTCTAAGAACCTGCACCTCCCCGTGCTAATGCGCAGCATTTCTCCAGTTTGGACCCCGTTTTCCATTCACCACAGATCATCCAAGAGGACTCCCACCAGCTGGACTCCCAAAAGTCAAGAGACCGATGCCTTGAAGGGGTTCCCAAAACCCACACTGAGGGAAATGCTGGCTAAAAAGAGGCATCTCACCTCACGAACAAAGTGCAAGACAAGACTGTGGCCAACTATCAGCCAAAGTAAATGCCAGAGCCAAAGAGCTTTTTGTGAGAATACCTGGTCCTCCTAATTTCCAACCCGAGGACCCCCTTACTCTCACCCACCTTTGGCCAACCTTGTTAGTACATCGAGAACACCCCAGAAAACATGCAGGGACTCAGGGGGTTCATACGATGCACAAACATTTCTGCAGTGGTCCCCGCTGCCCTTCCCTCCCTCTGCTTGGGGCTTCGGAATGAACGCTGACACATTAAGCGATCTGAAAAAATGACAGCATCACCTCTACGGAGCTGGCCTTAATGCTGATCTCAAACCATTACATCTCCACCATCTTTATTGGGATAATGCCGGATGCAAACCGACGTAAGCTAGAAGAAAATCAGTAGACATGATCGAAAAATGCCAATGACAGTTTTTTGCATGGAATTTTTAAAAAGAAAAAATTGTTTTTTTGTTTTTTTTTTTGCCATTTCCAGTGTAAAACTTTCAGTTATTCAGAAAGGAAAGGGACAGAAACTGAAACACGTTTGGTTTGCAAAACCTGTTTTCAAGATACATTTATGGTTTGAAAAAAAAAAAAATGACCAAAACACTTTTTGGCCCATTTGTCAACTAAAAACTGTAAAATTTCAACCAAAAAGTGAAACATTTTTCTTTAGTGGTCAAAAAGCTTCCCCCCTCCCCCTTTCCTTAACCTTTTTTGGTTAAAAATATTTCCCCCAGCTCTAAAAATCAAGCATGCTCTTCAGTGGAATTACTCCGCTCACAGTGGTATCAGTCTGAGGAAAGGGTATATTGCTTCCATCGTTTAAAAGGCACCACTCAAACGCCCTTCTCTCTTTTTATTTTAAATTCAATGTTGTGCCTGCAGCCTGAGTTTCCTGGATTTGAACAGGCCCATTTCGGTAGTAAATCACTAGTGAGCATGAGTGAAAGAGACTAGTGGTTAGAACAGTCAAGCGGGACTTAAGCAACCAAGGTTTAATGCCCTCCTCTGCACAGATTCCCTGGATGATCTTAAGCAAGTCACTTAGGGTTTGTCTACACATAAGAGTGCCTTAATCCAAACTGGATTAAGTTTTTCTCTCAAGCATTTATTCTGAATGGAGTGTGTCCACACACGGCCTTATTCTGGAAGAACTAGTTTGCTTTTAAATTCACTCCCAATTCTGGAATAACTTGCGTGTGTAGACAAGCCCTTGCACCGGGGCTGACCGGTGTCGTGAGGTGCTCGGATATTACAATAGTAAGTACCTAGGATGGATAGAGGAATAAGGGGGCTCTAAATGACAAGCTGGGAGCACCTTTGATCTGCAAGTCTGACGGTGCTTTACAAAGGTGGGCAAGTATCGCTGTGCCCATTTTACAAACAGGGAAGCTGAAGTCACTTCCCCAAGGTCCCAAGGCAACTCAGGGACAGTGCCAGGCCTATACCTCCACTCTCTGGTTGGCACAAATTGGGCTCTGGTTACACAGCCACATCGTAGCCACTCTGGAGAAGAATTTTTTGTTGGTTTTAACTCACTTCCCCACCACATTTTGCCTCTAAAAAGGGGGGGAGGGGGAGGAGAAATAACAGGCAAAACCAAACACTGAAAGTTTTTCATTTTTGAATTTTGTAAATATATTGATTTGGGGGGGGGGGGTTAAAAGGCCATTTTTCAACCAAAAATTGGTTGCAAAATTTCAAACAGCTACTGCTAATTTTAAACGAGTTTGGCATTATTTCCACCTGAACAACTGGCTCGGCATTTCCCAAAAGTGCTCAGGGCCAGATTTCCAAATGTTCAGCACCCACCACTGGGACCCAATTTTTCAAAACAGCGCAGCACCCAGCCTGCCGAGCTCTTCTACAAATCTTGGCCAAACTCAGTGCAAACCGGCAACACGGCCGAGACTGTTACCCAGGTCTCCGGGGTCCTGCTCCTCTGCCATAAGAACAAGAGATATCCCGGGAGCAATGCTTCCCCCTGCCTCCACCCCTCGAGGGCAACTAAGTCTTCTGTATCAAGCATCGCTGTAATGTTGCCAATTAGCGAGCAGTTGTTATTGTACTGACAACAAGCCAAAAGGTAAGACCTTTTGGAAGAAGCGTTCCCTAGTGGTAAGAGCATCAGACTAACGAGAAGAAGAGCGAAGGGTCTATTCCACCTCTCTGACTCTGGCCTAAAGTTTGTGCCACTTGTAGTACAGACTTATAGCTTTACACCTCTCTGGAAGGGGATTTACTCAGGAATAGAAAGGAGTGTTTTGGTCCCAATGCTATGCTCTCATGCAAACACAGAGCTATGGAATTTGGTAGTTTAAGGCTAAACCAGGACAGCCAATGGCACAAAACTAGGGGAAAAAATCTCCCAGCATGTATGAGAGAGAGATATTCTTCCCCTTATCCTGGGTACTGCACCATTCAGTCCTCCGCTCACTACCAGATGGTACACCAGGGTGTGTGTAAATGCACACATTATAATAATATATGGAAATATACCTATCATGAGTCCAGCCCCCTGCCTTCACTAGCAGGACCAAGTACTGATTTTGCCCCAGATCCTTAAGTGGCCCCCTCAAGGACTGAACTCACAACTCTGGGTTTAGCAGGCCAATGCTCAAACCACTGAGCTATCCCTCCCCCGCATTGCAACGGCTTATCCCAGATGCTACCTTTGGCTCCCCAGGCCGAAGAGAAGGCCTGATTTGCTAGCTGCTTGAGGAGAGGAGATGCGAATAACGCCCTGTATGGTACTAGCCACAGAGTCCCGCGTATTAAACCCAGCTCCCACCCAGAGCGCGAACCGGCACACAAAATGGCCGCCTCTGACTTCGGCTGGAACAAGGCCGTGAAAGGAGAAGGGAAGGATGCGCAGAGAGGGATAAGTCAAGCTAACGGAGCTCTCCCCGCTGTGTTTACATGAAGCCACTTTGTGGAGAAGAAGGATCTGCGTTGTTCTAGTCAACCTCATTCACCCTGCAAAACGCCGTGTGCCCTCGACTCTCAGACATCCTAGGGAATTGAGGGTGCCAGACTGGATTGGGCCCATGGGTCCATCTCACACAGTACCCTGGCTTTGACAGTGGCAGGTGACAGCTCCTTCAGGGGGAGGTAGAAGAATTTTAGAGCTGCAGTGTGGTGTAATGGGCAGGCCCCTGACCTACTGCTCAGGAGACCTGGGTTCTAATCTCCACGGTCATGTTTGGAGAGCTTCGACAAGACACTTGCCATCTGTTTCTCTTCCACCACTTGGCCGGTCTCATCTCGCCAGGTTGTAGGCTCTTCGGGCAGGGACCGGCTTGTACAATGGGCCCAGGATTGTACCTCAAGTCTCTTGTTGCTGATGTAATAGAAATTTAAGCAGGCGGCTAGGGAATAACCTGCCTCCGAGTGAGAGGTTGTTTTACTCCCTGCAGAAAGACTATTTATAATCCCTTCCCAAATGCTGGGGGCTTTTTAAGTCACCCTACTACGACTCTGTATAGTCTGGTTACCCAGACAAACATCTAGTTTTTGATTGTTTAATCCTGCTACGCTCTTGGCCGCAGTTACGTCACGGGGCAATCAGTTCTACAGGCTAATTGTGCACCGGGTGAAAAGTCAGCCTTCAGAAGGCATACCTGAGCAGGACTCATCCATCCTAGGCCTTTCCAATTGGTGTCAAACAGGCATTAGGATCCATGGGGAAAAAAAGCTCTGCTTTCCTTTATAATAGACATTTGGTTTCTCCAAGTACCTACGTAAGGAGAACATTTTTGATAGAAGAGGGCTCTTTAAATTTGGCAGGCAAAGAGCCAATGGCTTGGAAACAGAAGCTAAGTAAATACAGGCTAGAAATAAGGCAGACTATTAACAGTGATGGTAATTAACCATTGGAACAATTTCCCAAAGGACCTGGTAGATTCTCCATCATTTGAAGTCTTTACATCTACCTTGGGCATCTTTTCAAACACACCGTGCTCTGGCTAAACACAAGCTCTGGGCCTTATGCAGGAATTACTAGGGGAGAAATTCTCTGCCTTGTGCTATGCAGGCAGTTACACTAGGTCGAAGTGGCCCCTTCGGGCCTTTTAAAAGGAAACACGGTCCTCAACTTTCATCTTGATTGACTAATAATCCTTTACCCTTCTAGAACTAAAGCCCCTTGAGGGGTTACTATGCTCACCTCACAGATGGGGAAACCGAGGCACAGATGGGCAAAGTGAAGTCATACCCAGGACACAGAGAATGTCTGTGGCAAAGCCAGGAAAAGAACCTTTCCTTCCGGACACCGAGTCCTCTGCATAAAACACCAGGCCATGCTTTCTCTCCAGGTACTATGAAACCATCTGGGTCAGATGATTTTCTTCTATCCAATACCAAGCAACTTACTGCTCCATTAGTAGAGAGAACTGGACAGCTCCTCGGCTGATCTAAATTGGGATAGCTCCATTGAAGTCATGGAGCTGTGTTGATTTGCAACATAAAAACAGCCAGACTGGGTCAGACCAAAGGTCCATCTAGCCCAGTATCCTGTCTTCTGACAGTGGCCAATGCCAGGTATCCCAGCGGGAATGAACAGAACAGGTAATGAAGCTGCCCATTCCCAGGTTCTGGCAAACAGAGGCTAGGGACACCATCCCTGCCCATCCTGGCTAATAGCCACTGATGGACCTATCCTCCATGAATGTATCTAGTTCTTTTTTGAACCCTGTTATAGTCTTGGCCTTCACAACATCCTCTGGCAAGGGAGTTCCATAGGTTGACAGTGTGTCGTGTGAAGAAATATTTCCTTTTGTTTGTTTTAAACCTGCTGCCTATTAATTTCGTTGGGTGTCCCCTAGTTCTTGTGTTAGGAGTAAATAACACTTCCTTATTTACTTTCTCCACACCAGTTATGATTTTATAAACTTCTATCATATCCCCCCTTGGTCGTCTCTTTTCCAAGCCAAAAAGTCCCAATCTTATTAATCTCTCCTCATATGGAAGCTGTTCTATAACCCTAATCATTTTTGAAACTGAGGATGTGGTGCCGTATCTATGACAGGTCTTCTCTGACGTCTAAACCTATGCAATGGGAAACCCAGAATTTCCTTCTTAGACTTGTCCTACAGCCAGGCTTATCTCCAGTTGAAAGGGAATGACCTGAGTGAATATTCCTACCCAAATCCAATCATTTGCTTCATGTATTTCACTTCTTTCAGCTGGCCGGATGTCACTAAGCAGATTCCCCAGATTTATTCAGAATTTGGAATTATTCATTGGTGAATTTCATAGACCAGACGGGACCATTCGGAGCATCTCACGACCGTCACGCTCATCTCATTCACTCCACAGCTTTGCTCCGCCATGGTCAGTAGCCAACATTTTTGATCTTCATTGGTCAAGGAAGGCACAAGGTGTCATTTCCTTTCCGTGAATGGAGGAGCGTAAAAGCTCAGTTGAGTTAATGGTGTAAATTTTCCTGGAAAAGTGAACTAAAAATTCACTTCCTTGCCAGTATTGGACCATATGTGCTGGAAATTGGATTCCCACAAGCATTTGTACTACTGCATGTGTGTTTGTGGAACGTGATCACAACTAGGGGCATAAAAAAAAGGTGCAGTCAAGGCCCTGATTCTTATATCAGTTTAAATCTGGTTTATATGGTGCAAGCTAAACTAGGTTTGAACAGATTTAAGAGATTTCCACACACAAAGTTGCACCAGTTTCACTACACTGGTTTAAAGGAACACCCTTAGTTGAAGTGCTGCAACTTGGGGTGTTAACCATCTAAAGCCTGGTCTATCTTTTGGAGGAGGGACGGTCTCCCATTATGTATATGTGTGATGGCTGCTGTCTTGGCCAACGCACCAGGGTTTGAACTGGGGACCTCTAGAGCTAAAAACATGATCTACTTGAACTTGCGCTAAAGAGCCAACTGTCTTTGGGTGGTGACTGAAATAGCTCATAACCTCTGTGGATCGGTACAAAGGGGGACCTAGAACACACAGTCACCAGCGGGTTACATGCCTCCAGCACCAACCATAAATGCCCCAACTGAGATCAGGGCCCCATTAGATGCTACCAGAATTCTAATAAAATACACCTCTACCCCGATATAACGTTGTCCTTGGGAATCAAAAAAAAATATATCATACTTACGTTATAGGTGAAACCGCATTATATCGAACTTGCATTGATCCGCCGGAGTGCACAGACCTGCCCCACCCCGGAGCGCTGCTTTACCGCGTTGTATCGGGTTGCATTATATCGGGGTAGAGGTGTAAAATAATTTTGAACTGAGGCCAAGACATCAGTGCCATAGGTCTTTCACCTTCCCATAAACAGATAAATGAGATCCCATCACCCTAACAATGAGATATTGTCACCTGTTCACCCCGACCCTGCGCATTTCACCGGTGGACCTCATTGCCATGAGAGATCATTGAGGTGAAGAGCTTGGCATCTGCAAGCAGGATGGTTTGGGGCAGGGATTGTCCAGTGGACAACAGGTCAGACTAAGCACAGTCATTCAGTCAACCTCAAAGCGGAGATACAGGAGAAGGTACGCCGACATTTTTTTCAAAAAATTTCCCTTTCAACTGGTAGAACCTCCAGTTTCGCATTGAATTCATACACTTCCATTTCCTAGGCTGGAGAGCACTGGCAGAGCTCCAAAGATGAGGAGCTGGGCCCCGTGTATCTCTCCATCCCAATAAGATAGGAAAGAGATGACAATTGACAGAGAGAATTTGAGTGAGATAGACTGGGGGGGTGGGGGGGGAGAAGAGAACCACACACAGGCTCCTAAGGGTACAATGACAGTATTCTCCCCATCGCAAGGGCTAATCCTCTTCGCTTTTAATTGGCATTTGGGCTAAGCTGATTTAAGCCTCTTCACCTTGGCTTGTTTCTTTTTTTTTCTTTCCCTTTTTTTTGGGCCCAAATAACACGGCCGCCGCCAAGTCCCCAGCACACTGACATCTTTGTGTGAGGGAGAGAAAAGAGGAAAGAAGGGAGGGGGGCTGGGGAGGGAAAAAACCAAGCTGAACCGACTCTAAAACAATGAGGAGTTTGTGAATCAAGCGAGGCCGCTGGCACAGAACCTGCTTCAGCTGTGCTTCATTAATAAAAGCACTGTCTGTGGGTCAGATCCAGACTTCAGTCCATTCCCATCTCCCTTCCCCTTCCCACTCCAACCCCTCCCCCCAACCTCTCTCAGAGGTCAAACTTTGAAGAGCCTGTCAGCTGAAGGACAATCCACTATTGTGGGAAGCCTTTCCACTGTCACCCACAGATTTACTTTCTTTTGGGCTGGAAACACCTGCTCCAGTATACCCCAGCACCCACAGAGAAAAGCACTCCTGCCTTGAACCATCCTCCTGTCACTCTATTGCTCTCCTGGCTTGCATCTCTCTCTATCGCGCCACCTGCCATATCACTCCATCACCACTTGTCCGTAGCGATCTATTGCTTTGCGTGCTTAACAATCTATAGATCATCTTGCAGTCAGGTGCATGTCTCGAATATCTAACTCAGAAGTCACTTATATGGCACTCCATCCCTATCGAATCCGATACCTCTCGGTAGCTCCTCTTTTCCATGGAAACTTTGGGTCTGATTCTCATTTACTTACGAAGGCCACACTGGCAATGCAAAGACGACTTGAAGTTGTATAAAGTGTGAGTTACATGAGCTTTGTGGCCCCTTTATGCTGCCAGTGCTGTGGGTAAATGAGCATTAGGCCCCTTTATTTCTTCAGAACGCGAAAGAGGAATTATTTCTGTACGCAGCTGTGGCTGTCAGATACACGGACAGGTAGATGCCAACTCTCCCAATTCGAGAGTCATTCTATTCTGAGGTTTTTTCTCAAAGCTCCTGGAGTCATGTTATTTTGAGAGAATCTAAGCTTTCATTTTTATTTTTTTTTTTTAATTAAAGTTTCAAGCCCATACGGTGGTAGAGAAAAAGCTTGAAAACGAAGTAAGCATGCTCTAAAGAAACCAGAAAGCAAAGCAAACCACCCTCTCCCCGACACACACACTATTTCCAGTACAATCTCTTCTCATTCTTTGAGTGCTGGGGTTTGACAATACTGAAATATTCAGGAGAGGCACAGGTGGAATGGGAAAAGAAGTCACACAGCCAGATCCATATCAGAGCCAGGAGAACTCAGTTATTTTAATGCCCAGTCCAGCATCTGGGCCTCCGGTCCTGGTAGTGAAGGCAGGGGGCTGGACTCGATGACCTTTCAAGGTCTCTTCCAGTTCTATAAGATTGGTATTTAAAAACTGTTGCTGTACCACTTTCGCAGACAAGAAAGCTTAGACACAGCGAGCCCGATTCTCACCCTCTAGCAGCGGATGGATGGTCTGGCGGTTACAGCAACAGCCTTGGATATGGGAGAGCTGCAGTCAGTTCCCCGTTCTGACACAGTCTCCTTCTGTGACCTTGGGCAAATCACTCTGTGCCTCAGTTTCCCCATCTGTACAATGCAATGGAGAATTGTGAGGTGCTCAGCTAGGATGGTGATGGAGGGCCATATTTGTACCCAAGATAACTAAAAGGACCTTAAAGGGAGTATAAATTAAAGTTATGTCCACTTCAAAGCCCCTTTATACTGGGGCCTGGGTATGAAGGAGAATCTGGCACAGAAAGAGAGTGACTGGTCCAAGGTCACCCAGTGAGTGAATGGCAGGGGTGGGAACGGACCACTACAGTCCAGGTACCTAATCCTTGCTGTAACCCCTAGACACACTTCTTCCCTCCAACGTGATTTTTAGGGAAGCTTGGCTTATTACACTGTGGTCTTGTGCCTGCCCATAAACACACCAGGTGGAAACTCACCCCTACTATACTAGGACTGCAGACCTGTATTTAAAATAAAAAACTTGCCCCCATTATGGGAGCTGACAGAATGCTTTTCAAATTCCTCCACTTACCCAGGGATTCCAAGTGAACTTTCACAGGGGCTAAAGACCCACGATTCGCCGTCCAGAGAGAAGGTGCCACACGCAGAACATCAAATGTCACCCAGGCCAGGCCCTAAGAGAAAGAAAGGAAACCCCTTTTTGTGTTAAACAGCAATAGACTCCATGGCTGGATAATCCACAAGCAACAGATTCTTGGGACGGTCTCCTGGATTCTCTTCCTGCTTTTTCCAGCAGGAACTGGGACAGGAAGATAGGGGTCGGTTTGTGAATGGGCCTTTCCCCTGCATTACTTCCTTTGTGGCTGTTTCCAGAATTGAGCCCTGGCAGAAAAGATCATGCAGGTTTTCAGTGGAAAAGCTCACAAGCAGAGCTGGGTGAAGGAGAGAGAAACCCGTTCCCCAGAATAGCCAATTCGGTCTGTCTATGCAATCATTTGGGATGTGAAAGACCACCGTTTAAATCTGATTTGGACCAGGGATCTGATCCCAGGTCTGACTCGGATTTTGATCAGAAATTCCATCCTGGACCTGAGAGGCCTTGTCTGACAAAGGCTGTTGCCTGAAATAGGTACATTTCCAGGAAAAACTGGTCTCAGCGAGTTGACATTTTCCAGTGAAAAACGGTTTCACTTGCAAACTCACGAGCTTGTTTTGGCTTGAGCGGATACAGGGACTTGGATTTTCATTTGTTTTCAGATCTACCTACACTGCTTGGGCAGCATAAAAAGGCCCTAAAATGGATGTCACTGACAGTCACGCTCACTTTCAGGCCCCTTTGCACTGCCAACATGATGCAGAGACCTTAGTGTAAATGAGAAACCGACCCAAAATATTTCATTTAAGTCACGAGAGAGGGGAAAAAACCTAACACGGCCTTTGGCCCATGGGCCCGATTTGCCATTGTAGTTTGTGCAGTCATTTACAATAGTGCAAAATGGGAATCACACACTATTACACCATCTTTGGTTTGGTGTCAAGGGCTGCACGAAGAGTTTAGTTGCCTGGCTAATGTTATGGAGCCTTGTAGCTCATCTGCAAACAGTTTGCGGCTGTTTTGATTGGCTGTGCAGGTCCAAGCATTTTGATACTACAGTGAAGGGCACTACAGAAAAATGTTAAGCTTGATAGAAACAATGCCACGTGATCCGTTTTCTGACTGCATAGTTGTAATGGATAGAACAGACTTTCAAATGCAAATACTCATAATTACACTCTTGCCAACTCCAAAAAAAATCATAAGTTGGGGCTTTTGTTTTTTTTGAGGCTTGAAGACGGACTTAAAAATCAGATTTTAAAAAATAATACATTTGAGGGTTCTTTATTTGCCTTCTGGGTTTTGTGCTTTTCTCTGTAACCAGAGGGACTAGAAATTCTTTTCTTTTTTAAACCAAAAGTTCAGATTCTTTCATGATCACATTACTCCAGGAGCAGGAGCTTAATGGGGGGAAAAAAACAAAACACAAAAAAAAACAGCAAATGTTGCAAGACTTGCAATAGAAGTCAGAGTTGGCAACAACTGGGATTATGCATTTGAAATTCACCATCCACAACTATTCAACAGATAAAACAGGCTGTCACTCTGGAAGCATAGCGTGGCCTTAATGAGGCCTTCGCGTGAACAGGAACCCAGCTGCCCAGCTGGAATTTTCAGAAGGGATCTACAACCACAACCAGGGTCAAAGAGCTCAGTTCCCATGCACTGAGTGAGTAGATTTTCAAAAGCACACACTGCAGCCCCTGTGGGTGCCAAGGGCTTGAAAATCTGGCCTCATCTCTTTCCCTGTCCCTCCCCAATCACTGTCGTATGGGAGCAGTTGAGGATAATTTCAGTAACACCCCAGTGAGGAAGTGTATTTTACAGATGCCGATCACAAGGCACGTGAGAGCTGGTGAGGACAAAGCAACCAGTTGCATGGATCCAGCTCTGGAATGAACTTCCAGAGTAGCTTAGGTGAATCTGGAGTCTGGCTTCCTTTAGGAAACATGGCAAAAACCTCCCTGCTTGATCAACCTGTTGTACTAGAACCAGAACGACATTCACATCATCAGCCGCTTCCTTCTCTCCTTCCCCACCAAGAACCAAAATGCTACTCCAAAGCAGATCTTTCTATCACCTGACAAGGGAGAAGAACCAGAGACTCCATCAAGCCCACTAAGCACGTAGTCACGGCTGATCTATTTGACAGGGAAGTAGCCTGGTAATAGGTGTAGTTCAAAACCCCAGAAGAAGAGGCCACAAGTAGCGAGCCTGTGATGGGACCCAGTGCCCAAGTTCCAAGCCTTTAAACTCAAGACCACTTAAGACCTTCTGAACGCACGCCCGTAGACTTCAACAGGCTTTGGATGATGGCCTTAGAATACAACACTTTTGCAGCCCACTACTTGGGACAGGGCGGGAGGGACCCACCAGCTGATAATCCTCCTTCCACCAAAAAGTAAACACGGCCTACCACCATTAGCCACACAGCCATTCTCCTGTCATCTTCCCAGCTTTGCAGGGCTTCCTCTCCCTGCTTCTGTAATAGGAGGGGACCCAGGAATGGGGATCAGAATGGGTTCGTCCTGGCAGCTGGCCATGCCTGGTGCAGCATCATTTATTTAACGCTGTTTCATACCGGAAAGGATCACTGGCCACATTGTGGTAAAATATTGGACCAGATCCTTGACTGCTGTCAATGGGGCGGCTACGTTGACTTCAGCAGAGTCATGCTCCTTTACATCATCTGGGCCAAAGCATTTGGGACCATTCCAGTGTCACTTTGATGAAAGGCTTAATTTGCTTATAGTGCGAGCAAACTCCAGGTACCTGTCTTGGCTTTCATCCACGGCTGTTCAAGTACTTCATGGTTAGTTTAGCTTCCCAGCACCTGAGGTTTTACTAGATCTGCTTTCCAGAGGGGGAAATAGAAGACTTTCAGATCTGACCGTGATGGGATCCCTTTCTTCACATTAAAGCCAGGAGTAATTCCTCCAAAATCAAAGGGAGCTATTCAGAGGAACTAAGTGGCTCACAATCCAATCCTGACAGAACGAAGCAAGGTCACTCTGCTATGCTGGGAACAGAACCCAGGAGTCTAGATGGCTAGTCCTTCCATGCTCTAACCATTAGGAAACGCTACCAAAGAGCTTGCAGCGCTCTGCATACGAGCAGGAGGGAAATCTCCCTGCAATGACTACAGTTATAAGTAAAAGCAGGGGGAAGGGGTAACTGGATGCCGCTAAGCTAAAATAACTAAGAGCCTTACACATTTTTGCAATCTTAAGGCAAATAATTTTCCCCTTCTTGGATAAACAAGTTAGCAGTCAACGCCACACATGCAGCTGCTTGCCTCTTATAACTTGGGCTAAAGAGAGTCCGACAGGGAATTTGGACCCCAAATTATTGGCCTGAATTCTCATGTACACGAAGGCCTCTTTATGCCACTCTGCTAGTGAAAAGGCGCCTTCAAGTGAGGGTAACTGTAATTTACTCCTACTTCAGAGCCCCTTCTCGCGGCCACAGGAGTATAGAGAGGCCTTAGTGTAAGCGAAAAATCAGGCTCACTTTGGTTTTTATTATTGCTGTAGCACTCAGAGGCCTCATTGTGGTAGTCATTGTACATGCACATAACAAAATGGTGGCCACTTGCCCCAAAGAGCTTACAGTCGGTGATGAGGGATGCGAGGCAGATACAACAAAGGGAGGGGGTCAGCACAAGGGATCAGGGAGACAACTAGGGTTTTTATTTTAAAGCTCTTTCTGGGTAGGGACGGGCGCCTTTCTGTTCTGTGTTCGTACAGCACCTAGCATAATGGAGTCCTCTAGTCCATGCCTGGGGCGTCTTGGCTTGACAGTAATACAAATAAATCAATAATCAAAGCTTTACCAAACCCCTAATGAGAATGTTTCCTTTCTTCACACATGATCCAAAGAGAGGGATTCACATCATGATGCCAATCTTGCCCAGCAGCATTAGGAACCCAAACCCAACTACATTGTGCTATGCCACAAGAACAGGGAACTAGACTAGAAATGGGGGATTAAACGGAACTGGGCCTGAATCGTGCAAAGCACATGCTGAACTTTAACCCCCAGCCTGTTTGCCAGAAGCGGGGAATGGGCGACAAGGAATGGATCACATGATGATTCCCTGTTCTGTTCATTCCCTCTGGGGCACCTGGCATTGGCCACTGTCGGAAGACAGGACACTGGGCTAGACGGACCTTTCGCCTAACCCACTATGGCCGTTCTTATGTTCTAAGTGATCCCACTGAAGCCAATGGACCTCCCTCAAGCTTAAAGCAAAGCACACGAGTAGATCTTTGCAAGATCAGAGTCTTCGGTTGGGACTGGCTTCCTGATCAGTCAAGTGGGGAAAAGTGAACGAGACTTTCACAAATGGTTTCAGTTGCAATAATCTCCAGGGTATTTGTGCACATTGCACCGGGCACCCTCACATATAGGCGTATAGGAGAACACTTGTCTTACGTCACATAGGTAACTTTCACTCTCAGACGTGACGGAGAACAATGCCTATGGCCTAATACAGTAAGATTTTAGACACAAATAAATGAAGTCTCCTTACATTGTCCTTTAAACAAGGACAATGTAAGGGATAGCTCAGTGGTTTGAGCATTGGCCTGCTAAACCCAGGGTTGTGAGCTCAATCCTTGAGGAAGGGCCACTTAGGGATCTGGGGCAAAATCAGTATTTGGTCCTGCTAGTGGAGGCAGGGGGATGGACTCAAAGACCTTTCGGTCCATTCCAGTTCTAGGAGATAAATTAATAAATAGGATATCTCCGTTAATTTAACCAGCAAAGTGGGCATAAAACACCACCATTCTTATCAGGGAGTGTTTTACACTCATCTTGCACAGATGTAAGTGACAATCCAACGTGAAGGTAATTAAGCCCGTCGAGATTTTTTACTCAGAAAACCAAAATACATATAATATTTTTCCCTACTATTGATTGGAGTCCACAAAAAGTAATAAAGATGAATAAACAATCTCAGAGAAAATTCTGCAGTCAAGTGTTAAAACAAGTGATATCAACTATTCTGTACAGAGCCATAATTTTTTTTTGTAATATGTGAACATACACTTGTATCCCACCCCATGCAAATGGCGTGTCAGGTGACAGCCTGAATTAACCCTCCCTTTGTCTTCACTACATTTTTGATACCGCCATAGCGATCGCAACATAAAATCCTAGTGCGGACAAGGCCCGGGTAGTTTTTACCTCGATGAGACTAGGGGAGGTCAATCTTATATACCCTACGTGGGGTTTACCGCGAGGTCAAAACTACAATGCATTGCCTTCACTAGCATTGTCCCTCAATGTCAACAACAACACCCCTCTTTCCTGCAGTGAGGACACAGCCTCAGCCCAGCTGCTAGCAAACCAGCCGCCTTCCGGGGAGGAATTCTGCCACGGGTCCCTGTGCCACATCCCTCAGCGGGGTGAGCAATACAGCCACTTTGACACGCAGTACGCTACCGAGCACATCACTCATTACCTGTGAGGAGGATCGGCCATTTTAGAGATGCCGGCTGCCTAAGATGGTGGATTTCCTCCTTTTCCTTTCTGCAATCCTCTTTTTATCCCCCCTACCCCCACCCATAAGCCATGAGTGCGGGGGGAGATCTCAGCAGTTGTGGGTGGGAAGGGGGGGAACAAATCAGTGAAACAAACAATTTTAAAAAGAACGTAGTTCGGTTCAGACAGGCCTATCTGCCTTTGGCTTGTGTGTCTCCTGCGGAAGGAAAAGGCAGTCAAGATGTCGTGTTAAATTCTCCGTTTGGGGGAGGATGGGGGGGGGGACGTGGAGGGGGAGAATCTTCCCTTTTTTCCTTTGCCGACCCCCCTTCATCCTCCCCGCAATCCCGCTTTGACTTTTCCCACAGAAGTAGCCAACCTCCAAGAATGCAAATGACATTCATTATGCAAATGCATGCAAATCAGGTTTAACTATCGGAAGAGGGGCTCGGAATTGCTAATGGGTTAACTCTTTCGCTGGAAGGCACCACGGTGATTCTGAAAGAGCCAGTGTCTTCCTTTGGTGTTTTTTTTTTATTTATTTTTTCTCCCCTATTCACTTTCACAAACACACCGTCGCCCCCCCTAAAACTCTGATCCACCACTCCAAATCCAAAATGGCCTGGTAAATGGCGACAGAAACACGGCCCTTTTCTCCTGCTTGCTAAGCCCCGCTTTTCGCACAAGCGTAAGGTTGAGGGAACATCACCAGGGCATCCGGTAAGACAAAGCAAAAAAAACATTGGCATGGAAGCAGCTTCGTCACTGTGTCTGCAGGAGAAGAGAAACAAAGCAGGCTTCAGCCCAGAATTTAAAAAAAAAAAAAAACAGACCTAGATAGAATGTAAAAAAAGCCCCTCCGTGATAAATCGGCAAAAACTATGGCAGTCGCCCGGGATTCGGTTGCTTTAATCCAACCAGCAGCCGGATGCCAAGATGGCCGCAAATAAAATTCTCTCTCTTGCCTTCACACGCAAATAAAAAAAAATTCCAATCCTATATTGGATGTTTAATTTTTGTTTTAAAATTGGAAAACAACGTGTCATTTCCCACAATGGACAGTCATCAAAAGAGGGGGGGGAAGACAGATTAAGGCTCGCAATAACTGCAGATAACCCTACACTTGGGCAAATGGCGGGGTCTGGTTAATGTTAACGGAACTACTCATGGGAGTAAAGGCCTAGAGAGAGAAATGTTTACACAACAGGACTGTCCCTTGCTCCATAGCTTCCACTTATTGTTCTATTAATTTCTGGCCTTACAGAATATGCTACAATACAGGGACTCATTTTGTAGTGATGGGAACAGGGCAAGGATGGATGGATGGATAGCGGGAGTAATTTTGGGCTACTCTATAACCTAAACTAGATATTTCATTTGCTAAGAGCAAAATAAATGTATGAATCACAAGAACAATGAATATTTAAGTGACCAGTAAAACACAATTAGATATATATTTAATAGAATACTCAATATTGAATAGCTCTGTTATTAATTAGAAATATTTTATTATCATTGCTGCTGTTTGGTGAAATAATTATGCACACAGCCAGCCTGGCTAAAGAATCCTATAATTTTTGTCACCCAGTCTTTCCTCACCACGCCTACCTCTTTATTTCAGCCACCGGTTATCGCTTGTCTTTTTTGATTGCAAGCTCTTTGGGACAGCAATGGTCATTTATGATACGGCCAACGTGCTCCCAAAACGTCTAGTGATTTTCAGTGCCTAACTAAAGGTTTCCTTTTAAGACTGTGCTGGTCACACTGAAAAAAAAAATCGGGCCCCTTTAAGGTGTTTCAAGTTGGGCAAGACTAAAATCCAGACTTGTTAGTCATTTTTGAAAATGCTACCCTAATTTTGTACAAGGCTTAGTGCAATAGAGCTCCAATCTGACCGAGACCTCAACTTGCTAACGTAATATAAAGCATTGCATTTGTTCAGCACCTCGGTGTAATGGAGTCCTGAACCCTGTGGCTCCTAGACAACACCGTGATGCAACTAAGACGACTGGCAATACTGTACTCATCATAACCTCAAGTGTTCAAAAATCCTAAATCAGACCTGTCCCCTCCACAAAAAACCCCATGGGATTTTAAAAGAATAAAGCTGGGGTTCTTTTTATTAGTCTTCTGGTCTCTGAACCTTTTGGACATGCACAGGTCATGTTTTCAAGCTTGCCTCCAAAACTATGAGAACTTACTTATTTTGTTATAATTTAGCCTGCTGAGGGCTGGAAAACTTTGGTCTAATTTCAGTGGTTGGGTTTAGGTGCATAGGTGTCAGGTGGTGTTTAGTGGCCTGTGATATACAGGAGGTTAGACCAGATGATCTGATGGTCCCTTCTGACCTTAGACTCTTATTACATGAAAGTTGATTCTCACATGACTCCAAGAGCTGGAGTTTCAAGAAAACAAAACAAAAAACAAAATTGTGACATTGGCCATAAAAAAAAAATTAAAAACAAAACAAAACAAAAAAATCACACAATTTGGCCACCTAGTTAATAAAAAACAGCAAAACCACAGCAGCAGATCCAGGAATGGAAACGGTCCTTTTAAAAATGGAGGGGTATTTTGCAGCCATACATTTAGACGGTTCATATTTACACTTACTGTAATACGCCTTTATATGGTCAGAGGGCTGGTAAACGGGCTGGAGGGAGGGGAAATGAGAATTCAGGCCAGAACATCGATCCCACCTGAGTAATGGTGGGTTGGAAGATCTGACTCACTACAGAGGATGCCTGATGGGGCACTTCCCTGAATCAGGACCCGGGTGTGTATTTTGCTTACGAAAGACAGTGGGGTGGAAATTAAGGAGCAGTAAAAGCCAGTGAAAATGGAGCAGGTGCAATGAAAAACAACTAAAGAGTGTGAAGAATAGAGAAAGGGGCGGGGAAAAAGAGGATCATTTATAATGAAAAAATGAACACAATGAGCATGCGCTCACATCAGCGTAACACTATTGGGCTGGTTCTCAGGTGCACCAAGGCCCTATTACATGCCTATGGCAAAGGAAAGAGACCTTAAAGCGAGAGTAGCGGTCATGTGCCTCCACATTAAGCCTACTTCATCCAGCCAGAATGCTGCCAAGGGGCCTCCGTGTGACTAAGCCTCTGGCCCCATTGATTTCAGTGGAGTTCGTCCCTGTTTGTTCAGGTGCACGTGAAAAAAGAATCAGACCCTATACGTATAAGGGCACCATGTGCCGGCCTAGCTTTAACGGGAGTCTCGCTATTAACTTCAGTTGCGGTTGGATTGGGCCCATAAGGCACGGCTGCTGCAAAATGCTGATCGTGCTAAACTTCCGTTGGCTTTGGCAGTGCGAAGCATGGTCCACTCATTGCTAGACAGTCCCCTGGAGGACTGGGCTCAGAGCACCACCTCCCCCTCAAGTTACATGCAATTTGTAATGGATGCTAAGGGAGTTAGGTACCAAAATTAAATACGATTTAGGGGCTTAACTTCTTTTAGCTGGAAAACCCCAGCCTTTGTATTTAAGTTGGAATAACTCAGACTTTAAAGCCAGAAGGGACCATCCAGTCTGACCTCTTGCATACTGCAGGCCACAGAATCTCGCCCGCCCGCTCCTGTAATAGGCCCATAACCTCTGGCTGAGTTACTGACTTCCTCAGATCTTAATTTAAAGACTTCAGGTTACAGAGAATCCACCGCTGACTCGTTCAAACAGCAAGTGACCCATGCCCCACGTTGCAGAGGAAAGCAAAAATATCCTCAGGGTCCGCGCCTGTCTGACCCAGGGGAAAATTCCTTCCCAAGCCCAGTATGGCAACCAGTTAGAGCCTGTGGGCAAGACCCACCAGCCAGGAGCCTGGAAAGAATTCTCTGTAGTAACTCAGAGCCCTCCCCCTCTAGTGTCCCATCTCTGGCCATTGGGAATATTTGCTGCTAGCAGTCACGGATGGGCCATATGCCATTGTAGGCAACTTCATCATACCATAGCAACTATTATCGTTTAAAAAAAAATTTAGGTGAAGAAACTAACTCAGCCCACTTCAAAAAGGTTCAGCCAAGCTTGGGTTGGGTTGTGGGGTTTTTTGTTGTTGTTGTTGCAAGCACAAGCTGTCCAGCTCACAGGGTCATCCAAAATGCCACTGCTCATAGGTGCACCTGGTCTGCGTTTTCCAGGCATAGCCCAAGAAACTGACGCCGACAGCTACTTCTTACTAACGACTAATATCCAACATCATTTTCATACCACAGTGCTGAGAAAGCAAACTTCACTCGTGCCTTTTTACGAGCACACAAAATAGCATGCAACTTGTCATTTACCTAAGATGAAAGCTAGTTAGGATTCACTTAGCAAATACCCAGTGTCAAATTCATCCCAGGAGTCAACAGAGTTGGATGAAGCTGAGCCGCTGGAAAGGAAGATGGATTGATGATTAAGACACTGTTGGGAAGCTGTCTGAACAGTGAGTTCAGTTCCTAGCACCGACAAACTCACTGAGTAAGCAGTGTGGTCAATTCTTGTGCCATTTGGTGATTTTCTTGAAGCCCCATTTCCTGGAGTCATGTGTTTAATTGATAATCTCGGCTTTCATTAAAATAAAAGAATAATAAATGTATAACCCTCATGGTTGCAGAGAAGAGCTTGAAACTTAATCCTTTTAAAGGCCCCAAAACCAGAAGGTAGATAAAAAGAACCCAACATTTAACAACAAAACACACAACACCCTCATGGTTTTTAAGCCATTTTTGAATGTCTGAGTTGGAGAAACTGAGCAAGTCACTTAAGATCAGATTCATTTTCTTAAAACAAAAGAAAAAAACACCACACACACCACCCAGGGCCCGTTTTCCAAGTGCTCAGCATTCACTATTTGCAGATTTTCAACATGCAAAGTTCTCTCAACACTTAGTCTAGTGGGAACTAGAAGCCCTTCTGTATCTCAGTTCAGTGCTATACCTACCGGCCCATGCATGTTAGAAGCACAAGAGGGGGAAATGAGGCACAGACCTTAGATCCCCATATTCTGCTTTAAATTACATGGCCCAGTAGGTACAGCAGTGGTCTGAGGTTGAGCAGACACAAGTTCTCTTCCTGGCTCTGCAGTGAGACTTTGGTCCTCTTTTCCTTCCCACACTTTATCTAGAATCCTAGAATATCAGGGTTGGAAGGGACCTCAGGAGGTCATCTAGTCCAACCCCCTGCTCAAAGCAGGACCAAGCCCCTGACAGATTTTTGCCCCAAATGGCTCCCTCAAGGATTGAACTCACAACCCTGGGTTTAGCAGGCCAATGCTCAACTGAGTTATCCCTCTCCCCCACTCTCCCTACTATGTGTTTGTACAGGGCCTTGTAAAATGGGTCCTCGAACTCAGCTGGGAACCTCTGATGCTACCAGAATACAAATAAATATCATATTTAAGGACAGTCATTTACTTCAAGATCTCAGATTTCATCCAACTGGTCAAAAATATTATCCAATATATTAATACCGAAAAAGGAAGTTCCGTGATTTTTTTTCCCAGATACCATCTTTCATTCCCCTTTTTTGCACAGTCTTTCTGCTAGCATTTACACCAGCCAGTTGTGATAAACATTCCTGTAATGTGGCTTCCAATTACAAGAGGTTGAAAAAGTGAGAGAGAGAGAGAGAGAGAGAGAGAAAAACAACTGTGGGAAAAGTCGCCTTTGGGGGGGCATTTTTCATCAAAATTTCAACTTTCCACCCAGCTCTGCTTTCAAAAACCCCATGGGCGAGTTTGGTACGCCAAGTACGCTCATCCAAACAGAGTGCGGAAGCAAGGTCTTGTAGCGTTTGACCAATCACAGCTTGAACAACTAGACTATTGGCTCATTAGGTTCAAGAAAAAAGGAACAACAAAACCAAACACCTGGATTTGTGAGGAGGTAGAAAAAGAATTTAAAAATTTGTGACCCGTCACTAAACCAAGGAAAATTGGCCATTTCCAACATTAAGTGGGGGTGCAGAAGGAAATGGATACATCTGAAAGTTAAAATTATGATCTGCTGGATTCATGCTTCCGGAAAGGTAGCACGTTTCAACCGCTTGAGTTTAGAATCCAGGACTCTGGGAATCTATTCCCACCGCTGCCACTGATTTGCTTGGCTTTCCCCATCTGTAAAATGGGCAATCACAGCATTGACTTGCATGGGAAGGATCAGGCAATTGATTATATTAGAGCTCATTGAGAAATGGGGTTATTTTTCTATGGAAGTTTTCTTTGAAAAACTGGAGAGAGAAAATTTTTCAATGAACAGGGAAAGGAGAGGTGAGCAGGCATTTTTTCCAAACAATTTTCTTCTTCCCCAAAACCCCAGTTTTCCCACACCCAACCACTTTCAACCAGTCCTCCTGAGTATTAATAATCCTGAGGAGGACAGAGAAGAAAAGAAAGAAGAGAAGAGAGAAACCTCTTAGGCCTGGGTCTACACATAAAACTTAGCTACATTGCTCAGGGATGTGAAAAAACGTCATGCCCTGTGTGATGTAGTTAAGGTCAACTTAACTCCACTATAGATGCAGCTAGGGCAACAGAAGGATTTTACCAAACAAAAATTTTTAAATGTACCATATTTTGTAACTGAAAATTTGATATCTTTCTAGTGAAAGGCAGCCTTTGCCCCCCTCCCATCCCCTCAGAAGCAAAATGTAGCTTGCAAGGGAAATATTCAGCATTTGAAGTTTCATATGTTGCCAATTTGAAAAAAAGGTCACTCAGTGGAATTTCAGGGGAAAGTTATTTTGCATTCTTCCAATTTAAATGAAATAAAGTAAAATCATCAGAAATTAGTAAGTGTTTGCATAAGAAATTTCACACACACACACACACACACACACACACACCATTAGTTGCTCTTCATTGCTCTAGTCTAGATGCAATCTGGACTCCATTTCCAAAATGGACTGCCTCTATTGCATGTGCAAGATGAGAATTCATCATCTATGCATAGCACAAACTAGGATCGGCAATAAATCGACAGAAATGCACAATATGTGGCCCATGACACAGGCTTTACCCATTACATCCCTAATACATGATGCGAGATTAGAACCTTTGAAATCACAGGAGTAAGGGGTGCAGGCCCAAATACTCAAATTTGATGCCCAAGATTTTTTTTTTTTAATTAGCATCTCTCCTGTACAGAAGTTTGGAAAGCAGCATAGTCTAGTGGACAGGGTGCTGATCTGGAAGTCAAAAGACCTGGGGTTTTATTTCCAGGTCTGCTACGGACCTGCTATATGACTTTGCGCAAGTCACCTTGCCTCTCTATGCCTCAGCTTCCCCTTCCATCCTTTGTCTATTTAGAGTGCAAGCTTTCTTGGCAGGAACTGTTTCTATCTGTATGTACAGCACCAAGCAAGAGTCCCCAGTTTTGGTGACCACCTCAAGGTGCAACTGTATGCCAAATAATAATGAAAGCATATTCCAAACTAATGCTGACTTCTGAACATTCCCCCTGAACAACAGCATTGGAAGAGGAGAAAGACAGCGTTGCCAACTCTTGTGATTTTACCGAGTCTTGCAATACTAATGTTTCTTAAAGCCGCAGTTCCTGGACTTAATAGATTAGAGGAGAATCTCTGGCCTAGTCTACACTTAAAACTTTGAAAATCCAAAACCAAGACACCATCGACACAGCAATACCGATAAAACCCCCACAGCTATGCCAAAAGAAAAAAGTTCCTAGCTCTCATGGTTGCAGAGTAATGCTTGAAATGTGTAACCCTCAAGGCTCAGACACCAGAAGGCAACAAAAGAACCCCCAAATGTATTATATTATTGTCAAAAAAAAAAATCTCATGAGTTTTAAGACAACTTCACGAATCTTTCCAGAGCCTCACTTATAATTGAATGTTTGAGGTGATCCTTTCATAGATCAGCCCTTTCTCTAGTTTCTCCATAGCGCCCAGAGGCACAAGTGTTCGAGAGTCAAATTTGCCCAGGACCTCCGTTCCTTAAAAAAGCAGGGCTCGTTTGCCTTCTACAAACTCTGCAGCGGCAACAAAAGACCCTTTCAAACTCTTCCAGACGCAAGTCCTTCAGCTCAATTAGTCAGGCACACAGAGACACAAAAAAAGCCTTCCATTCAAGCTAGTGGCTAGCTGTGGAGGACAAGGGAAAAGAATGGATCTTTCTCCAGCGCTTTCACTGGGTGTCATAACAAGCAGAAAGACTTCTTATTGGGGGATTATTGGAGATAAGAGCCCCGCCGGAGGAGCTGGTGCAAAAGCTGGGATGGCAAAAAGGGGGGGGGGGGGGAGAGAAGAGAAAAAAAACCAGTTGGAAGTTGAAATTCCCAAGCTCAGGAAGAAACAAGCTGATCATAATTCCCCCTCTCAGCAACTTTTATTCGGCATCTCATTTTATCATGATCATTCAAAATCAGGTAAAGAGGGAGGAAAAAAACCCACCCATTCTCCACTGCCCTGCACCTTTGTGCAATGATTTACACCAGTGCAAAGTGGCTGTGAAATGCTATCATCTCACCATGGACGCATTTGACAGCCACTTTGCACTGGTCCACACAGGATTCAAGCCAATGGAGAATCAGGTCCAATTAATATCCCACTCCCTTTAACTTGTCCCTGTCTGAAAGAGAAAATAACAGTCGGAGTTACCAGCTCTCATGACTGGATCATCAGTTGCACAGAATTTGGTGGTTTTCCTCAAGCCCTAGCTCCTGGAGTCAAGTGAAATCAATGGGAGGTAAGTACCTAAATACCTTTGGGGATCTGAGCTTAAGTTTCTTGCCCTCATCATCATGGAGAAAAGCTTGAAAATAGGGCCTGAGTGTAACGCTAAAAGCTCAAGAACTAGAAGACAAATAAAAAGCTACTCAGTTTTGTTTTAAATCTCATTTTTGAGGCTACACTCAGGATTTTGGAACGCTTGCAAAGGCAATACTGGGACTGGTCAAAGAGGGACTAGTGATTTCAGATGTCCAGTTTGAGCCCCATTAAAGGACCCTGATTTTCTGAAAAATCAGGCTCATCGGAGGTATCTGAAGTTGGGCATCAAAATTACTAGTCACTTTTGAAAATCTGTGTCTATATTTTGGGGGGGGGGCGGGAAGGTAGTGGGAGAGAGGAGACAAGAAATCGCCATCCACTTATGTTTATACAGCCTGCGTGCATGGTCGCCACTCCAACCAACAACAGAGATTGGGATCAATGTGCAGAATACTGACCCATGTTTCAACCACCACTCCAAGGCTGACGGGTGGCGGGGAGGAAGGTCAAATCACGGCACTTTTGGATGACTAAGTATCTGGGTGCCCAATTTGAAAGAGACTATTTAGAGGGCAGATGCTCTGCATGGTCTGAAAAATCAGGTCCCTTTAAAAAAGTCTTAATTTTGGATCCCCCAAATTGAGGTAAACAAAAAAAAAAAAAAAATCACGAATCACTTGGCCCCCCAACTTCCAGTCCTGGTCCTTAACCCCAGAGTGATCTCTTCTCCATGGCTACTCGCGCAAGTGTCAGAGGCAGTGTCCCAGCCAGGTCTGGCATAATTGTACTGCCATCCCCAGATTTCAGACCTCCATAAAGGTTCTTCAGACCACGCAATGGGTCTTTTAGATGAAGAAAAGCAGGGGAGGGTTTGGCAATGCCTGGATGAAGATCACAGCTAGACTTCGACGTAAAAAGAAAAATTCATATGGAAATGAATGATAAATCAAGCACTGCTAGTCACCCTGGGCCAGATTTATGAAGGTATTTAGGTGCCTACAGATGCAAATAGGTGCCTAGTGTGATTTACAAGAGCTCCTAGACAAATGGGCTCCTAACTCCCACAGAAAAATCAATAGGAGTTAGGTGCCTCACTAACACACCACTGACTTGAATGGGTGGATTAGGCTCCACATGCATAATTCCATTCCAGAAAAGAAAAAAAATTTCTTGACACAGGGAAAAGCAAAATTTATCTAGGGTTTGTCTTCCTAGGGATATCCAGGAAATTTAATCCAAATTAACTGAAGGTGTGAATTTGAAGTGGATTAATTAAACTGCATTAAATCCATGGGTGGATGCCTTCATTCAGAATTAAAGTAGCCTTAATTTGGTTTAGCCCAATTCACTTCCAAAGTGAATCAAGCTAACTCGAAGTAAGGACACTAATTCTGAATAAGGATGTTCACACAGGGTTTTAATGAGGTTTAACTAATCCCCTTCAAATTCACACCTTTAGTTAATCTGGATTAACTTTCCTAGATGCCTCCATGTAAACAAACCCTATGTCATTGTAGAGGCACCTTCCCCAACTCCCCCCACTCCAGACTGTATCCAGAACAATTGGTGACCGGAAGGAGTGGGTGCCTGGAAGATGTTTTCCTCACCCCCCCAAAAAAGTCAGATCCCTTGTGCTAACTCTGGATACATGGGGACAGATCCTACCTCCATGGCTCGATGTCAATTTAGGGGCTTTGTTGAAGTCAACAGGGCTATGCCGAGACACGCCAGCTTGGGATCTGCCCCATAAACTCACGCTGGGACTTGCTCCTTGGAGGAGCAACCCTGATCTGCAAAGTTCAGCTCCGTTCCGCTCAACAGTATGTCAGCTGAAGGCATCTGATCCTTCACTAAAGCCCCACAAGGCTGATGATTGCTAAATGCCTTGCGAGAAGAAAATGCTCTCCCCTCAGCTATTTGACGATTTGCTACATCAATTGCCCTCTTTTTGCTGCTTTTTTAAATATTACTGACCAGATCTTCAGCTGACACCAATCCAAATAGCTTCATCCACATCAATGGAGCTTGCCAATTCACACCAGTGGAGGATCCAGCCATCCCGGTGTTATTTCAGGAAGGGTCCTGCCTGGGTCTAGAATTTCAACGCATCCTCACCACAGCCCTGCAAAGCAGGTCGCGGCGCATTGGCCCTATTATACAGGTAGGCCATTGGCCTCACAGGATAGATCCTCAGAGGATATAAATCAACATCAGTGGGGTCCATGTCCATTTACGCCCTCCTTAGGGTAGGATCATTCCTTAGTATAACTCCATTGACCCCAGTGGAATTATTATGCCTATGACCCAGGCAGAATGAACTACTCAAGGGCAGAATAGAACCCAACCTCCCCAGCTCAGGTTCAGTCAACCAGACCATTCGGAGAAGACCAAACAAAAACATGTTCAGTATTTATTAATAAGTCTTTTTCCTAGGATTTTGCAGTTACCCTGTGTCAGAGCAACCTAAGCCCAATACCCTTAAAGGGCTAGATCACTTTGCTACAGGCAGTCACTGAAACATTCTGCATACAACATCAGCAATTAAATATTGAATGCACCCTTCCGCCTGTAAAACAGAGGGATTTGGGATTATTCAAACTCTCTTTCAAGGACTGGCTTGCAGTCCCATCAGTGTGAGCACAGCATCTCTCATGGACCCCCTTAAATATTCCTAAATCTTAGAAACCTGTTACCGAGCCATAACCCATCGTACTGGTCTCCCACAGAACGTATGCTCCCATTTTCATATATCCAGCTACATTTATACCAACACCCCTTTACACAGCAAAGGGGCCTGAAAGTGGACATCAGCTACACGCACACCCAGTTTACATCACTCTGGCAGCACAAAGGGTCTTTATAACGGAGATTTAGGCCCACTGGTATCACCGTTCATTTAGGATTAAGCTGCATACTCTTAGCATTACAGATATTAGGCCAAATTCTGATCAGTCACATGGCTGTAAATGGTAGGTCACTCCCCTGGAATCACTCAGGCTGTCCATCGCTAACAGATTCTGGTCCACTCTCTAATCAGAGATGGACTTGAACCAATCCATGGATCGGAACACCCCATAAACTTCGGAGGAGTTTGGACCGCAAGCCCACGTACCGACCCCAAATTGGCAGCTGACCTGTTAGGATGGGCCACTCCACAATTTGCAGTTTAGGCCTGCCGCTCTTAATCATTTGTACCATCGCACATTTCATCTTCCAGAACTGCTTAGCAAACACTAACACTTGCAACCTTCCCAGCACAAGAGGTAGAGCGGAGATACTCCTATTTTCCAGGTTGTGGGGGCTGGGGGGGAAGAAATGAAGCAGAGAGATTAGAACTTCTCCAGCCCATAAATTCCATTCTCATTCACTTTAAAACCCTTTACACGTCAGGACTTTAGCCTAAATGAAAACCAGGTCCTGCCTATTACTAGGGGCTTGCGGATGCACATTTCTGCCATACAGTGCTCTTCAAGGCAGCCAGCTAGATCTGATGCTGTCATATGCGCCTAGGCCAGCAAAATCTTCCCTTGATTTGCTTGTGCGCTTGGGGAGGATGGGGACATGTCCTCCAGCCTGCTGGCGGGTAACAAATACCCTGGAGCAAACTCCGCGGCTCCCCCATCACATCCAATCACCTCCTGCTGCATCTGAGTGACCTTTCTGGCAGAGGGCCGTCTCTTCAGACTAATCGAAGAGCAGAGAGTTCATGGGTCCGTCTCAGGCCGTGCTCGGCGTGACTTCAATCAGGCTGCCCCCTCCGGGAGCTGAAAAATCCAGTCTGGTCCCAGTGCAAGCTGCCCAATGCCTCGCTCAAACCCGGCAAATGGTCTGAAGCAACCCCCCCACCTCACCATTCTTCTCCTCAGAGACGCCAGCATAAGGCAGCTTCATTCCACCGAACGTTGCTCAGACACTTCAGGGACATGGGGTCTAGGCTACCATCACACCCACCCGGGGACACAGGACCAGGACCACATCAGGGCGACGAGGTGCAGACCACCATTGCCTCAAGGGACCACGGGGCCCAGTCTAACTAACCCGCCGCTGCCACTAACCCGAGCGCTGGCATTCCTAGTCATGTGCCGGCAGCAAGTGGGACGGCGAGGCCTCCTTGAGCCAGTCACGTGATTTATTCAAAGGGTCTTAGGCCCAGGAGCTCACATGGTTATTCATCGCGTCGCACATGCTCCTGTTCCCACAAACTGTTGCTGAAAATTAAAGCAAAGCTGGAGCGGATTCGTAGGGCAGCTTAGCTCTCCCCCTCCGCTGGTTTATCATAATCCCGACAGAAAAATCACTCCCTTGAAAACGCTCAATGATTCTGAAGCCCCGATTGTTTGAAGAGGGAAGATTGTGTTCTCTGCACAAAGAAGGTCTTCCCCCCCTCCCTTTCCATTCATCATTCCCCCCACCCTCCTGTTTCAACAGCTGGGGGTTTTAATAAGCATTTTGTCCTCCAAAGGCACAAATTTCAGGAAACCTCTCTTTCCCATGGCTCAACGGGTCCCTCCAAACCCAGGAATCTAGTGTGACAGAATAATCATTCCACAACTCCACATTATAGCTGACCTGCCACCTTTAAGCAACACACAGGAATTCCTTGGGCTCAGATTGAGAGCTGCCTTTCCCTCTACGGACAGAGGACAATCTTTTGGTTACGGCATGGAACTGAACTGGCAAGATCTGAGTTCAATTTCCAGCTCTGCTACTGCCTGTGTGACCCTGGTCAAGTCACCTAGTGAATGTAAATGAGAATCACCAAATTTGCTCCCTACATCTACACTGCACTGCATGGAAACAACCCACAGCAGTGAGTCAGAGCTTGGGGCAGCTGACGTAGGCTCACATACTAGAGGGCTAAAAATAGCAGCATGGACATTCCCCCTCAGGCTGGAGCTTGGAAACCCAACAAGGCGGGTGGTCTCAGACCCCCAGTGGCAAGGTATACGTGGCTATTTTTAATCCCACGAGCCCAGGTCAGTTGACCTGGGCTCTAGACTCGCTGCCACTAGGGATTTGGGGTTTTGTTTTTTGGTGTAGTGTAGACTTCTGCTCTAAGGCCCCATTACGCTGCTGGAGCAGCGTGCAGAAGCATTTGTGTAAATGAAGCACACGCCCTTAATCTTCTCTCTGCCTCAGTTGCCATCTGTCAAACTGGGATAATCATCGTTTTCACCCACCCTTTATCGGTCGTCTCTATTCAGGCCCGGATCCTGCAGAGACGTGCTTAACTCCAGGCACCGCGGCCGCAGTTCAGCGGTCAACTCCTTTCTAGCAGCGCACTAAGCACAGATTTAAATTTAGACACACGCTGACGTCCCATTGACTTCCATGGGACTTCAGCACCTGCTTAAAGTCAAGTCCATCTAAGCTTAAATGCTTTGCTGAACTGGGGATTCTGAGGCGCCATCCCCCTCCCCCAAAATCATGGAGGAACTGGGGCTTACGTTATCAGCCTAACAGAATGCCATGACCAGTTTCAGCTGGCGCCTTGAGGTGCTACCTTAATACAAATGATCACTGGCCTTTAGGAGACCAAATCTTTTCTGTGCAAACTACAAACACAGCTCTTACCATGAGGTTTCTGTTGATTGACCGGGTAATTAAAAAGCAAAAGGAGTGGTATAAATGTCTGTTGTATTAAATAAAAATTGCTTAGCCAACTTTCTAACAGGACCTGTTAATACTGAAATGAAATGAACGCATTATTTTAAATATATATATATATATATATATATATATATATATATATATATATATATATATATATATATATATATATAGATCTATCTACATTTAAACTTTTCACCATCAGTGCTCTGATTAAAAAGCATTAAAAATCAATAATTATCCAAAAGCAAATTTGCACAAAAGCCCCTTTCCACCCTTGCATAAAGGAGCCTGAAAGTAAATAACTGGAGTTTACACCCGTTTAAAGGCCACTTAAAGCTGGCAGAGGAGCATAAAGGGACTTTAATGTAAATGAGAAGCAGTCCCTTTGAATGCATGAAAGGCCAAGGTTTTTAAAGATGATTGATGATTCTGGGGTACCCAACTTGAGATGCCTTAAAGGGGCCTGACTTTCTCCCATCACACTCCTCAAATTTCAATCTGCCCTCTGAAAACCAGATCTTTTTTTAAGGCATATCAAGTTGGGCACCCCCCCCCCCAAAAAAAAAAACACTATTCCTTTTTGCAAGTCTTGATCACTGGCTCCAATTCTGCTCTGATTGTTCAACTCCACTGAAATCAGTGGAGTCACACAGTAAAAATGTTCATTACAACAGCCCATGAGTTCCCCATGGAACAACCACAACAGAGGAGCTAGGCGTGGAATAAACCAGACGTTGGACTGATAGCTTGGAAGAAATGTCACATGCAGGCCCTGACCTCATCACTTTTCACAAGAGTCACTGTCAAACATGGGATCCTGGCCAATTTCAAATGTGGAATGTAATAAAGGCTTGCTTTTATAGGGCACCTTTCATCCCAGACTCATTTTACAACTATATAGGTACAGCACATATAGGAAATGCAACCAACTGGCCCACAGTACAACAGTGGAAGGAAGAGAATGTTTTCAGCCAAGGACTGAAATCTATTCTATTGTAGGGCTGGTCAAAATTTTTCCACTAAGTATCTTTACTCTGGAAAATTAGGTTTGTGATTAAACAAATATTTTGGCAGAAAGTGTCTACTTGACTTGAAAAAATATAAATCTATATCAATTTTTCACCTGAAAACAGAAAAATTCAGTATCCAGAAGTTTGGGGTCCAAAATGTTTGTGTTCAGTCACCAGAAACAAAATACTTCTGCTTTTTCAATGAAGAGTTAAAAATTGCCACTAAAAATTTAGATGCAAGTGGAAATATTTTCATATTTGTCAAAGCTTCTCAGGGCGGGGGGGGGGGGGGGGGGCATTTTTTACCAGCTCTGTTCTTATGGATATTTAAAATTCATGCAGACCAGAGAAGATTTAGGTTTTAAGGCCACAAAGTACTGGGTTCCTAACTCAGAAGTATGAAGGAGAAGTCTGCAATACAAGGATCTGAATTTATGAACCCAAGAAATGTAGGACGTTCACAGCTGATAGTTAAAGCACATCATTTTATTCAACAACTGCTTTTGCCTTACCTAATCCCACTCAAATCCAAACCCACAATTTCATTGTTAGTCTTTGCCTCCCACCTCAGTACTGTTGTGCAGTGTTCTTATTAATGCACACTGGCTAAAGTAATCCCACCCTAGAAGTGGCTGCATTTCAGTGGCAGGGCCTGATTGTCATATATTCTGGGCCCAATTTGCATATATTCTGAGGCCCCTCTACACCACTCTGGCAATGTAAAGTGGTCTTAAAGCAAGTGTCAATTACTTTAAGACTCTATTACATGGCCAAAGCGATGCTAAGGGGCGTTAATGTAAATGAGAAATCGGCCTGTAGCATTTTGTGCCCACTTTGCATGAGCATAAACGGTGCAAGGCAATAGTGAAATCAAGCCCACGGTCTATAAACCTCTTTGGGAGCCTTCCAGACGAATGTCACTCTAAGCGTAAGAGATTATTATTATTTACTATGATGATATAGGACATCTCCTCCCACAGTGCTTCACTTAAAGTCTGAAGAAGAAAACAGAACTGCGGTTTCTTATTAAATACACAAATATTGTGCCACTCTTAAGCACGTAACAGAACGTAAGGCACTAATCTCTCTCTACAAGATATGCAAACGTAACTCCTATGAATGTCAATGGGAGTTATGCACACCTAAGGAAGAACAGAACGGACACTGCTGAGTATTTACCAGTCAAATCAGAATGTCCAGGCAAGCTTAAATGGCTGCATGTAAGCTACAATTTGGATCAATGTCACGCCAATACGTTTGGAATTTCTGATTGCAACTGGCTTGCACTGAGGTACATTGGGGAGGGAGGTGGGTTTGCCAGATCTGTACTGAAATGGCCAAGCCGTTAGCTTGGTAGCTAATTCAATACTTAGCGATGTCCAGACATTGCAGACAAGAATGGAAAAAAAAAAAAACCACCCATCCGTCCAATCATTTCCCCTTAGACATTCTACACTAGGCATCTAGTCCACCCCCGAACTACATGAGTCTCTAGGGATGATGCCATTGCTATGAAATATAGCCGAGTCCCTAGGGACAAATCGACCTGTCAAGATCAGGGAGACTAAATGGACCTGCAGGAAGAAAATTCTGGCTCAATGGCAAAGGCTTAGAGGACAGGACAGGAACCAGCACTGCATAGAATTCACCATCTGAAATCCTGCTTGGGAAGCGCCAAGATGGCTGATTCTCATTTACACGAAGATCCCGTTATACCACTCCGCAAGCGGAAAGGGACCTTTCCGGTGGGTGACTATTTACTGCTACTTTAAGGCGCCTTTACCTTACCAGAGTGATGTGCAGGGCCGGAGCATCAATGAGAACCAGGCCCATTGTCTAAACAGGCTCCGATCCGTCACTGCCCTGAACACTGGTCCTAGCTCCCTAGTAGGAAGGGGCTATAAGGAGGATGTACATCTGTGCCCACTTTAAGTCCCCTTTACAGTGCTACACTGGCGTAAAGGGAAAATCAGGCCCAAAGAGATCTAGTCACGTGAGCCAGACAGCAGCACTTCGGCTCCACAGTCCCTACACCGGATTAATTGCTTGTAGTAAGCAAAGTTGCAGCCTACTCCCCCAATGCAACCTGCACCTCACGGACCAAATTCATCCTTGGTGTAACTCCACTGACTTCCCTGGTATAATGGCAAGGGAGGAATTTTATTCCAGAGGTCGGCAACATCTGCCTGAATTATTTGTTGTGAATTAAATCTTCCTCTCCACAAATCCCCGTTTCTGATAATGTCTTTGCTATTCCCAGGCAGTTTACGTCAACAAATTACAGCCTATGGGGTCTCCCCTACACTTCTGAGAGCATGGGATTGGTCACCTTAAAAATCACATAGTATTGTTCCGAGTTCCTGATTGGATGACAGATTTTTTTTTTTTAAATGAAGAATAACCAGTGGGGGCTCGCAAGTGGCCGACAGCCAATGCTTTTGTTCGGGCACAACAAGCGCCCTCACTTCCATGTGACTATGGGCGTTCACCGTACCAGCAGCCGTGCCCCAAATGTTCGTGTGAACGAATGCATTCACACAAGTGCTTGTGCATAGCAAAGGTGTGTATAAAATGAATAGCCATGCTGAATTCCGACATAGGTCTTGCAAACACTCCCCCCCTCTGGCCCCCCGCAGTATTCAGACATCTCTAATGTCAACCCATTTCCTCAATGTCACCCATTTAATGAGTCTGCTTTTCGGGGAAGGAGGAGGCTACTAGGATAAAGCACTGGACTGGGACTCAGGAGATTGTGGGCAAAATAACTGGCTCTATTGAAGTCAGTGATAAAACTCCCACCGACCTCAGTGCGGCCAGGATTTTCTCTGAGTTTCTGGCTTTGCCACAGACTCTCTGCGTGACTTGCATAAGTCACTTTGGGTCTGATCTGAAATCTATGGGAATATTTCCACTGACTTCAGTGGTCTCTTAACCTTATCCGACCCAATTCTCCATCCCCCTGCACCTTGCATCCTCACTTATGCTAGTGCCCAGTGGATGTGGAAAGGCTACCAGGCCAGAATATCAGCACTTTGCACTGCTGTAAGCAATGACGCAAGGAGATGTACAACAGAGAATCCGGCTACTGATAAATTGGAGCTTTAATAACTTCCTTGCCTCACAGGAGCACTGGGAAAATAGATCCATAAATATATGGGAGGTACTCAGATACTAAAGTGACTGTGATGATATAAATACCTAAATAGATGGATGACAAAATAGCTAAGGGAGATTCCTCTTCTATTTTCACGGAGTAGCTTGCAAATAGATAGGATGAATGTATTGAATTCTTTTGAATTACAGGGCCATGTCTGGGGAGGGGGGGGAAATCTTGTTTATTAATTTGGAATCATCATATAAAAATAGGACAAATCTTTCATATTGCACTAAGAACTACATCAACAGCATGGATAAGGTATATCAGTGTTGGTTTTTCCTGCTCTTTTTTAAAAGTTTCTGATTAAATCAGTCAACACAGGATAGAAATTAGCAGGTCCAGCAAAGTTCAAGAGTGAAATCTTATTATATACATCGCAGGAGAGGAAGCACATGAAGTTGCAATGCTACAAAGCGTCTTTGCCAAAATTATCTCAGATGGGGTCACTGAAATTTAATAGTGATTTTTTTTATTCATTGATTATGAAATCTGTTTCTTGGAATATAGTCCTGAGTTGTTGTTTTTTTAAAATCCATTACAGGACCTTTCTGTTCTTCGAAGTGCAATCAAGATACCTTTCCAAACAGGTTAGTATATTTTGCAGGTGAAGTCTAAGTCAAACAGTCTGATCATTAATGGTCAGTAAGGCACAGTTAGTCCAAATCTTTGACCCAAAATTCCCTTTCAAGGTAAAATAGGTAAGTTTCTCAAATTCCATCTGGAGCAAGTTGGCAGGAAATCCAATGAAGGGGATAAAAACCAAAGTGAATTTGAAGTCAGAGGGGAAGAATTATATACAATTCAGTAAAATCCCATTATCCTCATGCAGATTCACACAATAGTTTTTTTGTAAATTCCCAATTTTGGAATCTTGAATCCATTAAAAGGAATGTGCAACAAAATATATCTATCTTTTTAATGTTCAGGTAGCTATATTGGGAGAAAAATGATATAGAAAATTTCAAGAAACCATTTTCCAAATCATCATAGCACTTTTTTCTTTTTCCCCTCTTTGCCCTGATAAATAATATCTGTTAGGGAGCAAAATTTAAAAAAATATGCATATAACAAATGCGGGGGGGGGGAGAGAGAGAGGAGAAGAGAGAGTGGGGAAAAAAAATGCAAGAGCCCCTATTTTCAAAGAAACCATTGATAAATGCTATGCTATGGCCGCTGTTTTATGTACAATGCAATACCCAGCCCCCTGGATAGGTAAAGTAAAATGTACATAAGTAAGGGTATTTTTAAAAGACAATCCAACATAGCCATCTAGATTGATTTTTGGATCCCTTGGTGTGGTCTGATTGGTTATGCAACTCCAGTGCATCCCTTCTCTTTAGTCAGTGTCCTGCTATTTGACTAATTCATCATTTATTAGACGTTTTACTTGTGCAATTCAATTATAGGAAGATAGTTTCGCTCAAGACAGGTATTTTCTTGACGTGCACTGAACGGATAACCCCTTCTTTAAATTATACAATGCAAATAAGTTTTTTTTTTTTAAATCCTACCTCAGGTTTTAAATCCAGTTTCCAAAAGGTGCCTTTTTTTCCTTCTTTTTTCTCCTCTTTTCCTCTTCTTTCTTTTCCCCCCCTCCTCTTCCTTTCAATGGCTTTCTTTCTTCTCCACATCCTCCTCAGGCGTGTAATGGGGTTATTTTTACTTTCGGTTATCTAGCTTTATGAAGAATTGACACCACTCATACAGCTAGATAACCAAAGATAACAACCAACCCCTGAAGTCTACAGCATCAGCAGCCAAAGAACAAAACCAAAACACCTTCTTTTTCTCCAGTGGGTTTCAGGGGCACAGGTCTTTTTAGGAGGAAGGGGAAATAAATAAAAATATGCAAATATTAATAGGAACCACCCATGAGAACATAAATACATTGGGGACCCTGATCTTGTAACTCATTGAAGTCAATGGCAAAACTCCCATTGATTTCAATGGGACAGGATCAAGCCCCGTGAAATGCATTTTTAAGCAAAAGTACAGTGCTTAGGATAGCCACACAAAAGATTCAATTCTTAACTGGGTGCAAATCTTTTTTGACTCACTCGTTTCCATTGATATCAACGAAGGTTTTTAAGGAGGAGAATTAAAATCTTGAGTAGCTATTATTGTTAATGTACAGAGCTTTAACGAATTTGCAAAACTAAAAAAGAAAGAAATCATCAAGGGACCGACATAGGTGAACATAATTTGCCCCTAGAGAAGCACGCAACTTTACAGATGCCTATACCACTGTGACCACAAATAACTAGTCCATTCGCATTTCAAGAATGCCGGGGGGGGGGGGGGAGAGACTGTACCTTGTAAAGCATCAGGGATATACCGATTTTAAAACCAATGCCTTGTAGCATAGGAGAAAGGCGGGTTGAAAATACAGAAGGAACGGGAGTGGGGAACGAGAAGGAGAAAAAGACTCAGGGTCTCTAGCAGATCACGGGTGACCCGGTGCACACCAACACCCACCTCAACCCCGCGCCCTTCGCTGCTAAAAGCACTTACATGCTTGGGGGTGGGAAATAGCCGATTTCCTTGAAAACGCCGCGGGTTCTCCTCCTCTCCCCCCCAGGATGGGTCTGCTGCTTTGCCTTCTCTGCAATGGGGGGGCGCGGGGGGGGGTCCTTGCAGCAGGCAGCCGAGCCTGGCTGTCCCAGAAAGGTCCCCCCCCAGCATGGACTAAATGCCAACGGAGGGTGTAAAAAAAAAAAAACCCCAACGGATCCTGGTGCGAGCAAGGGGAGCCCTGCACATGTTCTGAGCAACTCTGAGCTCACCGCCTGGTTTTGCTCTTTTTCCATCCCTCCTCCTCCTCCCACCGCCCCTGCTCGCTCGCCAGCTCCACCAGCAGCCTCTGCGGCGGGAGGGGGAGAAGGGAGGCGAGCCGCACTTTTCATTCATTTTTTCACGCGGCCTTCCCTCTCCGCGGCCCCTGATTGGCTCGGGCCGGCCTGACGTCACCCGCCCTGCCTCCAACCCCTTTGCGGCTCCCACCCGTTCATCAATGAGCCGAGCCAAGCTGGCAAGTGGAGGTAGAAACCTTCCTAGCCAGGCACACCCTGGAGCAGGTTGATTTCCCCTTAGCAGTGGATTAGAATTTGCCAGACACCTAGTTCCAGCTGCACGTGGAAACAGAAACCAGGGGGTAGACAGTTGACTTCACTTTTAACACAAGAAACCCGACTGGGTTTTTTTTGTTTGTTTGTTTGTACATCAAACCCTTTTCGTTGACCGCATGATAACTTGTCCCGATCACTAATTGTAGACGATCAGGCTAGTATGGAAGGCATCAAACACTGATTGTGCCCTTGCATATACATCTAGATCAGGCCTGCATCTGTAACTTTCACGCCATGCATCTGAAGCAGTGAGGTTTTTTAGCCATGAAAGCTTATGCCCAAATAAACCTTGTTAGTCTTTAAGGTGCCACCGGACGCCTTGTTGTTTTTGTGGATACAGACTAACACGGCTACCCCCTGATACTTAATATCTAGATGAGCATGCACCAAATAGACCCATTTATCTATCTCTAGCTATGTTTGCATAACCATTCCTATATATCTATATTTTTGCAGACCCCTCCTTTCACAGCAAAAATATTTTTGTAAAGCAACTATCTGACATTTCTTCCCAATGAATGGAGCTCCTTTGAGTCAAATCCACCTTTTGTTTTATTGTATGCATTTCCAGGGGTCTCTTGTGAATCGTTAATTACGTGATGGGGGTTGATGATTTTCCTCGGACTTTAGATGAAATCAGATTTGAATCGCGAGTTAGTTGTGGGCTGGTAATTAGTTATCCTTTTATTTGCTATTTTGAAATGCGTACAGTATATATAACAACGGGGTTAATAAAGTGGTGTTTTCCTTTAGACTAAACTTGAAATAAAATTTAATTAAAATAAATCGTTTTGCCCTAGAATGGTTTATGGAGAATTGGGTGGGAATTCATCTGGTTTAAAATCAGAATGGGATTTTTTTTAAAATCTATTTTTACCTTCTCCTGAGCAGGACTTGATCAAACCAACTCTTTACAGCATCCAAGGACAAACAAATTAGAACTGTGGCACCTTTGAGACTAACAGAAGTACTGGGAGCATAAGCTTTCGTGGGTAAGAACCTCACTTCTTCAGATGACTTGCATCTGAAGAAGTGAGGTTCTTACCCACGAAAGCTTATGCTCCCTATACTTCTGTTAGTCTCAAAGGTGCCACAGGACCCTCTGTTGCTTTTTACAGATTCAGACTAACACGGCTATCCCTCTGATACAAATTAGAACTGTAACTCATCAATGGAAGGCAAAGGAGTCTATTATTTCTACCTGGCAATTTAACAAAGCAATCTCCTTCCCAAGGTGCTTTTTCAAGAGTCTCTGATACCCATCTGACCCAGGGAACCAATGGCTAGTCGGATTGTTATATATCAGGTTGACTTTATTAATGTGATGCTCAGACCTGCAATTTCCCTTGACCCGCCCAGTGGAAATAATCTCCCCCAAATCCCAACATTCTGCTCCACTGCGGAGTGAATTCGATTTCATTCCGGGTGTATATTCAGATGCGTCTTTCCTGATTTGTTTATGTTTGCAACCTGCTTTTAATCTAAAGGCCTTATTCTGCATCTATGGGAATAACTAGAAACATACGCAGGTCAAAAGCTGCCCGGTGAAGCTAGAGAGAGCTACCTAAGAAATGGATAGTGGCGATCATTTTAAAAAGCAGATCAGGTATCTTTATCCTGGCTCCGCATTAACATTCCCCACCTCCTCCGCTTTACCCCTTTCTTGAGATTCAGGCGCTCCGGATTCAGACCGCGTTCCCTCCGGATTCAGACCGCGTTCCCTCCGGTTTTGCTATAGGATCAGAGAACTCTCACGACCCGAACATTCCCAGCTAATGGTCACTGCTACATGCGACCTTTGGAGCGGGCACGTTAGTGGCCTTACATGTCACTATATAATGAAATGGTGTCTATAGCAGAACTAACGGCAGTCGTCTTCAACCCTAGCCAAAATCACTCTTTCTGGACCACACTAGCTAAATTCGTCCTTAAAATTCGCTCTGGTTTTCTTTACGACCTACCTGCTTTGCTCAAGAGGGATAGCTAGTTCTGTCTCCACGTTTGCAATGGCATTTAGACCAGAGGTGTTTCCTTCCTGCTACAGGCAACCCAACTGCGTTCCTCTCTTCCCCTCCTTTTAAAAAAAACACGGGTTTGTGTTTCCTGCTAGAAAACATCTTTGACCAAATGTGAGCCCGTCTGCGGCAATTCATATAGAAGCAGTCACTGACCGAGAAGGGCTTTCTGAGCCCTAAGACAGATGTAAAAAACAAAACAAAACAAACCCCCATGTATTGGGATGTGGCGTGTTCATTCCGATTCTTATTTTGTCTTTGGGGGGGGGTAAAGGTGCCATTAGCAACTCTTACCCAATGAGGAGAATTGCATACCACATTTTGTGTGTGTGTGTGTGTGTGTGTGTGTGTGTGTGTGTGTGTGTGTGTGTGTAGGTATATATATGCAAATCCACTTAAAATTGCCTAGAAATCTTCCTTCTTTCTTTCACCAAACTAAGCCTGCGGGATTTTTGTTTTCAAATGTGAATTTTCTCCAGCTCAGAACCTACAAAGAGATTCCTGGAGAAATAAAGGGATTGTTTTGACATCAGATTCTTGCGTGGAAATGCCTTTGAACGAACTCTCGAGGAAGGGTATGACAGAGGTTCCCTTCCTTAAATGTTCAAAATTCCTCAGAGGTTATTTTATATTCATCTCCTTTCTCAATGCCCCGTTCCCCCCCCCCCCCCCGCTCAGGCTTTTAAACTGAATGTCTTTTCCATTCTTCTAGCCATGTAAGCAGAGGTTTGGGGGAATTGGGCCGAAATGAAACCTACAAACTTTTCTATACACAGCTAATGCTGAACCGTTTCCAATTATTCGACAACAAAACGCTTTGACGTTCTAACAGGCTTGCTCACAAACTGTTATCCACACTTTAATTATTTCAATGTTGTTCTTGTTTGTAAGATGGCCAATGCCTTATTTATGATATAAAATATTACTGGTATCCGATTTGCTTATACCTTATCCTCATATGCCTATACCTCCCAGATTTTTCCTTTACCAAACTCTTTACCGTTAATTATCTCAAGGGCCTGAATAAAATTTGAGCGAGAGAAACGTGGGTGGAGCAACACCGTTTCTTGCACCAACTTGTGGTGGTGAAAGAGAACAGAGCTCTTAGTCAAATCTGGCATCGCAGCTCTTCAGACTCAACCCCCAAGATGTCTGAATGTGCTCTCCAAACCTAACAGAAACTCGGGCATTTTCATCATGAAAAGAGTTCGCTGATCTAGCGAATCTATTTGAACGTGTCCACCAATTCAAAGGCCAGAAGATGCGTCTTGTATCCGGCTGGAGATTTGAAAATAGTATCAAAGGGACTGAGGCTGGATATCATAGTTTAAACATAAAATCTGGTTTCTTTTCCATTCAAGATCAAATACCAAAGGGGGGGGGGGGAACAACACGCAGATAACGCTGAGGGGCCACTTTTTTCATGCCCATTGAGGATAGACTATGTTTGCAACAGCAGCAAACATATTTGTAGCCTCAAACCACAGACGTGACAACGCTGATGTTCTAAAACCATCTACTCCCATTACTGCCAGGCAGCCACAACCCTGCCCTGTACCTACGGCAATCGGCGGCACTGCCTTTGCATCGACTGGCTATATTTTAGCCCTGGGGTTTACCATTTGGGAATGAAGCTGCTGTCTAGTCCTCAAGACCAAAATCAAGTCAAGTATGATCCGATTGTTTGCCTCATCGGCTTCAGTGAAGCCAGCCACACACTGATTGGAATATTTTATTTATTATTAATTATTATTATTATTTAAATCTCAGACCCCTAGAGTATTTTAATGCTCAGCAAACAATTCCAGTGATTTAACTACAAAATCAACCCAGAACTTTTTAATATACCGATTCCAACAACATCCAAGAGACCGAAGTTCCCAAACGAGGGTATGTGAATTTGTTAAACAGGATTTCTCCATTAACCCTACCCTCCTCTCTTTCTATAGGTTCAGCCAGCGATCTGCTCCGTTTCTACTGGCGTCTGGCTCCAAATTTGTAAATTTCATCATTGTAGGCAGTGTTGTCCTAGCCCTGCGCCCTCACCGCCAGGAGTGGGTCCAATATTACTTCCCCCACCTTGTCTCAGAAATACCATGTCACAGGCTGCTGTATTAATTAAAGCTCCTTGTCTTGAAAGCACCCATCATTTTACTGGACGTGTGTATGTTTTAGAAACAAGGAACTAACCTCAAGACAGCAGCAGGTCCCTGATGGTATTTCTGAAATGTACAAAACTGGACACAGACAACAGCAGAAATACCATCAGTGACCTGCTGGCTGTATTGATGGGACTTCTTTGTTTCAAGACGTCTGTGTGTGGATCCCCGATACGTTTGCAGCAAGTTCCTTGTTTTTAAAACCATTATACCACAGAGATAGTCCCCAACCCTATTATTTACAGATACGTTTTACATCTAATTAAATGGGTCATTTATGGATCCCTATGCAGCTCTGAAGTGTTTTGGTTTGATTTATTTTATCTTAAATTCCTCGGCTTCTTTAATCAGCTACTTCAATCTAAAAGCAATGTATGAGCACACATTTTTCTTCCCCATGGCTTTTACCATCACTTTCCTCTCTATCCCCCCCTCCCGCCGCCCCCAGTTTCCTCCAACAAATTGACTAGGACCTAGAAGTCTAGTGATTGTATTTATTTGAAGTATTTCATATATACGGGAAGTTAAATTTAAATATTCCGAGAAAATTCTGTTGCATTTGCTTTAAAATCAATCTTTCATTCTGATTTCAATTCAAAATCAAAATCTCCACTCTATAGACAGGGTTGTGAGGTTTTTAAGTCACCCTTATGCAAACAAAGAAAACTTGCACCTCTCCAGCCAAGAAGAACAGTCAGATTTCAATCAGAAATAGGAGACTTAAACGCCAGGTCATTTTTTAAAAAAGAAGAACAAACTCGGTGGGGTTAGATTTTGCATTTGCAAACATTTGCGCAGTTGGATATATGTGCAAAGGGACCCAAACACCTGGTAAAATGCACGCAGAGACGTGTTGCTACTTTGCGAGGTGTTTAAGTAATGTTTGCCTAGCTGGCCCTGTTAAAATTATTAAGGCGCTTTCACTGCATGTGGCTGGAGAACCTGCTTATATACAGAAAAGAATCTGAAAATTATACACGGGATTCAGCGCATCTTTATAATGATATCTCGGGGGGGGGGAGTGTGTATATACACGTCACACATATTTGTGTTATTTCTTTATATATGCGTGTGAGAGTATATATATATATACACACACCTGTCCTTATAATAGTTTATATGAATCTGAGTGTATCTAGAGTTATGTAATATTATGTGTATTTATATAGAGATATTTATATGCACTTATACATTTAAGGTCACACACATACATATATTTAGATAAACACGTATCTCTGTAAATACACACATATTATATGTATAACATTTATATAATATTTCTTTCTCTTTCTATATATATACCCACACATACACATATATCTACATATACCATATCTATACGTACATACACACACACACACACTCGATGCATTCTGTACACGTGTGGTTCATGAAGCACTGCATTCCATCCTTTTACTTTGCAGACAGACTCCTTTAAAAACAGTCGTTTCAAATCCCTGATTAGATTCTTTCACGTTCTTTATTGAAGCTGGCAAACCTCAGAAATTGCTCTCTTTGCTTGTGCTGTATATGTGCAGAGAGGGTGTAATAGGCGTCCTTTTAACTGCCTTTTATACCCTCCTCCTGGCACCGGCAAAGGATTGCTTTGGGGTTTTTGTTTAGTGGCTTTTCCCTTAAACACTCTATAAATGGGCAAGAATCATGATGTTGCCTGTCATGGTTGCCCTCATTGTAATAGACTTATTTCTGTTGTAAGAAATACGCACACAGGACAGATTCCTACCTGTCTGTTTGTTATGGGAGAAGCGTGTCTCATCTCCTGAATCAGTCCTTCACTCATAGGTGTGTTTACTAGATAGATAGATAGATAGATAGATAGATAGATAGATAGATAGATAGATAGATAGATACCCATGTATGGATTTGTAATGTATGTGTAGATGAGGTTACCAGAACAATTGCTTAAAACTACGGTCTACCTTTGAACGATATTGTCTAAAGAAAAACAATGAGGAATTGTGTCTCTTTCCCCCTGAAGAGAAAGATCCTGCATCCCATTTTAAGGGATCTTGCACACGTTGCCGCGTTCTGTGCACGCTTGCAGGGCTGACCTGGGGCAAGGCTGGAGTTTTATTCTTGCTCATCTGTGTGGGTTGCCTGCGTGTCCTTGCTCAAAGAGGTAGCTACCAGCCGTGCTTGCCTTAAGAGCGAGGGAGAGAAGGGAGGATGTGTGCCTGGGCGTGAAGAAACGAGCTTACTGGGGGACACAGCAAGAGTTAAAGCGATATTAATCAGCTTACAGGGCTCCATCCTGCTCTCTCTTATGCCGATGTAAATCAGGAGTCACTTCAACCGAAGTATAAGATAATGCACAGTGTATGAAGCTGTCCCACCCATTTTTATCTCGGTAGCATCATGGGACTATATAACACCGTAGTAAAAATATACAAAGGAAGCATGCAAGACTTATGCAAGCGAAGCAATAAACAGATCTGGAATGGCGTAGGGAAGATCCATGCAAGGCGTAGAGGAGGAAAAGGGGGGAAGGTTTGCAAAGCGAGAGTAAATGCATTTCCAGTTCTTGCATTCAACGGAGGCAGAAAGAGATCTAAAGCAAAGCAGCGACTATACCTGTTACCTTTGACAGCAGGATCTGTTCTGCAAGAGAAGAGATTGAAAGGGAAGAGTTAAAAATGCTGCACTCCTGGTCAATTTCAACCCCGCTCCGGAGCTGGTCTATAGCTCTGTTGCATAATGCAGTCGAATTGCTACGTGGGGCCCTTTACGATTTGGGGGATTCTGGGGAAATGACATGACCCTGACATCTATTAAAGTTTAAATAATTAAGGCAGAATCTTTAAAATACAACCGCTCTCCTTTCTGACCTATCCATATTTTCTCTTTTTTTTAATCCACATCCATATTACACGCTCCTGGGGGGCGGGGGGGAACCAAAGGTTTGTGCTTGTTTGTTTGTTGTTTGTTTTTTTACCTGCCAAAAGAAGGGACACAATGGACTTGCCTGTCTAACTTGGGATAGATACATGCACTAGAAAGACACGGATTCAGCAGCCGAACTCAAAATATCATGGGCTAAACCTGATGACAGTGCACTTTTTTTATTAACATAGCATTGTACATGTACCGATCTAGAAGACTTATGGGAGGCTGAGAATAATGTGCAGAGGGGTGTGTGTGTGTGTGTGTGTGTGAGAGAGAGAGAGAGAGAGAGAGAGAGAGAGACATATGCACCTTTTCATTAACAAATGAGGCATAAGATGAAAACATGCAGTGGATATTTTTATATAAAGTTAGGTAGGGGTACTGAAGGCAGACAGAAAATGCAGGCTCAGGTTTTAGGATTTCCAAGGATTTTAGAATGATTTTTTTTTTTTTTTGCATGTTCCCAAACGTAATTAGAGAAAGCCGTGCGTGCCTATGCTTCAATCCTATTCTTAAAAAATAACAATTCCATCTTTGTAGGCATTAAAATCTCATAACACCTGGCCTAATAAAAAGTGTCTGTCTCCACGGGTGATCATTGGACAGCCTGTGTAGTCGAGCTCTGGAAAATGCTGCCGATTTTTCTCGAGACACAAAAGATTGTAGCACAACTATATTTTCCTCCCAGTGCAGCTGGGTAGCAATGTCTGAACATAACCCACAGAGGTGTATTTCATAACATAAGGTAAGGGGAGACGCCTGGAAACAGGTCTGCACGCCACTGGAAAGAAATTCAGAAAGGAGAATTGGAGAATTCCCAGAGCCTGGCATTCTACCTTAAACCCTCCTTTCTACACACTGCACTAAAACCAGGCAATTTGGATACAAGGTTTAGCTCCTTCTATTTATAGTCAGGAAGCCATATTTCTGCTGTGTGGTGGTAATTGACAAATGCACTTCCGGCTGATTTTGTACGTGTATTACATCTGAGGGAGAGCTGCTCGTTATACATGTTTCTAAGACAGCTTTTAAATTCTATAGGAGGCTTTAAAAGAGATTCTTCACCCACCAAATGCAATAAGGTGGGCCCACGGTCGATTGCAGAACTGTATTGCTAGATGGGAGTGGGTTTTCTTTTAACCCCAACATGGAACTGAACAGCAATATCAGGGCTTTGAGAAATTCGTTTGCCATCTATCAATACACACACATCTTACACACAGAGAGAAGCAAGAGACTAGGAAGTTTATTGAGGAATAAATCTTTCCCTTTCAGTGTCTGTTTCTCCAGACAAGGTGAAAGTAGGCTCCGTGTACTACCCTTTGTACTTTTCAAACTTGCTCTGATTTAAAAGAAGGGATCTACAACCACTGCAAACTAGAAATGGTATTAGTATTGAAATTCCAGAGGTAATGCCCAGTACTTAAGTCTATTGTAACTGAGATTTAAGTTTCTTTTATACACATAAACCCATCAGGGCAGATCTGCTTATTTGATCACGAGCTACAGATCATGTTATTTCACAGTTCTGGTTTAGAATACACTAATAATCTTTCCTATTAAAAATGTCAGCAGTTAGCTAGTCAAGCAAGAGGGTTTCAAATCACTGTCATGCTAAAAGAGAGAGATTAAAAATACATCCTTATCAAAGAGAGTTAGAATAGGTGTGTGTGTGAGTGCAGAAATGTGGTATATATGTGTACATAATTTAGAGCAAGTGAGAGAGAGATACACACAGTTAAAGAAAATATCCATATATTTTTCCATAGAATTTCAGCCATGTGTTTAGGGGAGGAGGGAAGGGATCAAGTTTAAATCCAACTCTAGGCCTTCCAGAACACCTGTGCTATGTCCCCCCCACACACACACCAGTCTTGGAATAATTAAGAGGCGTGCATTTTTTTTTAAACTATTCATTCCTTTTTGTTCCCTTACCATTCACGCTTAAAAATCAGGGGCTTATCCCAAGACCCTTTTTCAATCAGGAGGAAATTATAAATTGATCCTGCAACATGGTGTATATTTCCGTGCAAAAGGGAGCCTACATTTCTAGAGAGACGTTTCCCGTGGGTAGAACTGGAATTCAGCACACATCTAAAACATCATTCTCACATTACATCCACACAAACACAGCTCCTTTGAATCTGCCAGCTGATGGTCAATCTAAACCACCTTCCCCGGAGTATTATTTTAACCGACACGATTATTCTTTGGAAATGAAGGCTATCCCTTATCCTACACGTTCCTCGAAGGGCGGTGGATGTAGAAGGGGAGAGAAAAAGATGAAAAGAAGAAGATAAAAAAGGGTATACATCCTCGGGGGGGGGCAGGGGGGTTCTGTGTTTTAAGTATAAAGGGACCCATTGGCCCTCAATACTCCGAAACGATCTCATTCCCCTCTTCCTGGCCAAATTGAGGGTTTTAATAGGATAGGAGCAAGCGTAACCCCTCGCCTTTCTCCCTCATTGAAAACTTATCAGCTCCTTCTAATCTGCTGGAGGCAGCTGCGAACGGAGTGGGGAAGAGAGGTGGGGAATTTTTTTTTATGATGATGTCTAGGCTCCATTGCCAAGCGCCATCCTGGTCTGTGGCTAGTTTAAAAACCCGACCGACTGTGTGCTTTAAAGCAGGCCAGGGTCTCTGCTCCCACCCTCCATTTGCCTTTTAGATCTTTGAGGTGGGGGGCGGCGGGTGCAGGGGAGAAGACCACGGCAAAGGGGTGGGGGGAGGTTTGGGGAACACAGCAAGCAGTCGCCCTTAAAAAAAAATATTAGCAAGCCTTTCCCTGCACAGCCGACTCCATCTGCAGCGGCCAGGCAGGAAAGCACGGAAACAGAGCATTTAAAACACACCCGGCTCCGCTGCAACCTAGACAATCCCCCCCCCCCCCCGCCTCCCCTCTCGATTGCAAATAATAATTAGCACTTACCATTGCTTGCCACGGAGGTTCCGTGCCCAAGTCTGCAGCCCACCAGATGCACCTAGAATGAGCCTGTCCCTCCTGCATCCTACCCACTTGTGGATGGATGGTTGGAGCGTGGGGTGACGTAGCGGCAGTCTATCCATTCAGGATTTTTTTTCCGCCTCTCCCCCCCACCCCCCGTCATTCCCCACCCCCTTCCTGGAAAAGAACGCGGGGCTTTACCCAGGTAACAAATCTTGCAAAGAGCCCAGCTCCCCTCCACCCAAAATAGCCACCCCAACCTTAACCCCCCCTCCAAAAAAAATCCTGATAACAAATGAATGGGGAGAAACAAATCAATCATGCTGGGGTGTCTTTCACGTACAGAATAAGGAGCGATGTTGCAGGATCCCGGCAATTCCATGCCCATCTTTTGATCTAAAGACAAAGGGGAAATCTTCCCAGGCACCCCCGTATGATCCAGCCATTCCCATTCTCCCCTCTTTCAAGAGAATAAAACATTCTGGTGGCAGGGTTGTTGTTGTTTTTTTAAAGGGAGGGGGATTTGAAGTGGGGGGATGCCTCTTTCAGCGTATCCAATAATCTTAAAGCCATCTTCTCCACAAGCCCCCCCCCCTCCCCGCCCCCCAAAGCCTCTTCAAGTCTAGGAATTCGTCTGGGTCAGCCTCAAGACCGTGGAAATGAAGTAGTCGGTTGTCAAGCCCCCAAGTTGAGCTTTCCAGACTGGAGGTCTTTAAAAGAAGTGGGGGATGGAGTGGGGTGGGCTGTGGGGGGGGGGGGAGTCGAAATTACCATAATAATCACATCTCGAGCAAGTTTCTTTGGATAAAGGAAAAGGAAACACTAGAGTGAAAGTCTAGACTGGGATGGGGAGGGGGGGAAGGGTTAGGTACCCCCTGGCTTTGCAAAACTTTGTATTTGTGTGTGTGTGTGTGTGTGAGAGAGAGAGAGAGAGAGAGGGAGAGAGAGGGAGAGAGAGAAGCTACAGTCTCAAACTGGAGGGAGGAATCAGAGGCTTGATTTTCCCTGGGCTGGTCGTGCACATAAATTACCGGCTGCCTACGGTCCTGTTTTGTTTGTGTTTGTTCTGGGTTTTGTTGTTGTTGTTGTTTTATCTCACGTCTGGTTTCCAGGGCAGACTCCCCGGCTCCCGCTGGAAGGCAGCAGAATCTAACGGCCCGTAGAAAATGCATAATGAATTCACTTTGTATCTGAGCAAGCCTGGGAACTCAGGGCGCCCTGAACTTGAGAGAGAACCTCTTGCATGCTGATGAGTCCTGTCTCAAGTTCATTGTCACAGGGCCCTCGCAGACAACCCAGCCCTGCCCCCCTCCACACGGCTCCCAAGTCGAACTTTTGTCCCATAACGATAACACCTCCTCCCGTGGGAGACTTTAAAAAATGTATTTGAACTACACCAGGCATCATTCACTTAACCCCACTCCCAGCAGCCGCCGTTCAATCACCCAGGCATGGCTTCAGGCTGCCTGTAATGTCCCCCCCCAACCCCGCACACACCCTCAAAGTTTTGGGCTTTCCTGATGCTTTTAAAATAAATCCCCGCATTAAGCCTGCTGCCTGGCCCCTCTGATGTTGTGTTCATTTCACTTTCCTTCTCTGATCCCCCCGCCTCCCACAGTGATGGGGAAAGGTGCCACTTTCCTGCCTTTTGCAACATTATTTGGAAGGGCTGATTCTCCCTCCCCCTCCCCCCGCCGCCTTCCTCTCTTGGGGGGTGTCTCCTATTTTTGCGGGGGGGGAGGGCTATTTATCTCGCTCACACACGTAAAACACTGATCGCTGGATTTAACCCAAAACCATGGTACGATTTGCGCCTCAGTCCATCTTCCAGCCTGCCCCATCACACCTCATTGTGGTTGCAAAGCAAAGCGAAGCGAAGCGAAGCCTGCCACTTGAGCTGCGGCGAGTCTGTCCTGCAAAATCTCCACCACCACCCTTCTCCCAAACCCACTTTGCGCTTCGCCTTGATTCCCTCTGCTTCACTGCCTCCGCTAAAGAGGTTCTGAGAGTGAAATTTCTCTAACCTCCTCCCCTCCCCCTCCTTTTTTTTACATGGTTTTTTTTTTATTATTATTATTATTTTCTCACCAACTCCAATAAATTGAGCGGCTTGTCTGGCCTCAGACGTGTTCAGCAACCAAAGCCTGCAAGCCTTTTGTTCTGGCAAATCTCATATTGTTATCACTCTATGGGACTTGATTTAAACCCGCCTTCCCTCCAACATCACGTGAGCCTGGCTTCCCCCCCCTTCCCCCCTCCTTCTAAAAAAATTGCTCATTAGCAGAAAGGAAGAGAAGAGGGGGGTAATTATAATTAAAAAGAGACACCTCCTGATTGCTCGCTTTTCATACACACACAGAGAGACAAATTCTCCCTTGCCATGCGAGTGGGGTTCAAGGAATTGAGGGGGTGTTCTTTGATCCCCATGAATTGGGAAGCTTCCCATCTCAATTTCTGGGCTAAGCACGCGGATAGAGCTGGCTAGCTATTTTTAATTTGATTTTAAAAGCAACACCAGCACAGTGGTGCTATCTATTGGAGCCAGACCCCAAAGCAGGGGAGAAAAAAAAGACAGCTAACTTCTTCCTCCCTGGTTTCCCCCCCTCTGTTGCTCTGACGAAGAAGGGGGAACATAAGCATTGGCATCTTAAAAAAAACAACAACAACCCCCTGTCCTTGTTTTGCGGCTTACCTCGTGGGTCTGCCCAGAAGCCCCTCGCTTTTTGCTGCACAGATGGGGAAGGAATCTTCGCGTCAATCTTCTGGTTTTGATAGAGCTAGACAAGAAATTGGCTTCTGCAGTTTTTCTAGCTTTCTTTCCTTTCTCTCTCTCCTCTTCCTTTAATCCTCGGAGGAGAGGAAAAAAAAACTCTTCAAGGAGGGAACCTGAAGATGGAATTGACAAGGAAAAAAAAAAAGAGGGGGGGAAGACATGCGAGGCGTAAGGATATATAGGAGCCGAAAAAGGAGACTTCCACGTAGCCTATACGTAAAGTATACGTATTATATTTAAAAAAGATGATATGCAAATGTTGGGCGCTCAAACTAGTACATTGCAAGGATATTTTGAAAGGGGGTGCGGGGAGCAATATTGCAACGCTTTCTTAACCTGTGTATTTATAGCAATCGATCAGCAAAGCCCATCAGCCTGGCAATTAGACGCTCATTACCATATATGCAAATATGGCACCCTATATCCACAGCCATGGAGGCGAACAGGATGGATTCTAGCAGCGTTTCTTAGCAATGCCACAAAATTATAGCACGGTTGTTGAGTTTAAACGTGGGGGGGGGGGGGAAGGGGAGAGAGAAAGGTATTGGATGGCTTTTTGCTGGTTTTAAACAGGAAGCAGTTAAATTCGGAGCGGATTGCTCTCCGGTTTAACAAGCCAGCAGGGTTTGAACTGCCCCAAAGTGGGGCTTGGTGGAAAATCCGAAGCGTAGGTTTGGAGGTCAGGAGGAGCTACAGTTTGGGTCACTAAAAGGAGTTGTTTGAATATTCCCCGAATCAGGCAGAAGTTAACGTCTGCCTGTCCTAGGTCCGAGTGTGTGTGTGTGTGTGTGTTGGTATCCATGTGAAATAGAGCAGCAACGAAGCAGGGGATAAGCATGTCATGATGTTGCATCAATTTTTTGCAGCCCCAGACCCCCCCCCAGGCAGCCCCCAGGCAGCCCCAATCCGCAGTCTGGGACACTGCAAAATAAAAATTTTAAAAAATCCTCCTTAAATAAAATCTCGGGTGCCCAGCTCCGAGATGAGTCTGAAATAAAGAAAAATCATCTTCCAGCGATTCATCCTGGGAACAAAAGGCTGGCTAGCTCTCCACGAGACTTGGCAGGGCATTTTCATGTGACGACCCTGCTTCGTTGACAGTATATTTACCCCCAAAACCAAATCAAAACCAAATCACTACGCCTTTACTTTCCGGGTGTACAAACACGTTACCTCCGTGGGCTTTCTGGGCATGTCATTGCCCCGAAGAGTTACCTGCAATCTTATAAGCGGGGTCATTTGATTGCTTATTAAAGGATCAGGATTTTGTTGCTTAAGAAGGGTAGAGGAACAGCAAATCCCATTGGCACTGGCCGAACACCGATCGAAGTTGAGTCGATATATTTGCAGAAGCAAGACCGGAATGGATTTCTTCTTGAAGGTCCATGGGAGGAAAAGATTGGTAGCCTACCCCAGATTCTATTATTGCTGTGTCAATGTCTTCAGTTACAATCGAGTGTGTGTTGGCTTCCTCCCCCCGTCCATGGCTTAAATCTGAATTTGGATTCCCCACAAACACACCCACACACAAACCCCAAATCACATCTCATTTAAAGAACAACACTGGCTAACTCCTAACCAAATGTTCTTCCCCACCCGGGTTAATGTTTTTGGAGGAGAATTGCAAATCCGGAAAATCAAAGGAAAACAAGAATCCGATTCCTACCAATAAATAATTTCATGTTTTGCTGCGGGAGGGGAGAAGCAACCAGGGAATCTAAGAGTGGTACAGACACCCAGACACCACAAAAGCACAAATATAACATCAGGTTAACTCCACGTAAGGGATGACACGTCGTGCAGCCATGCTAGGATGTGAATAATTTATTTGACTTCCCTTATCTCTTATCCACTTGCATATCTCACCCTTCCAGATATAAGGGCAGATCTTTAAAAAGCTCAGAGGTTCAACGTACAGTTCCCATAGAACAGGTCTATGAAGACAGGTCTCAGGATAAATTCCCTCTCAATATTCCATCAAACAGGTGGAATAGATTATGTATTTTCCTAATTGCTTCTACATTCGTGTTGGTTTTGTTTTAAACTTCTCCTGAATGGACAGAAAGGGGACATCCCCTTAAAGGCGATAGATTCTTGGAGTCTTTTCCAAACTGGAAATTTCACATCCCTTTTTGATCAGGGAAACATATTTCATATTTGGATTGGGGTTTTTGTCCATTTGTTTTTGAAAAGCCCATGTGCAACTGAGTTTGGCAATATGCAACGATCACTTTTTTCTGGCCAGTTCTCAATAATGTATCACACACACACACATCGCAGGAATATATTTTCCTGCAGAAAGCAATCCAGATTTGTTAGGCCGTGGTGTCATTTGATTGAATTTTAGGGAGGGAGGTTGCTTCTTTGACCAGATTATACTAAATAAATGGATTTTATTTTCTTCCTTGCTCCAAAGTAGCAATTAAAATTAGTGATGACTTCTGCCTTTACATGAAGATCATATGTTGTCACTGCTCTCAATGGGTTGGAATTGATCTGCAACCTCGCGCATCCAGTTTCTCGTCTTTAACACTAAGCTTTGCTTTATTCTACGGGACTGGTTTTTTAAGACAATTCCTGCAACGATAACCGTCAGATTTTGGAGATTTCAGCTTCATTTGTAAAACTGGATTTGTTTTGTTTCTTTATTTTACCTTTGGAAAGATTTGGGGAGTTTGGGGCTGATCTGATGTTATATCTTTAAAGCAAAACCAACCAACCAAAGGTTTAGTCATTTAAACCACAGCCCAGCAAAGGAAAATAGGCATTTTCACTTCTTAAAAATATATATAGTTGTTATAAACGAATAGATACACAGACACATTAATCAGCAATATTTATTATCCTAGAGCATACAAAAACCGGAGGGGTTTATAAACTATATTCCAGGACAATATCTAAAGCTAGGGATTGTACGGGGTTCATACAGGATTATAAATCTGTAGCTAACATAAGATATGGACTTCTGTAGAGGTGTTCTTGTCCAATAATATATAATATTGCTTTGTGGTATCTAATCAGATGTCTATAGCTTATATTGGTTACAAATATATAGCTCTGGTGTGTGTGTGCGTGTGTGTGTGTGTGTATCACACCACATAGATAGATAGATAGATAGATAGATAGATAGATAGATAGATAGATAGAGGGGGTGTATGGGGATGGATAGATAGATAGATAGATAGATAGATAGATAGATAGATAGGGTGGATGTAGATAGATAGATAGATAGATAGATAGATAGATAGATAGATGGGGTGGATGTAGATAGATAGATAGATAGATAGATAGATAGATAGATAGATAGATAGATAGAGGGGGTGGATGGGGATAGATAGATAGATAGATAGATAGATAGATAGATAGATAGATAGATAGGGGGGGTGTATGGGGATAGATAGATAGATAGATAGATAGATAGATAGATAGATAGGGGGGGTGTATGGGGATAGATAGATAGAGGGGGTGTATGGGGATAGATAGATAGATAGATAGATAGATAGATAGATAGGGTGGATGTAGATAGATAGATAGGGGGGGTGTATGGGGATAGATAGATAGATAGATAGATAGATAGATAGATAGATAGATAGATAGATAGATGGGGTGGATGTAGATAGATAGATAGATAGATTATCCCTGTTATGTTTTTAGCTATGTTTTTAGCCAACATAAACTATACAATTCTGTTGAGGGGGTTTGTGAAAGGGTATACACACACACACACACGTGTTTTACACACACAAATCAGAAATGCAAAGGCACCAGTGTTATATGTTAGAGCAAAGGCCCTTGTTATGAACAGCACAATCTAGTCTCTTCCCCTGAGATATGTAGCACGCTTCCGATGATGATGATCCAAGCGCATGTTGCAAAAGTTCCATTTCCACGCGCTGAAGCATATGGCGCGGAGCGTAAGAGTGTCTGGGCCTGTCTGAAATCAGGGCTGGATTTTCCCCTCCCCTCAGCTCCTCTGAAAAATCGCAGCAGTCCTCTATTTACTGACAGGGAATTGCTGACAGTAAAGAAGTCACGTCCATGTCCTGATTTCCCTTAAAAACAACGGGTGCAGATCAGATTAGACAGCGAGAGCTTTAAATTGGTAACTTTCTCCTAGTCGAAAAGGGACCAGTATTTGACTGGGGAGCAATGCAGTCTCCTTACCGGGCTGTCTTTGCAGGGTAAATAGTAAGGACAATATGATTAACACAACTGCATGTGTTAAATGTATGGAAGCTTTGGTTTGATTTGGAGTCTGTGCCGTAGCTTGTTACCCTTCTAGCATCGTCCATTTATAATCTACTGTATTAAAACTTTATATACCACTACTAATTGAACAGATCTGTTAATATATCGCTAGCTAACGGCACACACACACACACACACACACACACACACACAGCCGTAGGGCCTTATTCTCAGTTACACTAAAGATCCTTTACCCCGTTCTGGCATTGTAAAGGGACCTTAAAAAGTGAGTCTCAATCCATGATCTGTATATAAACATATCATATTTATATAAATACACACATCTATAAAATATATGTAGATAGAGATGCAAATGTTTATATATAACATCCGTATACATATATACATGCATATATCTAGTGGGATGGATGTGTGTGTTTGTGTACACCTATCCACTACACCCACCCACACCTACACCATTAAAATACAGCCTATATGTATTCTGCAAATACATACATGTGTGTGTGTGTGTTTTGTGTAGAGACTGTATCGACATAATAGGCAGTATGTTTTGTGCACAGAAAAAGCATAACTATATTTCTGGGCGTGTGTGTGTGTGTGTGTGTGTACAAACACATTTCTATATGGCGGAATATATTTATCGTGTATTTAGGAACAAATATAGATCTATATAGTAGGTATAAATATGGTGTGTGTGTGTGTGTGTGTGTGTGTAAGTACACACAGATATAGCCATTATACACACCCTCCCAGACCTGCATTTCTAGGATTCTATATACCTATAACTCCAGACAAACATAGTTAGACGCTTCTACTGTATTTAGGCTTAAATCAAATCCACCGATTTCCATTGGATCGAGGCCTAATTGCAGAAAACATATGCTGCACATCATGTGTATAGGGGAGCCACACATATGCACAATGTCTGTGGTAGACACCACACACAAGTAATACAACTGTAGCCTTACTGTGTGCAGGTCTAAAATGAGGGAGTGGCTGGAAGCCTGTTACAGGAACATGTTTTCCCAGGCCTGACAATGGACTATCCCCCCATGAACCATGGCAGACATGGAAGGGTGAGAAAATACTTTCTAGACCCATTGCGCTGAAAGTATTTACAAGAGGGGCAGCAGGAGGGGGGTGGAAAGCATCGTCAAGTATCCCCACTTTGGCATGGGAATGCTGCAGAGAAAAGAATGAGAAAGATACACACCGATTCCCTGATGGAACCGAGGGTCTTTGGGGGAAGGGTGGGGGGGTCCCTTTAACACAGCCTAGATTACGCCGTCAAAAGGGTTTAGCTTCTGTTTAGGTACCTCCATGAAGTGGCTTGAAAAGTTCTGAGCACCTACAAACTCCCTTTGTGCTCCGTTGGGTGCTGAAACCAGGCACTTCATTGAGGAGCTTAAGCTCTCTTGACAATCCGCCCTGGCGTCTCTGCTCTCCCTTCCTTAACTTCGGGAAGGTGGCTTTAGACCTATTGAGAGACACTTGCTTAAAGACGCAGGAAGGTTTTTCACAGCCCCCCTTCGCCTCTCGCTGTTCAGCGTGGATTCGAATGGACCCATCTGTGTGGCGAGGATTTTGTTTTGTGCTCGGTGGGAGAAAGCGGGGGATTCAAACTCGAGACTTTTTGGTAGGCGACACAAAAGATGGCCAGAATGTTGCTTTCCAGTAACCACCTGGATAGGACATTGCTGGGTTGAGCGGTTGTATTTTTTTCCTGATTAAACTTTGCAAGCGCGAAGGCAGGGTTGGGCCATTTGTATCTGTGACTAGTGGCACAATATAAGGACCATACAGCACGGATTGTTGTTCTGCTTTGAGCGGATATTTCTCTTCATAGCATTCGGGCTTTGGCAAGAGCGATTTTGCATTCTTGCCTTGAGTCTGAAATCTATTTTCTGTGCCTCTCTTAAAGAGAAAAAAAATGACACAAGCAGAAAGTAAAACGGAGACGTCTCCTGCAGTCAAGAACGTTGAAGAATGAAGATCTCCCACTTCGTATTGATTTAGCTTTTCTTTCTTCAGTGAAGTTAAAATTCAAATATGCCACTTAGGACCATCCAGCCCTCCCTTTTTAAACTACTTCCTAACATCATCATCTAAACTTGGGCACAAATTGGCTGTATGCAAGTCTTTAAGACACAGAACCTGATTATGTTGTATTATTAGATATTCTATTAGCTATAGGCGTGTGATACATGCAAAAGCTAGAATATGCGTGTAGGTGCATAGGGGTGCATTTTGCATGTAATAAACACATATACAAATGATATAACTATGCCTATCATATTTGACACTGTCAAAAGACGTTTATGTGTTGGTAATAAGAGATCGGATCATATGAAACCAGAGAAGCATATCCACACACACTTTTCTCTCTGTATGGGTATATATCCACTCGTCTACACTCACAGGAGATAGATATATTCTCCGATTATATATCTTGGGACAGGTAGTTAGATATGCACATAACCACATACATATCTATATACATACACACACACACACACACACACACACACACACATACATATCGTGTGTGTGTGTGTGTGTGTGTGTGTGTGTACAATATGTATGTGGTTATCTCCTTTGGGGGGGTATGTGCATATTATATATATATATATGTGTGTGTGTGTGTGTGTGTGTATTTGTGTGTGTGTGTGTGTGTGTGTATATATATATATATATATAATATACACACATACACACCACACACACACATCACATGAAGTATATATATATTTATTTGTGTGTGAGAGAGAGAGATCCATACACTTTTGCATCATATTTGTGTATGTGTGATCCATACGCTTTTGTCTTCAATAATTTTTTTACTTAGTTTTATTGAGAAGTGGGGTTTTTTCATCCTCTGCTTCTTGTAATGATTTTTTTCCTCCCCATTTCAATTCACTGCCTTGCCAACAATTTCTTCCTTTGCTTGGTTCCGATCCCTACAGCCACACCCCAGAAGACCCAGCTGACCAATTCCCTTGTGTCTGGCGAGCATTAAAGTCACCCAGCCCAGCACCTTGTTCTGCTTAAAGGTGCGATTCTTTTCTTGTTAATAATCACAGCGTGCGGGGTGGGGGGAGGAGAGATTTAAACAACCAACCCACTGATCAGGAGAAAGGGGGCTCTGTATCGGAAGCCAGCCAGATAGCGCAGGTACCTTGAAGAGATTCGGTACTTTGTAAAAGGAATCGTTTCTTTGAAACAATGCAACCCTTCTGGATTTTTTTTTTTTTTAGGAATTGGTTCCCCAAACTTTAGTCTCTTTCTTTCTTGCAGAGGGGAAAATGCGCCTTAAAAAATGAAACGAAATCAAAGGACTTTAGCCACCTCATGGTATAATAGGATCTTTTTTTCTACCCTGATCGTGGGGGAGAAAAAAAACCCGAATCTAAATTTCAGCTGCACACGTTGATTAGCCAGAATTCCGCCTCGAGTTCTGGAGGCAACAGACGGGAATCCTTGGGCTGTACGGATGCAAAAATGGAGCATGACTTGACTTGACAGGACAGCCAGGAATTTAGCACAAGGCAACTGCTCGATCTGAGGACAGCTCTCCTCTTGCTAGGATCTGACCTGGCTCCATCTCAGCCCTTGGCGTGGCATAAGGCGCCCACAAAAGAGCTTCTCCCCCCACCCGAACGGTGGGACATGTTAACTCAGCTACACTTGGGCAGACCGGTCAGAGACACAAAACGGAGGGGTGGGGGGAAATACCTGAGCAGGGAACAGGGGTGCATGTGAAATATGCATCAGATCGCCCGTCCCAGTCCCACGCCTTGCTCTCGCTCGCTGGTGGTGCACAGGGAAGCCAATCGCTCCGCTCTGCACCTTAGGTTTTGCACGTGGCTGAAAAGCAGTTGCAGAGTTTTTGTGTTTGTTTTTTTTAAATCTTCCTCAATAGTTAAAGTTTATAGAAGCAATTGATGGGACTGAACAGATTTCCGCAGCGAGGGGGCGAAAGGTGACTTTGGAGGACATCTCCCCAGTGAGATGCAATTAGATGCAACAGGCTCCGGGGTGAGGGTACCGGGTTAGCGGTTGGCACAAGGGAACCAGGATGAATCCCCCCTCCCCTTTATAAAATTCACACACACCCCTGGCCTCTTTTCAACTGCTTCAAAAGGGGCAACGATCTGGCCAAGCGAACCTGCTCTGGAAGGGAATGGGACCGGGGGCGGTTTGTCCAGGTTTCTTTACTCTTGCAGCTGGGGGCGCCCACACATGTGTCCCCTGCTTGGGAACAGGATGGTTCCCCTGGGGGCCCGATCCTACTTCTACAGGGATCGGGCCCTAGAGCAAAACCTCCCCCTTTCTCTGACTAAGGGAAGGAGAGAAAGGTGTTGTGGTTTGGGGCGAAACGAAGATCAAGATGTGAAATCGCTGCAGATTAATATATATATAATTTCCCTCAATAGTTAAAGTTTATAGAAGAAAAGCAGTTTCTCCTTTGGTAACTGAATGGAAATAACATCTGTATATATTATATAAAACAGCTACAACTATTTCATATTATAAAGAGCTTCAATAGCTTTTAAATATTATACATAGACATTGTGTGCCTGTTATATACCTGTATATTATATTAGCATTATGTATCTATGAAATACATAAGCAATTTATTCTAGAATATTAGCCTCTTCGTGTTAATTGGTAGTATGTATTAGAATATGTAATAATATTATGCCTAGTATTATATATAAGATTAGATATATAATGCCAAATAACTATTGAATACCTAGCTGATATACATGATTGTGTATCTATTACATTAGATAGTATCTATTTCATATTTATGCACATTAAATATATGAACTAGCACGACATTATATATTGCGTAATATAGTGTCTAGAATAGCGGGATGACCTGCTTATATCGTATTATAATATGTGCACAAGATAGATGTGTAGATGTTTCATCTACCCATATCTAATTTCTGCACGAGTGTTTCTTACCGCTTTAGCAATGAGTTCCAGTACTCTGTTTCCAAACGCTGCTGACCATTCTTTTACCTGGCTGGGGAAGAAGTCATTCCAGAGAAAGTTTTTTTTAAAAAATAAAGTTGTTATAATATTTGTAGGATTTTTTCAAATTGATTTTATTTTGATACATCCATACACGATAACAACAAAGAGTCTGGTGGCACCTTAAAGACTAACAGATTTATTTGGGCATAAGCTTTCGTGAGTATAAACCTCACTTCTTCGGATGCATAGAGACAATCACACACGCACATTTGATTGATCTAAGATGCTGTGGACTAAGAAATCTATCAGAGTGGCACCTGAAAATATTTTTTTTGTTCAAAATGCAGTTGGTAGCTTGCAATGATTTTTAGTTTTGTTTGAAAGCCAACCTTTTAACGGCCAACCTAAAATCACTCTCTGCTGGGAACAACTTTTCTGTCTTTCTTCCAGGCGTATCATAAACATTTTAATCGGTAGTCTAAAAAAATAAAGGTTCCTATACAAAGACCCGCAAGCTACCCCAAAAGAAAACCAAGACTGACAGAGGCACCCTGAATAAAGTACATCTCCTCGTTTGCAACAAGCAAGCTTCTTTAAAAGGAAGCTCACAGCCAAGATCACAAATGCAGAAAGAAGTCACTTCAGTGCAGTGTCCTTTCTAACCCCTCCCACCTTCCAGTTTATACCTGATCCCCCTTTAAACAAAAGCCTCGAGTCTCTCGTACAAGAGAAGCGGTAAGCCTTGAAATCCAATGGCAGTGGAAGGATTTTGCTCACTGTATCCCTGTGCGTCTGTTGATTATGTGTAACCCCAAAGTTTGGAGAGAGGGGAGGTGAAAGAGACAAGCTTCGAGCTCCCCAGAGCTCTGCCCCAGAGCCAGCATTCAGAAAGTCTGGAAGCAAATTCTTTTGACATCAAACACAGGGAAGTGTTAAAGAAGAGAGACTGTCATGGCTAGAGTCATCCAGGCAAAGTCTGAGCGATCTAGAAGACCTAACCCCCAAATAAATAAACTTTCAACTCCCCCCGCAGAGATTTTAAACTGGAATAAGAGCGACCACGCTCTGGTTCAAAGATCTGCAGGGCTCTAGGTCTGATGTGTTGCTCTAACTATTCGTTAAGTCTGAATTTCTAGACTAAAGATCCTCGGTGGTGTTAAGAAGCAAGGCAAACGAGCGGCTGTTGCAAACTCCCAGCTTGGTTCAGGAACTGAAAGTCGCACAGTGGAATCAAGGTTTTTGCCAGCCAATTCATGGTCTTGCTAATCTTTTATATTTTCCCTTCTTACCCTGCTTTTCAAAAGGCTACTCTCAGCTGAACGTCGAAACCTTTCATCTTTCGGAGACGGGATTTTTAGACCCACTAGTAGAAAAAAAAAAGTAAAAAAGGTAAAAAGAAAATATTTGTTTAAAGTTGATCTCAACATAGATTCTCTTAGGACTATTTTGATCAGTTTCGCCTGAGAACTTTCCACCCATTCTAGGAACCAGATCTCAGCTTCAGTGCCGCCCAGGCTAGGGGAGAAACCCATGTTCACAACACAAGTTGTCGCTTTCCCTAAAGAGAACACTCATTTTATAGTCAAAACTGTTCTGTTCCAACCAAAGGATGATTGTTGTAAACCTATTTCCTCATCCCTCACCCCCTTCAAGGTCAGTTACATAATGATCTTTTCAGAAACAGCCTTCGCAAGAAATTGGACTTTTTAAAGACACAAATATTAATTTTTTAAAGGGAAATGCTGACAATTACTTAAAGGCAATCTGTTAAGGCAGTTCCTGGGAGATTGATTTAATAACAACTACAGGATCGAGCCCATTATCTGTATGAACAACAAAAACAACAACAACAACAACAAGAGAAAGGAGTTAAGAAATATATGCACACATTTTACATATATAAATTACCTATGTCAGTTTCTACACATATGGGAATTTGTAGCAAGTATATTATAAGCAAGACGCACAAATATGTGTCTGAGTCTCATCTGTCTGAGTATATATGTGTGTATTCACACACACACACAAATACACACTATACACAAGCCCACATACATATTTAATTACACACACATATGTATATGTTTGCAAGATCAGGGCCATAGACTCTTTTAACAAGTGTTTTAGCAGCCAGATTTTATACATGAACATGTGTTTGTGTAAGTGAAATAAACACATGTTCATGTAAAAAATCTTGCTGCTAAAACTATATATATATATACACATATACACACACACATATATACACACACACACGTAGGTAACTTATGTGTAAACGATATAAACATATTCGTTCAAGATATGCATATATGTGTAGACATATTATTTTATGTCGACATTATATTACTTTATATTATATGCTTATCATATATAATACTGTGTATGATATTCATACATGTCAATACCCTTATTACAAATTTCTGTGGCCCCAAAATTGTAACAATTTGTGCATGTGATTAACTCTAAGTGCATTACACACCGAAGACAATGCACTTTGCAGGATTGGGCCTAAAGTGAATTTAAAATAAATTTAGCTATATGAAATCTACTCCCTATATTATGCCATACGGTTCACTGTAGAAAGTGAAATAGAAATAATTACAAAAAAATCAGTGCAGCTCCCTGAATTTAAATTAAAATTTAGAGTCACTCTAATCCTACTGTTTATTATCTGGGCATTTTAGGTGTTAAAAATTGGTCTTACAGTCAAGAAGCAAGATTTTGTTTGTTTCTTTGAAACTGAACTCTCACTTTATATGATGGCAACAAGGAAAACCGCACACCCAGAGAATTCATGTGAGAGCTTAAGTTGTATCAATGAATGTTATTAATTGAAATGTTACAGGCCAGCCCTTAATAACATGAACCTGAATTCAGTAAGGGCCTTACACACACTCTTAACTTTGAGCAGGTAAGTAATCCCATGAGAGTGCGGCTGTGCTTAAAGCTAGAGGCATATTCAAGTACCTCGCTAAACTGGGGCTAAGGGCTGCTGCCTTTGGTTCTATATAGACAGAATTATTTAGGAACCAAGGAGGGGTTTACTGGGTTATATGAAATGGGTTAAGGTCAAATGTGGCTTCATTTTCTTCCCCAACCTCTCGATTTCATACCAATTTGTAACCATGACGGAGCCCCATCCCATGAGCCCATCCACCCACCCGCAGCTCTAAGGGGTAAAAGTTTCAAATCCCCCTACATGACTTAGGCCCCTAGATCCTGTTTCCAAACCTGATTTAGGCCCCAATCCTCAAAAGCATAGACCCTTAACTCCCATTTAGCCAGGCGCCGAAATACATCAGAGGATCTGGGCCTTACACCAGGCGAAATTCCACTGAAAGTCCCTCAGGTGCTTTCCCCTAGTGCCCCAAACGGGACTCAGAAGCTAAGGGCATGATCCCAAGGCCCCCAGAGTCAATGGAAACTTTCCCATGGAGTCCAGCAGGCTTTGGTCAGACGTTACCTGCTCGGCTGGAGAACGGTGTGCGTTATCAAAAGGGGCCTGCATGCACGTGGCCTGATATTCATACGCTGTTAAAAAAAAATAATCCATCCCTGTGTATTTACCGGCTAACCTAACTTTTTAAATATTCTCCTCTCAGCTATAGGATGTAGGGACAATTGTGAGCATTTAGTTCACTCTAGCTCCTTTTAATCTCCCATCAACTTCAGTAGCAGGAGTCTTTGCTTTCAATGGGTTCTTTATTCACACACCTTTAGGCACAGTATATGCTGCAGAGGGTATTGGCCTGCAAGAATGGAGGGACGCTGAGGCTCAGTGGGGTGAATTTAGCTGGCTATAGACGGGCTAAAACTTGGATGCAAGCTTTCCCGGGGGTCATTAAGGGCTGAGGTGGTCTATATAGAACAATAGAGGCCCGATTTCAGACCGGGCCTCCAGGTGCTATCATAACTAATACTAGCAGTACATGACTGTTATCATTGGTAGTCTATTTGAAACTCTCTTCATGTGAGACTATAACCTCATTGATTTTTGTCTGTAGCTTGCAAGGAACCTTTCCAAAGCAACAACAAAGGCGTTATCCCTTCATTAGCCTGAAATTCGGTAGATGATGATGACGCCTTTAAAAAAAAATATTGCTTATTCCACTTCCAGGGTAAACTTGAATCTTAGAATGCACAGAATGCGCACAGTAAAGGACACACAGACATACTTCCAATTGCACGAAATGACCACAGCACAAGGCTTATTTAATCAAACATGAGCAGAGGGGGAGGGAGGAGTTGTTTCTGGACTCTGCCACGGATTTGCTGTGTGATCTTGAGCAAGTCTCTGTCTCTCTCTGGCTAAGAAGAAGGAAGCTCGAATGGTTCAGGCAGTAGCCCACATTCAGGCCCTTACTGTGCCATGCACTTCCTGTGTGACTTTGGGCGATCTGCTTAGGCTCAGTGCCTCGGTTTCCCCATCTGCACAATGCGGATAATAGCACTGCCCTGCCTCCCCGGGGTGTTACGAGAGTCAGTCCTTTAAAGACTGCAAGGTGCCCAGTGCCAGGGGACGTATAACTACGTGAGAGAGAGAGTCTCCATTTGTAAAATGGAAATGATCCAAACGTAGCTCACGGGGGAAAGGCGAATTCATTTATATTTGCTAAGTGCTTTAATATCCCCTCATGGAAGGGTGCAGAGCAGGACAAGCTATTAGCATCATCATATGCCACTGGGCAAGTCACTGCCCTGCCCAGTGCCTCAGTTTCCCCACCTGTAAAATAGCAATAGCGAGGCGGACCTCCTTTGTAAAGCACTTTGAGATCTACTGATGAACCACGCTACATAAGAGCTAAGTTGTTATTATCACTCCCCTCTAAGAAGAACACACATTTCCCAAGCGTCTGAACCTCACATGATCATTATTATTTATGTCTATTACAGCAGCACCGCCGGTCCCCCCCGATACAGGAACTTCACACAATGGGACACAGTCCCTACCACAGAATGCTCGCAGCTGTTCACAACAATGGGGCAGATCCTGCGCTGCATTGACTGCAGTGTTGTGACACCAATTCACGCTCGTCAGGGATCTGGCCCACAACATTCAGATATTTCAAAAGCAGCAATTCCTAGATTGACTCTACCAGACTTTGGAGCCTATGAGACTCGGTTGACCATAAAGGGCCCTGATCAGGCCCTGCTGTAAAGGAATCTACTTCTCCCCCCACCCCCAAACACACACACACACGAAATCCATCGTAAATAAGGCCGTTTTTGATGGGGACAGAGGACAAGCCTTTAGTTACAGGGGCATGAAGGGACCGTATCAATCTTCTGAAAAGGGAAATCTTATATAGATGAAGGACAATACACTCAAAGGTCTTCCCAGGACACAACCTCCTCTTATGTCCTAACCTTAGGGGAGGATTGGTCTCTAAACTTACCCAGCCTCCCGTAAAACCCTTCTCCATTCTAGCGAATAACCTTTATGTCCAGGGACCAGCAAAGTTTGTTTTTCTCCCTCCAGGGTTAGTCGCAGCAGGAGTGAAATAGAAAGCCACGGTTTTGTAGGAGGTTCCCCTAGCACAATAACCTCAGAGGAGTTTAGGTCTAAAGACTAAAAGGGTCTATTTACTTTCACTGACAAGGAACAATATAAGCAGATGTCCTTTGATGGGATTAGGTTATTAATCCTTGAATCATGCATAAATGGGAAAATGATCCATTATTTTCAACGAAATCCTTCACGACTTTAGATTTCAAGGGACGAAAGGATGGGTGGAAGGCTGTGAAAAGAAAGGGCCGGACCTGTCTATTTTTACTGTTGGAAATTTATTTCAGAGTTTGATCGGTTGAGTTTGACACTGACTATTGGATTCCACTTTATCCTGAGACTAATTCACTGTGTGGGACATTTATCTCCAGGGTCCCCAGTATTCCTCCGACAGTCATAAAACCACAAACAATAAAATATACCCAGTGCTCTGCTCTGAACAGCGGTGGCAATCCGGCCTAAATGTTTAGATCTTCCCAACGCCTCTGTGTCATGTTAGCGGCAAAACACAAAGCAAACGACATCGGAAAGACACGGGGTTTGTGTCTGTTGTATATTCCAAGCGGTGTTTTATAAATAGCTTGTGTAGGTGGGCAAAGGGAGGTCTCAAGATAGAGAGGCATGAAAATATCTTGTAAGGAATAGCTAACAGTCAATAGGGTCATATCCTCAGGGGTGTAAAGGGGCCTAGGGTAACTAAAGAGAATGCCCATTTACTTCAATGGAACTGTACCACTTTAACCAGCTGAAGATCTGGTCCTCTTTTAGTAACCCGTTCCTCGCCCCACTGAAGTATTTATAACTATCAGTGGAGAAATACCCGAAAGCCCTAAAGATGCATGAACAGAAGGCTGCAGGCAGCCCTGCAAGCTCTTGATGCTGGGGATATAACTCAACGTATTCGAATGAATATTAATGGCGCCGAGACAGCCCAGCACCCCAGAACTAGGCAGCCGAATCTCCGCTGTAGCAAAAGCAGAAATAGATTCCAAATGAATAATTTACCAGGCTTCCTTTTGATTTGCGTTCCGATTGTACACCGCCGTGCAAACGCGGAGGGGGGGAAATATGTTCTGATTAAAGATTTATATGGGGCATAACACTTTTTGTTGTTTAAATCTACTTCAAAGTTGGAGCATGGTCTTCTGTAAAATAAATACTCATTAAGCAGATAGACACTTACAAACACGTGTCTGTGTGCAGATGTATATTTGGGTCTGTTTGTGAGAGTTTGGATATGCCTTTGTCTGGCTGGAAATGTATGTGTGTGGCTGAATAGGGGTGTGTCTCTCTGGAGGGATACAAGTGTCTCTAAGTGTGTGTGTGGGGGGGGAGGGGGGGGGAATATATGCACCGGCCTGGATAGGCCTGTGTTTATGAATGGGTGTGCATCTCTAGATGTGTGTATCAGGATGTGTGTGTATGTATATCAGGATGTGTGTGTGTGTGTATGTGTATGAACACCTCTAGATGTGTCTCTGTGTGTGTGTGTGTGTGTGTACATGTACACTAGTGGTTCTCAACCTATTTACCATTGTTGGCCACATATGCAGCTCTCTCTGTTATGGGGGCCACATCCACACAATATATACACCTGTATGGCCCTGAGGATGTCACATGGGCCGCAACTGTGTGCTGATTGGGCCGCAAGTGGCCCACAGGCCATGGGTTGAGAACTACTCGTGTGTACACATCTCTAGGTGTGTTAACAGGATGTGTGTGTGTACACACACACACACAGATGTTGGTTCCTGTCTGGATCTATGCGTATACACATATGGACGTGTGTGTGTGTGTGTGGGTGCAGGGGTGGGTGAGTATGCATATCTGAGTGTGTGCAACTGCAAATATAATAGTGTATGACAGGCACTAGAAGGCCAAGAAGCCTCTCTCTCTGTGACATGGACATCACACAGGTTTCGTAGAACGAATGCCATTCCTGCATTTACGATCAGCAAATGAAGATGATCTGTGATTTGTAATACTTTGTGTTATCTTCTATTCTACATTCCATAGCAAGAAACCTTCCCCAAGCAAAGGTGAAGCCGGGAAATGCCAGAGACAGGGTTGTGCTAATAACAGCAGCATAATACTTTACACCTACAAAGAGCTTTAGAAAAGCAAGATCCCGATTGAACAGAGGGGGAAACTGAGGCACAGAGCAGGGACATGACCCGCAGACCACACAGCATCTATTAGTACAGCCAGCTTCCCAGTTTCCCATAGCTTACTGGGCATTACACTAGATACTCCTGAGGGCATCCTGCACCAAAAAATTAAAAATTCTGCACACAATATTTTAAAATTCTGCAAATTTTGTCAAATAAAAAACATGGCATTGGGGAGCACAAGCCACTGGCTGCACAGAGGTGGGAGATCACTCTGCAGCTCCCTCCCCGGGACACGGGCTCAGCGGTGAGGCTGCACCCAACCCTGGCACAGCGCAAGGACTGCGCCTGCCCCAGAAACACCCCAGGGCCTTGCCCCTCCGTGCCAGGAGCACCAGGTGTGGGCAGGCAGGCTCAGCCCACCAGAATCCATGTGTGGAGGGGCTTAGTGTGGGGGGATCCAGGTGTGGGTTGAGAGGGTTCTGTATGGGGCAATCTGGGTGCGGGCGGCTCAGTGGGGGATCCGTGTGTGTGGGGGGAGATCTGGACACACAGGGGTTTGTTGGAGGGTTCTGGGTGCAAGGGTAATGGGACTCTTCAGGGGGACCCAGGTGAAGATGGTTGGAGCTCAGTGGAGGTGGGGAGGTCTTTGGGGGGGATAGAGCTCAGCATGGGGGTCTGGGAGGTTCAGTGGGGGGATCCAGATGCTGGGGAGTGGGACTCAGTGGTGTGGGGATTCAGGTGCAGCTGCTTGGGGTGCAGCAGGAGGGATTCTGGGTGCAGGGGCAGATGGGGAAGCAGGTCCCCTACAGTGGTCCCTCCCCCTGCACCTGAAAAGTGATGGGTGCAGGAAGTGGGGGGTGAAGGGCAGGCATTTTGCAGAGCTTCCTGCAGCCCAGGGAGAAATCTGGGGGTGGGTCTGACCTGCCCCCAGATGCTGTGCAGAGGAAGAGGAAGTCCCGCCCTCCCCAGCCCTGCCAGGACTAGCAGCTGAGCCTGGTTCAGGGTAAGAGCCACCAGCCGGGTATTCCCCAGTCCTGCCCCCTGCCCCACAGTGATTTACCTCTTTGCTCGCTGTCTTGGGCGCCCGAAACATACTGCTGGGGATGGTCATGACCGCATGACCGCTTTTGTGGCTTCCCTTTGCTTCCCCATCAGAAAGTCATTTTTCTGCAGGGAAACAAAGAAGTCTGCAGGGGACATTAATTCTGCACATGTGCAGTGGTGCAGAATTCCCCTAGGAGTAACTAGAGTGAGAGTCCGAAAAATCCAGATTTTATTCCCAGTCTGCTCTGCCACTGATCTGTTGCCTGACCTTGGGCAAGTTATTTCCTCTCTTGTTTCCTCCCCCCCCCCCCTTTGTGTTGTTTCTTTAGGGCACAGATTGTCTCTTACTAGGTGTCTAGCACAATGTGGCCCTGTACTACAAATAACATTATCGCTCCATTTTTAAAAGTGTCTTTTAAAGTCTTCCAGTTGTTCACATGTTCAGCGTCTGTTGACTTCTGAAGAGTTACTCTCTGGAGTTATGTCAATCGACAGAAGCTAAGGATTTCACTCTTTGGGCCTACCCCAGAGTTACTGAGATCAGAATTTGGTCCCACAAGTGGAAATGTGTTGTAATACACGGAGGGCCAGACTCTGTCCCAAGTTACACTGGTGCAAGAATTTACCGGCCTAACTCCCCTGAACTCAGCCAACCTGGACCAATTTACCCCAGCGGAAGATGTGGCCCTATTTATTTATTTTAATCCCGAGGAATCCAAATCAGTAACAGGAGCTCAAACACTTTGCAGCCAGGCGACAAATTAACCTAGCTCCATGCACCAGTCGAGGCTAGTTTAGGGCACTGAGCGGTACAATGACATCAGAACCGGCCTCCATGCTGCAGGTCAGGGAAAATCCCGGGAAGCGGTGGTAACTAGGCAAGACTCTTAGGATGACAGGCTGACCTGGGAGCACTTTTCTGAAGGAGAGACAAGCTAGGAAACACCTCATGTCAATGCTGAGCGAGAACCTCCACTCCCAGGAAGGCCCGGAATCCACACCCCAAGCTGATTGGGCCCTATTTATAATCTAAAATATCTCACCTGCTAAATCAGACTTTCCCGAATCATCCCGCTTCAGACCTTTCCCTGGCTTTTCTCTCTCTCTTGTCAACAGGCAAATCCCTGAGGCCTTATTCTGCGCAGCAACGAGCGGTGTGCAGTTTGCAAAATCTATTGAAGTCAGAGGAGGACGGGCAGGTAGATCCGGGCAGGTGTCAACCCTTTTTGACTGTGAGAGGGAGCTACGTGGCCTGTATTTCTGGAGGCTAAAAACGCAGCACCACGAAGATGTTGCCATGCCAGTTGTCAGAGAAGGAGATTACAGGGATAGAGGGATGGATAGATAGAGGGACGGGTAGATAGAGTAGACAGATAGGGGATGGATGGATTGAGCTAGGGGTACAGGGGGTTGGATGGATAGTTAGACAAATGTAATAAGAATGAGAAAGGACCAGGTTGAATCTTCTATTCTATCGCCACCTGGTGGCCAGTGCCATGTAAACATTACACAGTGGATTTTTCCTCCCTAAAATATTTATTTTAAAAGAGGGAGAATGGGAAAGAAATACATATTCAATTAAATTACCCATAAAAGCCAAAAGAAGAAATACCCAACAGTTTGGCCTGCGACGGGAAGGGAGTATCAGCTCAATTTGCTTTCTACCCGTGGGCTCACGTAAACATGTTAAAAATAAATTAATATTTACTTTTCAATAATGAAACGAAATCAATATTGACACTACCGTGTTATTTTATCGGTGCCATTTCAGTTCAAGATTTGAATCTTCTCTGGCCACGCTACATCAAAAGATAAACTGCTCCAGAGAGGAATTAGGCAGAGATTTGGACAATCTTTGAAAGCCCTATTAAAAGGGCTAGTGAAACGTATCCAGAGCGGATTCCCTGAGCCCCCAAGTGATAAGGAGAAGCGGTGATGTATCCCCAGATTTTAAGTGAGGTATCTTTAGAGGGACGACTGTGTTTATTATATATATATGAATATGAATGTAGGTAACTTATATGTGTAAATGACATAAACACATGTTCATGTATAAAATCTGGCTGCTAAAACACTTGTTAAAAGAGTCTATGGTCCTGATCTTGCCAACATATACGTGTGTGTAATTAAATATGTATGTGGGCTTGTGTATAATGTGTATTTGTGTGTGTGTGAATACAGGTCTATTTTTAACATCCCAGTTTAAGGGTTCTTCCCTGCTTTACTCAGAATCAGAACGCAAATAGCAAAATTGAAAGATTTTTTTTCTTTAAAAAAAAATCCTATTTGCTTTTGAGTTTCTTCCTATTTCTCTGGGTTTAGCAATGAAAATCAATCGTGTCAATTTCACTTTTGTTTCTAGTCACTTTCACAAGCAATTTGTGCAGGCTGCAATATTTGGGTTGCAAACATTACAGGCAGGGGATGTTTATTTTGTTTGTAAAATAATTTGATTTCCTCTTTGACGGCTATAGGCCTTAGGTCTTCTAAAAAGGCTGTCTGGCTGGTTCTTCTCTTTTGGGTAGGGTTTTATGTGTGTTTCCTTGCTGTTCTGGCGTTGATTGGATTTTTTTCCCCTGAGGACTGATTTGGTCCATTTAGGAGATTTGTGAGGTTTGTTTCTGTTCTCGTGTGATGTTGGGGAGGTTTCTTTGTTGCTGTTTGTGCTTTTTGTGTTGTTGTACAGTTTGGGGTTTGTAATATGGGTTTGTTTTGTGTTTTTCGGTGGTGTTGCTGTTTGAGGGTGAGTGTGTGCCTGTGTGTCCGTTGTTTGTACCCTGGAGAAAACCTCAGTGTGAAAACACGGCTAGATTTGATCATTTCTCCACTCTAAAAGGCGTCGTCACTAGGACTCGAGGGGAGATTGGCACACACAGAATCATGCCAACTACAAAACCACCGCTGAAGTTCAGCTTCCTTTCAAGGCAAATCGACCTCCTGGAAGCCCCACTGCATAGGAAATCCTGAAAAGAAAAAGTGTCAAAGCTGGGCGGATCTCTTCTCTCCCCTTTCCCGGGTTGCAGGCGATGGGGAGACCTGTTTTTTTAGCCATGTCCCCTCTCACTGCTGCTGTATCAAATGAAAGCGCTCGCTCCCTTGGAGCAGAGCCGACCCAGCAAATGCTTCTGTTGCAACAACCTTGAGGGGAGCTTTTAGCTTCTCCACCCCCACCCGCCAACCTGGTGCAGAACGTGTTATTTGTACCGGTTTCAAACTAAACTGGGATCGTGTAACCCAGGAAGGAAGCCCCGAGCTGGTACTTAGTGCTGCGAATTCCAGATGAGAGAGAGGGAGGTTTGGACGAGGAAATCAAATACATGCTGCAAGACCGCTGTAGGGGCTGAATATTTCCATTAAACTCTGGCTCCTTCGTTTGCCCTGCAACAATAAAATAGTCTGGCTTGGGGTGGGGGGAAATAGCCCCCCCCCCAAGCTGTGTGGACATTTTAAGGGTTTTGGGGGGGGGGGGGGGGCACGGTAATATCAAACGCCCAGCTCAGCTTTCTAGCCATCCAGCAGCAATAGGGCAGGGAAGGAAGGTGCTCTTGGTGCAGAGTGATCGCAAAACAGGGGTGAATTTAATGGGGGGGGGGTGTCCAGTTGAAATCGCTGCACGACCTGGCGGTGCTGGGAGAGGCCAGGAGTGGAAGCAGGTGGCCGGGGGTGGGGGGACATTTGCCCTCAGTCCTGGGCTCTGGGATGGACTAGGCTGGCTGGTGGTTTCAGTCTAGTCTTCCAGCCTGTTGCTCTCGCGGGGGTTTGTGGTTTTCATCGGGCCCCACCAAAAAGATCAAACAAGCCCTGTAGAAAAGGGGGGTGAGAGAGAGGGGAAGGGGGTTGTAAGGGGTTAAAGTGACCCGTCCACGAAAGAGTAAAAGCAGAGTTTGACTGGGAGGCTCTAAGCAACCCCGGGTGATGTTTGTGTGTCTATAGACAAGCCAGCGACCCAGTGTTCGCTCTCTGCTGCCTACACAACAACAGAGCCCAACCCTATGGTCAGGCAAGCCGGCCAGGAAGGGGAATGAACATGAAAGAGGGGGACCAGATAGCAACTGTGGAAAAAACACGGGACAGGGGTTGGGGAGTAATTGGCTCCTAGATATAAAAATAAAAAAGTCCCCCAAAACAGGACTGTCCCTTTAAAAATGGGACAGCTGGTCACCCTAACATGAAACAATATCCAATAATCCTTCTGAATTGGGGCTGATGGTGAGTCGGTAAAGGGGGGTTCCCAGAGCTAGATCCCAGCTGTTTGATACTCCTGGAAGATTGAAAATCCGTCAGATTTTGCAACATTTTACAAATATTTTTGAGGGACAAAACAAATGAAAAAAGTCCATTGAAGAAAGAAAGAAAGAAAGAAAAAACCTTTGTTCTAATTTTAAATGTTTACAGGGGAGTCTAAGGTTGACATTTCACAAGGCTCTATTGGAGAGAGCAAAATTAAACAAAAAGGCAGATTTTACAGATGTATGTATTACATTAATCAGCAATATTTTCCACAATTTATCATCACACACACACACATTTATAAAGCAAAGCTAAACACACACACACTTATGGCTCATGTATTCGACATACACTGAAGTCACACAATGAAGTTATTTCTAAGGTATTTCCCCATCTTTGCACACAGACTCCTAGGATAACTTCATACCAGAACCCTGTAATACCCTCCTGCCTCCATGTTTCTGTTATAACCACTTGGATGTTAAATAACAAGAAATCTAGAGACTGCGTGTAGTTTTCTATGAACAAATCTAACACACTAACAGGAAAACACAAGGGAAAATGACATCCCCTCTTGCTGAGCTACAACCATAAGAACAAAGATGCAAACACAATCTCCCCCCCCCCCCCCCGCACACACTTTCAAAATACACAAATGTTAATGATTTTCCCCCTTAGATCCTAACACAATGTTAACCACATTTCTCTGGAATTTAACACCAAAAAGATAATGAATAAAATATGACAGAGGGGGAAAAAAGCAGGTCTGATTGTTGGGGGGAAAAATAAAAGGCATTAAAATATTTTAGTTAAACTAAGTTATAATGAAAGAAAAGGGAATTTTTCTCAGGATCAGAGGTTGAAAAGGGGTGGAACGATTGTCAGAGACTGAAACTCGCCTGCATCTTTGCAGAAATAATTTCCATTTAATAGGTGTCGTTTGTTTATTTAAAATGTATTAGCAAAATAAGTCCTAAACTAGCATTTGGGGGCTAGAAGATTCAATATTTGCAAGTGCATTCACCAGACATATAATTCTTGCTTACATTACCTTATTGTGCTGTATATTATTAATAATTATTAATCAGGAATTTTGTTGTTTCAGCAAAGGAAATGACCATGCCGGTTATATTTCTAAGGAGAAGCCAGTTGGAGTCATTCATTTTAAATTCCTTTCATTAACTTCCCTCCAATCTAATCAATTGCATAAGATTAAAAAATGCAAGTTTTAAATTTAAAAAAATATAATTCACTGGACAACACATTGTTTATCTAAAAGCAGGTGTGAAAAAATACCTGATTGAAAGTACATTAGAAATGTAGCAAAGTCTTTGGAGTTCTGAATAAAAGGGCTTTGCTTTTATTTACGTAAATATCATAGTTGGGAAGTAGCATCACTATAGTTAATGTTGAGACTAACTTACTGCTTTCATATGTATTCCGTGCAAGGACAAAAAGCTTAAAGTAGAGTGAAAAAAATTACAGCGCCATGTTCAGTTTTTATTCTATTATAATCTTCCTTCCTTTAAAAAGAATATCAAAAATACACTTTTCCTTTCTTCAGAAGGATATTTTAACCTACCCAGCGGGCTATTTCTTCCTTGTTTATTCCAGATCTTTTCTTTCTCCTCCCCCCCCTTTTGATTTTTAAGCAGGGGTTGGATTTCTGCTCTATTTTCCAAATTCATTTCATTTCCTACTGCAAAATGTGACCAGTTCAGACAGAAAAAATAAAATAAATCTGAATGAGAAACAGGGTCAGTTGATTTTAACTCGCACCGAATTCTCATTTACATTACGGCCCTTTTACACTACTCTGATTGTGTAAGGCCCCTTTATGGTTCCAGAACGGTGCAAAGAGGCCTTAATGTAAATGAAAATTAGCCTCTTTGGGCTTCTTGCAATTTTTCCTTCGATCCAGCTCAGGCTTCTTGTTCTGTTTCAAACTACACGCCGCATCGCTAGACACTAACACCTGCTTGCATCAATACCGTCTATTTCTTCCCTGCTGTTCCTCTGTAGGATTTTGTTTGATCAGGGAAAACAAGAGAGAAAACAAACCAGAATACATTAAAATCTTAAAAGTCAGGTCTACCTTTCGGGGCTGTGGTTAAATGTTTCTTTGTCTATTTTCGAGTTACAAAACAATAAAGATCCAGAATTAAATTTCCATTACTCACCATTTGCCAGAACCATTTTTAAGAGCCCCCCGCTCCCAATCCTGGAATTTATTTACAGGTTAACTGTTAGTAGGTGAAGAGCCCCCCCCAACAAAGAAAATGGACCAGGACCAAAATCTTAGCCACTCACCACATTGGACAAATTCTCTTTGAGTTGAGGCAAGGGACCAGGCCTAGGCCCTGAGCCTTTAAACATTTACACAGGTGTTTAAAGTTAAACACACCAATAGTCCCGTTAACTCCAACAGGCTTCCTCAGTTGCTTAAAACTAAGCCCATGTGAGTCTGCAAGACTGATTGGCTACTTTTAGACAAGAGCAGTGTTGGGATCTGGAAGAGGAGGAGGCGATGGTGAAAGAGAGAGAGAGAAGGGATAGTCTTTTTTGTTCTGTTTGGACAGCATCTAGCACAATGGGGTGCGGGGCTAGGGGCTGCAGGAATACACATAAACAATAGATCTGTTGTATAGAAACATCCACCTTATTTTCTTTGGGATTGAACACAAGGCATTTGCTTTTTAAAAGTCTTCCTTTGACACTGACTTCTGCTGCTCAATACTGCCCCCTGGTGGACAGATTGGATCATTTGAGAGGCACAGATGTTCAGAATCACACAGGTCCTTTCTATCTCTAGTCTACCAGGTCCAGGTCCAAGTCCTTCTCCCCCCAGCCAACATGGGAGTGCTCCTGACAGTGCCTCTTTTGTCCAGTCTAATTTTAAATGTCCCAAAAGGAGGAGGATCCACTCACCGCCAAGGCAAGCCCTTGGCCTCCAGCTCTTACACCTGGGATGCAATGACCCAGATGGTTCATCGGCATTCTCCGAGGCTCTGCCTGAGGACAGAGAATTCATCTGAGAAAGCCAAAGGAGGGAACTGAACCAAACGGGTCTGGGGGAAGCTGTTTTGGGGGTGGTTCTTCTCAAACAATGAGGATCACCTCAGCAACATTTGAGTCATGAGGTTGCGGGGCAAAGTTCAGGCATTTAATATTTATTAAAATTAATGTTTACAATTAAATATACACAAGTTAAGAGGGAAGGTACTGTACATCTGGGGTCTGACTTGAGTTATGAGGGATTACAGGGATCGATTACAAGGAGGATCACGCGAGATACATACGTATCACATAACCAGCATAGACCCAGATTGGAGTGCGGGAGTTTTTAAAGCGTCAGTGGATAAGTGGGTTTGGGTACGCCACCCATGGAATGTATTAAGAGTCCAAGTCAGTATCAGTGTAGCAAATAAGTACATGGGTGGGGTGCGTCCCTTGGTTCGTCAGGGAAGGAAGTGGGTTATTTCCCTGGTCGGCGGTCTCGATTACTCAACCTGGTATTGACGGTGTCCCATGATTATATTCGCTCCCTCCCCAACGTCTATTGCAATGGCCATGCCCCAAAGAGCTTACGATCTAAATACATACTCAGCCAGACAAAGGGTATGAGAGGAAATATGATCTGGCTAAGGTCACACAGTAAATCAGGGGCACGCAGGGCTCCTGATTCCTAAAAGGAGCCCCTGGACCATGCTGTCCCTGTAAAAGCGACTTTCAGGACTTGAATTTACCTCATTGCTTTAGCGTCACAATCCTCTGGTTGGGTTCTGAGCAGAGACTGAATCCAGGGTCTATCATTCTAAAGCACTGGCCTGTACTAACAGAGCGACAGAATCAAGAGCTGTATTATTATTGGTAGGTTCCACCTAATCCATCTCTCTGTCAATGCAGGAAACTTCTCAAGAGTACATTTTTTAATGCTTAGAGTCAGGCTGTCCAAATGCTCCTGAGATACCAACCTGGCCCATGTCACGTGGAAGCCTTTTGAATCTCCATTTGTAAGGAAATATGCCTTGGAGAGATTGGCAAGATCTCAAACGTATCGTGCAGGAGAAAGCCAAGCCGGGAGGTGATGCTACAAATGATGATCTGGCGTATAATTTACGTGTTGGTCCAATAAAAGGCCCTGCATTATCTGTCTTCTCCATGGCTTAGGCAGCTTCCCAAGCAGATATTCACCTAATCAAAGCAGAGAGAAGACGCCAACCTCCCAACATAGAATGGGCCCCGTTTTCAGAGGGCCTGAATGTGATGAAATACTGGCCCCTGCAAATTTGCAGCTGTTTGCCCGTTATCCAGTTCTACGAGTGAGAGGAGAGATGGGATTTATTTTTGAGTCCCCGGGGGAAAATTTTGACACAAAGAAAATCTTCCATAAAAAAAAGTTGCAATATTATAGAATACTATATTCTCGTGGGGGCCCCCGTGGGGCCCAGGGCCTGGGGCAAATTGCCCCACTTGCCCCCCCCCCGGGCGGCCCTGGCCTAAGATCTGTAAAATGGGCACAAGGTGGAATCTCCTTGTGAACGGACCCGGGCTTTTCAGGTGCAGAACCTGCCGGTGCTTTTCCAACCAGGGGTCTCTATAGAAACAATTTCTATAAATCACTATGAGTTGCGTAGGATGAGATTTTTAAAGATGCAGACAGAGGCCTCGTGGGAGTTTCAAAAGCGCCACGTGCCTAAAGGCCATTGATTGCAAGTGAATGTTGCCCCTATCTCAAAGTCCCAGCACCCTGGAGTGCCGCTAGTGCTCCAGTGCCTTCCCACAATTCCCCCTGTGCACCCAGAAAGGACAGAAAAGTTCCCCTACAATTCACTGGGAAAGATGTCCTAGATCGGTTCAGCTTCCTGGCCAAGTCCTACCCAAAGTTACCAACCGGTTAAAGAAGCATCATCTGGCACGTTCGCTGGAGAAAGGGACGGCTGTCGGGACGCTCTGCTGCTATCCAGACGCGAGGACAGAACGTTACAGACGCGGGATCGTGGCTGTCAAAGGGAAATCGTGTGTCATACACAGGATGCAGGTCTCAGTGTAATCCTCTTTAGTGTTGTAAATATTTCTAGTATGGTTGTGCCTAGCGATCACAGGCCCGCTGTGCGAGGTGCTGTACATACACATAGCAAGAGGCAGTGCCTGCCCCAGAGAATTTATAGTCTAAATAGGAAAGACAGGCCAAGGAAGGATTATTCTTCCCATTTTACAGGGGGGAGGACTGAGGCACACAGAGAGTTCAGTCTTCAAAAACGCCTATGTCTCATTGAAAGTTAATGGAATTTAAGCTCTTACGGGCCTGAGGCACCTTTGACAATTTTAGCCTAAGTGACTTGCCCAAGGTCATGCAGGGAGGCTGCTGACAGAGCTGGGAACTGGACCCAGGTGTCCTGCACCCCAGTCTGATGCCTCAACTACAGACCTTTCAGCACTTGTCCTTTCTGTTTAGCTTTCACCCATTGTGTTGCTACCTGGTGCCACCTTGTGGCTGAAAGGAAGAATTACTCCAAGTTGTTAGTGGAGGCACATGACTCAAACTAGCTGTTGCTACAATATCAGTGGCGTTTTTTGGTCTGGTTTGTTTTTTTGGTTTGTTTTGCTTTTACAGAAAGTGAATTTAGTGCAACCGAGAGCAGATCGGAAAAGGAAATCCTCTGCTTTCAAAAGAAAAGAAAGAAAGAAAGAGCACAGAGTGTGGCAGTATCAAAAGCCACCTCCAACCATCTAGCACCCATGTGAATCCTGAACCAAACAGCTCAGATCTCTACTGGGTCAAATGAAAGGTTTGCTAAACGTGACACAAGCTTTTCCCCAATTTTTCCGGTATTCACCCAGCTCCAGTCGAGAGGAGAATGGAGGCATGAGCCCCTCCCACTCCTGCACCCCCCAAAAAACCCTACCACTCTGATTAGGCAGCGTGGTGGCATTTCAGAATCGGAATATTGTGTTCCTCAGCTGAAATATTTCAGATTTTGGCAGAAAATGGAAACGTTTTTGGTTTGGGTGGCCTTTTTTGGACCTAAAAGAGTCAAGATTTTCTCACAGAAAACAGACACTGTTTGCAAACATTTTTAATGTATCTGAAACCCTAATTTTCCATCTAAAAACAGTTCAGATGGAAAAATGTTGACCATCCCTAGGCCTGTAAAGCTTCTGTTTAGGAAGCAGCACCAGGCCTGGAACAAAACAGGCTGGACCGTTTGTGCTTTGTATTAGTGCTGTGTTGTGTGGCTCCTGGCGTCCCAGAGAGACAATGCCCGTGCCCCTGCACCAGAGAGGCTTGCTAAGGAGGCAAGTGAGTGGCCTGGAGGATCAAGCATGGGGCTGGGACTTAGAGACCTGAATTCTCCGCCTGGTTCTGCTGCTGGGTGATCTTGCACAAGTCATTCCCTGTCTGTAAAATGCAGATGACAATACTGACTGCTTTTGGTTTATCAGCGGGAGCCTGGCCCTGCAGGACAAAACTCCAGGCTGCACAGATGTGCAAACACCCTGCTCAGCAGTGGGGTGAGAACCTCGATATCTTTGGCTGCAGCATGAATTAGAAGAGACTGGCCTTCAGTACTCAGCAGTGATAGGTCTTCCATTGCTCTTCTGTGCACCAGCCAAGGGTGTGTGTGTGGGGGGTAAATGCACACACACACAGTCCTGTACAATTGCTCAATCCAGCCACTAGACAGAAATGACCCGTGCTACTGATGGGGGGGGGGGAGGGGACAAAGTGAGGGCAGCCAGCTTCAGCAGTGTTACTGGGCATGCTAAATTCATGTGGGCATGCTCAGTGCAAGCCAAGCAGCTAATCTGGGGGGAGGGCACGTGACCCAGCATGCCCCCGCCCATGTCACCCCACTAGGGGCAAGTTGTACAAACACACACCTGTACAACTGCTCTGCCCAGTTAGGCAGTTTGTTTCTCTAGTATTTAAATGCAACCAAAGGTCCATTAGACCGATGCAAACAGATAAATGGCCCTGAGCAGAATGCAGTTGTTTCCTGGCAATGCACTCTGGGGCACAAACCCAGAGCAGAGGGGATTGGGGCAGGCTGGTGCAAATCCAACCGACTGCTTCACGAACACCCAGAAGCTAGTGCAGAATGCAGCTGCCTTCTCACGTAGGGTGGGAACCAGTCACAAGCCCAATCCTGCAAGGTGCTGAACAGAGCTCGTTAGTGTCCTTTGGAACAAATTAGTTCATCAAAAAAACCCACCTTAAAATGTTGTTGTTTTTTTTTTTAAATACTAAGTTTTCAAAACTTTTCAGCGGAAACTTCTGATGCAAAATCGTGTTTGTTCTTTGGTTTCTGGGCGTGATTCTCATTTACATAGAGGCCCCTTTACCCTGCTGTGGCCATATAAAGGAACCATCAGTGAGTGTAAATTACACTCACTTTAAGGCCCCTTTGCACTGCTACAGTGGGTGAAAAGAGCCTTCACATAAATGAGAATCAGGCCTTGTGTTTCGTTGATTGGTTGGTTGCGTTGATGGTTTTCACTTCCCCTTTTATGGTGGTATCACCAATACTAAGAACTTAGCTTAGTCGCGGAATGGGATCTGTCCCCCCAGAGTGTGAACCTTTTCCCATTCTGAAATCAAAAAGTTGCTTTTAATGAAAAATACAAGTAATTCTGTGTACAAAGTCTTTGAAAACACTAAAATGCGGCTCCTTTCAAAAACCACACGACCAAAAAATCTTTAGAATTTAGTGCAAAATTAACAACAAAACAAAACAAAACAAACAACCCTTTCCAATCAACTCTAGAATCTGATCCCAAACCCACCCATTAGTCCATATGTCCTGGATTAGTGCCCGCTACATATGCCACAGGTTGGCCACCCCTGCCCTGGACCATCCGTCCAGGCGGGCGAGGGATAGCTCAGTGGTTTGAGCGTTGACCTGCCAAACCCAGGGTTAAGTTCAATCCTTGAGGGGGCCATTTAGGGATCTGGGGCAAAAATCTGTCAGGGACAGTACTTGGTCCTGCTAGTGAAGGCAGGGGGCTAGACTCAAAGACCTTTCAAGGTCCCTTCCAGTTCTATGAGATAGGTATATCTCCATATATTATTTTTATATTATTCCCTTCCAGCTGTTTTACTGAGCTAGAAGATGGTGATCCCATGGTGAAGCTGGTTGAAAAGGGGAAGAAAATCACACCCGGCAATTTGATTATTTTCCCCCTCAGATTTTGTTGGTTTCCCCCCCCCCCCCAATTTTGAAATTCCATCAAGATTTAAGAAAAAATAAAAGTGATCCGCTCTATAGCTGACCGGAAAAAAAGGTAACGAATTGGCAAACACGTCACTGAAATGCTCCTCTCCCTCCTCCCAGTGAATTTCAAATTTCCAAATGAGAAAATTCCCCCCTCAGCTCTAGCATTCACACAGTCACACTCAGAGAGAAGGGGTGGGGTTGGGGGAAATAACCAGAGGCGAGGAAAGTTATCAGAAACGTGTATTTTTTTTCTTTTTAATAGTAAACCTCTTTACAACAAATATAGTGAAAGAGTTTCCAAACAAAACTCATCAGAATTTTTCATGGTAATTTTTTTTATCTCTTTTTCTTATCGTGTAATATACAATAACGCATCACCATACAGCACAAAGAAAGGAATATTGAAAAAACAAAACGGACATCTCACTGACGTGCTGCCGTCCCTGGGAAGGAGCCACTGATTGTCAAGGGGGGTGGGGTGGGATGGGTGGGGGTGGGAAGGGACAGGACTGGGGATAAGAAAGCAAGGATGTACCAAGAAAGAGCTCCCAGGGGCTGGGAGATTAATATAGAAGGCCAGACCCCAGGGATGCAAATGCCTAGAGAAAGATGGACCTAGCCAAAGATCCTGGATGGAAATTTACAAGTTACTCGCATGTATCCACTTCTCTACTACTTTCTTGCTTTCAATAGATCGATAGTATCCCAACGATCCAGATGTATCAAAGAGGGGCAACACCCCAGAAAAATTACCCTTCCCCCCATATCTCTCCTACACGAAGAGCATGGATTTTTTTTTGTTTTAAACTGATCTGCTGCCACTCAAGAGAACAGAATCCCTTAATTCACACACAAAAAAGGGGAGGGAGCATTGGGGGGGGGGAATGTGGGGCGTGGGAAGGAAGAGGTTAAAAATATATATATATATATATGTATACTTATAGATACAGAGTATAGCTTTTTAAAATTGCCTTTCTAAACAATAAATAAAACTAAGAAAGGGAAGTGCACATTTTTTTGTACATTTGCTGCACCATCACGGGCGGGAAAATGAAAGCTGCCGGTGACAATATAGGCGGGCTGAACTTGTAGGCAATTCGACTAACCACAATATATATATGTTGGGGTTTTGCTTTGTTTCTTTAGTGCATAATTTAAAGGGTTTATTCTATTTTACAAAGGTTTTTGCACATAGCCCAGAGAACACTACATCTATCCCGATCAATCTGATTTACAGGGAGCGAGGAAGGTGGGGAGCTGGAGGGAAAGAGGACCTGATGTTAACATCACCCAGAGGAGATCCGAGATAGGCGTGCGTGGTCACCAACCACAGAGCGGCCACAATCCTGAGAATTTTTAACATCATGCCAGTAACCGCAAGCTATTCTGAAACAGGCGGCGGGGGGGGGGGGGGGGGGGGGGGGGAAAGAGGTCTTGGGCTGAGCTGAAACAACGAGCAACTGCCCCAAGCATGGCCAGAAAGTGTGCTTTCTGGTTTGTCCTTCCTAAGGAGAATCTGGTCTAGATTCTCATTTACAATTTTACATAATTCTGGCTGGGTAAAGGGACCCTAAAGTGGGCATAAATTTATACCCACTACGACCTCCTTTCTGCTGCCACAGTTGTGTGAAAGAGGTTTAAGGCACACAAAAGCTGTTCCACTTTATACCAATAGAGTTAAAGAGAGAAATCCCTCCCAAGTGTGGATGCAATTATGCTGGCATTAAGGGGTTTATATTGGTATAGCTATTCCCATATGGGAAGGGGAATACACAACCCACTACAAGGCACCTTTATACCCGTTTAACTGCATACACACTAGGGGTTATACTGGAATAACTATATCAGTAAACTATTCATCTCCCCCCCTCCCCCAACTGATATCGTTATACTGGGACAAAAATCTGTGAGGAGAGCAGGTGTTAGGGTAAGTGAGAACAGGCCTGTAGACAAGGGGCTGGCAGATCACTTTCCCTACCTTTGATCCCACTCAGTCGTTGTGGGCTTGCTCTCAGATTTGTTTTCTCTGCTGGAGAGACTGAAGTGAAAGGAGCGGAGAGCAGTATTCGAATGGGACAATAAAGCCAAGTCAGCACTTTTACCCAGCCAGAACGGCGTAAAGGGGCCTCCGGGTAAATGAGGCCCAGTGGCGCAGGTAGCGTAAATCAGCATAGCTCCATTGACTTCACAGAAGCTATTCTGAGTTACAGCAGCAGAAGATCTGGCCCATTGACTCCAACGGAGCCATATTGATTTCTGCACCAGCTGGGAATCTGGCCTACTTCCTATAGCGTGTAGAGGGAATACAGAAGAACCGGCCCGGCTTTGCAGGGAAGATTGTCTCTCCCCAGGACAGTCACACACAATTTCCTTTCTGCTAGCAAAGCGAGATTTATTAAACAGAGACAGGGCAGAACCGGACCCACCTAATACTTGGGGAAAGTTCCGATCCACACCGGGCTCAAGGCAGTGAGGTCTGAGCATTCCTGTTTCTGCCGCCACGCGAGGGCTTCTCTGTCCCTTATGGGGAATACAGAGGAGGGGGTACAACTCACCCACTCGCAGAGGGGCCAGCGCGAGGCGTGGGCATCACTTCCGACCGATTTTGAAGGCTTCCATGGGATTCTAGCAGCTCACGCTGGCCTCTCTGAGCAGGAGGGGAAATTCACCCAAGCCGACCGGGGACGTGATCTTTACTCCCTTTGCCAATACTGCTTCCCTAGTGGTTCATTGCTTGCAGTGGGGATCACACCTGGCATCTCTGGCTTTAAATGCAGGAGCCTCTTCTGTTTGAGTTAAAAGAGCCCCTTAGCCAAGGTGGTGGCAGGGCCATTCACCTCTCTGTGGCCCAACCACCTCTAGCAGAGAACAGAACGTCACACTGAAACTAAGCAATGGGGACCCCTGGATTGGAATGCCACCAATCTAGCCTTAAATCAGCGTCTGAGATGGTCACTCTGGTAGGTGGGCCATTTCCAGACTAGCAGGGGGACAATTCCATCAGAAACCACAGAATTAAGAAGCAGGCCAGACGCTCAGCTGGCATCAATCAGCGTTGCCCTGTTGTCTTCCACAGAGCTCTGAATACATTTACTCTATCTGAGGACCTCTTGCTACCTGCTAAAGCCACTGGGAAATACAGTCCTGATTCCTCACTGTCTTTAACCTGTGCTGATGTAGCGTGATGCTGTCCCCTGTAGCGGCTAAAGCCGTTTATGAGTTTTACTGCGCACAGACTACCTCAACCAGGAGTAAGACACTCCTGCTTTCAGATCCCCAGGTCTTGGGTTCATTCCACAGACAACACAGCCCAGAGAGCTGTAACACACAACTGGCCTTGTCCCTGACACCCGTGCAAAGCTAACGCTTTATACCCTGACTTCGCACTGGTGTAACGTGCAAAGGGGTGGGTGAATCAGTCCCTGGGACTTTCAGGACTTCTCTACGAAGTATCATCATTCTGGGCTCTGTGGCAAGCTCTCTCTTTGCTCAATCCATCACCAACTCCCGGCCCTCTATCCACCCTGGCATGTCGCCTGGATGGGTTTAAATTCTGCAATATGGAACAAACAGGGGAGGGGCAGGGAAGGGGGAGCAGGTCTGTGGATACAGGAAAGGAAGGAGAACAGGTCAAGAGAGGGTAAAACAAGAATAATCTGTACAATTGCGGCCATGTTCAAAGTCAGTATTATTACAATATACTCTGACAAAAATATAATCTCATTTCATATCAATACAACAAAAAAACAGTTTCCTGTACTGTTACCATTGCTAACATATTGAAACTTGCTATTTACAAGGACAGGAGCCAGGTAAAATACTACAAGATAAAGATCAGCGAGAAGGGAAGAAAGACCGGGAGACGGGAGCTCCAGAAGAAAGAAAAGCCCGGGGAAAGGCCCTCTTCTACAAACGGTTCATGGCTTCTGGTTTTCAGACGGAAGGAGGGATGACGGAGGTAGCGAGAACGTAACACTCAATTAATGGGTGGGGGGTTTTAACAGAGGGAAGGAGGGAGAGTGAAGTGGGGGGGGGGGAAGGATGGAAACAGGTGAGAAAGGAAGAAAATACAGGGCCTCGCTCTCAACAGGTGTAAACTGGGGTGTGGGGGGAATGCAGGATCAAGCACTCTTCTCTCTCCTCGCACAGCTAGTCAGGCTCTTATTACGGCTGCAGGGGGGCATTCCCAAACTGCCTTCGCTCTTTGCCCCCCAAGGGCTGTGTCCTAGCACGGGGAGACGCCATCTTGATTCGAAGCTTCAGTCTGGCCTTTTAGAACAATAGAGATGAGTCGTCCCCCCACCCCCACCTCAGCACCCTCTGAATGGCTCTGCGCCCAACCTGGCTCACTTTCCTCATGGGAGTAAGCCCTGTTGATTTACTCTCCTGTCATCTACCATGGGGAACTCCATTCAGCCTTAGCTTCCCCCAACAGAGCAGAGCAGGGCTTGCTGCACGCTGGCTCCTGCTATCAAGGTATGAGGCAGCCATGTTCCCCTCTAGTGGCTGGTCCGCACAGAGGATAAGAGCTTGCTACTGCTACCAGCTAAGGGAGATACTCCTTTTGCTCAAGTGATAGAGGCCTAGGCTTTTGGTGCTAAAGGTCCCGGGTCACTACACTGGCTCATCTTGCGTCAGCCTTGTATAGAGGAGGCCGGGGGGGAGTATTTAAGTTTATTCCTGTGAAGCATGAGGCCTCCTTAAACCCAACTGGGGAACCTAAACTCGAGTGCAGGGTAGCCATTTTGCCAGTGAGCTGTTCCCCCTCACAACTGAGGCAGTCCTTGGTGTAGGGCAGGAGGCAGCCACCCGGCCACCACTCAAGTGCCAGGTGCACCTGGCTCCCACAGCCCTGTCTTGACCAGCACAAAATCTGCCTTTCCGCCATCTCTTTGCCAGCCTCTCCTCACCCCCACTGCCACCAAGCCATGTGGTCGAACAGTCGTACACCAACCCAAACGTGAAGCAAAGGCTGACAACCGGACAGACCACGAGGGAATCAGGCAGCTCCCTCCATTGCTCCCCCCCCCCCGATGATTTTATTGGGCAAACAGAATTGTAGGCCAACAAAGAATATATTTCAGATGCTTTCAAAGGCCGGGATCTCTCAAAATCCTACCCAACGTTTGGAGGAATGAACCGGGAAGAGAGGACGACATCACGATGAAATGGGGAATGGCATGGAACAATAGGCATGGGAAGAAACCTTTTAGCAAACTGAAAACAATTCTTTGACTCCATCAGGTTACAAAACTGTGTAAACGTTCGCTAGAAACCTTGTCGCTAGTAGGGATAGTTAAGCAATGTAGGGAATTGGCATTTACCAAAAAAAGGAGTTTAAGAACTCCCGTGTAGCCATATATATATTTATATATATATTCTTTTCCTGCAATCTCTCTTAAGAGAGCCACTAAAAGAAATAAATATTTCTCTCTAGATTACCCGTCCGCGTGGTTATTCAAAGTTTTACAATGTTTATCCTAGAGCTGGTCAAAACATTTCAAATTGCTGTTGAAATTTGGGAGGTTGGGTTTTGGTTTTGGTTAAGCCAGTCAACGTTCAGTTTTCAAAATTTCAACGGAATTTTCTGGCCCAAAAAAAGGAACATTTTTTAAATAAAAAATATCAGTTTGTTGATTCGGATGGATGAGATTTTTCAGCAGTGCGGAAGTTAAGACAATTTTCTTTGCTTCCTCCTGCGAAACACAGGCGCTCTTGGGTTGTTGTTGTTTTTCAACCGGCTCTAGTTTAGACCAAATGTTGCCCTCAATTATAGCCCCACGTGAGCTTCTGGGTAGTAATATTGCTTTATGGTTGTATAACTGAGGGTGGGGTGGGGGATTAGCCTTGGTGTGCAAAATTTCAGAAAACCAGATGATTTGTTGCTGACAAAATATGTCCTATGGAGGAAATTTGGGCTAAGTTCGAAGGAACGAGTGGTCGTAGTAATGCTGAGTTTGGAGAGAAATCATTTAGCACAGCCCCCTCCCCCCCAATGCTGACAGCCTCAGCATGGCTCCACTGACTCCAGTTTACACCAGTGGAGGATTTGGACCCATGTGCTTCGCTGCCTAAGTCCAGAGGTGGGCTCAGACCGCAACACTGCTCTGGATTTTGCTCTCCCAGATTCGCAGCTGCCCGGCCCCTTGTTCGCTCATTGACGTCAGTGCAATATGCGTGTGATTCTTTACCAGATGAAACAGCAGTGTTTTACACTCACATTGCAGCAGTGCCAGTGATTACATGAGAAGCGGGCCAGCGGAGAACCAGGCCCCTCGTGTTTGGCTTTCGCCCACTATAGAGATAGGACCCAAATATGAAATTTGCATTCAGAGCCAACCTCCGACCCCTCCAGCAAAGCGAAGGGGTGGTAGGATCCAAGATTTTCCTGTTGGCTTATCGCCACTCAGTACTTCATTCAACCCAATTTATACCTATTCCCATATGCAATGGTATCTGATTGCCACTGGATAACTCTGTTAGGAGTTTGGCTGTCCAATTAATTCTATTCAGTTGCTTACAAGCTTGAATTCTCCTTCACCCAGGCCCTTTTCCACCACTCTGGCAGCATAAAGGGGCCTTAAAGTAGGTGCAGCTGTGACTCCAACTTTGAGATCCCTTTACTCTGCTGGAGAATCAGGCTCTGTAAAATTTATCTCCAATCTCTAGTCTGCACTCTGCTCCAGCTTCAGAGAGATCTTCTCTCTGCCCTTCTCATGCGGGCGACGCCATGTCTCATAGACTCATTGCACCTTTGACAATATTTTGCTGCAAACCCAAATTTGGAAACTACACCGATCTCTGAAATTTTGCTCCCCCTGCCTCCCACCCCAGTTCCTTATTCAGAAAAAGGCAAATCAACCCCAACCTCTTTCCTTAAGGGATGACAGGAAATATCACGTTATTTTTTGAAGTGGCCTAAAATTTCCATAAGCCTTAGGGCTGCAAAAACCATACACATGATCACAATCTGTCCCAACGCAGTCAAATGGCCTCTGTCGTGGCCAAACATAAGCACACCCAGGGGTTGAAATGAACAACAACCAGGGCACCAAAATGCTACCACTCCCAGGAGCACCATCTCCCATGTATACGGACGAAACTCCTGATCCAATTTCATGCACTGGAATCAGCTCGACAAAATATGACTTTAAACAGGAGTCCAGTGTTGTGTTTGATTCTTAATTTACCCAGGAAATCCTCAGTGCACGTCTTGATTTGTCTCACGCCCCATCCTTGAAGGACAATTTTGTTCTCCTGATGGGTTAAAACAGTCTTTGATGGAACATTTAACCTATGGTTAAAATCTGTTCATAACCTAGGCTACGCCCTACGTTTTTGGTGTTCGTAGGGAAGGTACCACACATCAAAGCAAACCCCACATCTGAGTCACTTGAGAAGTAAACCTGTTACACAAAGGACTCTTTCCGCTGCTCTGACAGCATAAAGCGACTTTAAGATCATGTCACTGCCGCTCTCCCACAGCAATGTAAAGAGATCTTAGTGTAACTTCAAATAGGCCCCTTGTATTTCACCCCAGAGTATGTATGTTGAAGGATCCACATAGGTTTCAAGAAGGAAAAGATCAGAAACAGACTTTGGTAAGTAACCACATCTTTAGAAAGTAATATATCATTTTTTTGAAACATATCAGTGCATACTTCTTATATGAAAATATACACAATTGTATTTCATTCTCCAAAAAAAAAGAAACAATTAAAAACAAAAGCAAACTAGCCAAACACAATATATTAGCTGTTTTTCATTGTTGTCATCGTTTAAATTTTTTTTTTTTTTAACGCTACACTTTGTTCAGGTTACACTTTTTTGTCTTTTTTTTGTTTTTGTTTTTTGTAAATGTTTTTTTTCTTCATGCATTTTACACCTTTTATAGCTTTTGAGAATAAATAAGCTCCGTTTTGCTTCCGTATCTCTAAAAACTGCAGCATTTGAACTGTTTGTCATTTAAATCGTGCAATTTTTTTTTTTGCAACACCCCTTTTTAAAAAATGGAAAAAATATATATATATATTTTTAAAACTAAACCCTATACAACGCAAAATTCCAAATTAAAAAAAAATTATACACAATGTAACTGTCAACAGTACAGTGGAGCACAAGAAATAAAATTAAAAGATCAGAAACATATTTATAGAAGCACAAAGGAGGGTGTTGATTTCTTAGATTGTCATTCTTCTGGTTGTCTTTTGAAAATCAGGAGGCGTTGACTGGATTCTACAGTCTGTGGGGAAATAGAGAATAACCCAGACGAAAAAAACCCAAACAAACCCAAAAATCATTTCACCCAAACGGTGAAGCTAATGCGGTTGTCAAACCCCACATCCCCCTCCATCAATTCCCATGGTGCAATCCCAACTGTCCCACAAGCATATTTCCAAATGGGTTGAGCCAATGCACGTTTTAGAGTCCCACCACCAGATTTCTGAAGATCACCTTTGAACCTTGGCTTTTTATTTATTTGAAATGTTAGCTGCTTGGTGCCACAGTTTAATGCCATTTTGTAACCGATTTAGCCAGTCAATTGGTGGTCTGTCTCCATTCTCTCTCAAAATATATATATGCACCCAGGTTGCATTTTTATTTTCCAAGCTCTCAGCTCCAAGATAGACATGCCAAGTTGGGAGTTAGGGTATGAAGTTAATGAGCAAAAAGGTTTTTCCTCAGGTTTGTTCTACACTGATGTTTGAGCAGGTCAGATGGCTGAGTACCAGATGGTCTTTTATACCTGTCAATGGAGTTAGCCATTTCGGATCCTCTTCACTACAGAATGCACTGAGAGCTGCAAATGACATTCCACCGGAAGTCTCCCAACAGGAGAGAAAGTGTTTATTTGCAGGATAGCGACAGAAAAATAAAATTGATGAGAAATACTTTGTATTCTGCTTAATTTCAAAGCATGGCCGTGCAAAGCCTTCGGATGGATGGATGGTACCCATACATCGCTAATGTAACAAGGTGGGCGTGCTCTGATTTTGATGGTCAGATAAGTTTCAGATTGGGGACTTCAACTTAGATTGACATATGGAGGCAACATAAAACCTGCCACAGAGACCTCCCACATACTGCCCAGTTTGCAACACAGCCCCACGTAGCCTTGCAAAACTCCACTCTGGATTGTGAGCCCATGGGGAAAGTAGTCAACATTTTTATTGTGGAAAAAAAGCTGTTGACATTTGGAAACTTTTTTTTTAATCAAACGAAAAGTAATAATGATCAAAACTTTTTCTCAAATCCAGTGTTGTCAAAGTTGCAAATTGCTCAACTTTCAAGGTCTCTTTGACAAGCAAACAGAATATTTTGTTGATTTGTCCATCATTATGGCAAGTAGGATTTTGCTCCCAAGCTGCTCCATTTTCACGATAATTTTGCAAGGCGGCAGTAGTCCATAAACCCAGAATTCCCCAAGGGCCAGATCCTCAGTGTAGATCAATGGAAATAACATTGATTTACACCTGCTGGAGATCTAGCCCCCAGGATGAAACTCATTCATACGCAGAGGGGCCGACACGAGATGTGTACGCCACTTAATTCCTATTTAAGGCCCATGGCTTGGAGACTAGTGGGTCTAATGCTCCTCAGGCCTTGACCGGGCCTTTGCACATCGAGGAATTTCATTTAAGGGAAAAAAGTCATGGTAGAAGTTATCTATGGAAGAACCTGCTAGCGAATTCATCTGAACTGCCAAACAAAGTGCTAAGTTAGCATCTGATTATATAGGACAAGCAGTGCCAGTTGAAGCCTGCTGTTCACTAGAGAAAGGCTGATGGACCTGGACAATGAAGTCCTTCCTTGATCCATAGAACCACGCAGCCAGCAGCATTGCTACTGCTATTCAGTGCTCTGGAACAACTCCCCGAGGGGCACGTTCAATCCAGGGCCTTTCTACTGAGGCTGTAAGCAAAGGGGTCGAGTTTGTGCCAGTGAGAACTCATGACCACTCGGGGAACGAACTGAAATCTGCCAAGGAGAGCTGTGTTTTAAGGGCACACATATATTTAGAGAGGCTTTAGATCTGGGAGAACTAGGCCCCCAAAAAATTTTTTTTTAATGAAAAACTAATTCAACAAAAAAATGGCCTTTTTTAAAAAAAAAAGAAAAAAATTTCACCTCTCAAAATTAGATTTTGTTTACATTTTCCCTTTTTCCCCCTAAGAAAACCTGCATTTATTGCATTGCATTTTCATGTAACTGTTCATTTTTGGGTTTTGGAGGGCTTTTTCCCCCTCTTCCCTTATTGCTAATTTTGGTCGGTCAGCATAGTCGCATGGAAGGGCTTTTCCAAAACTGAAAATTTCCTAAACCAAAAACGTTCATTTCAAAACTGAAAATATCCATTTTTCTAATTGAGAATTTTCAAAAATGGAACAACAACAACAACAAAAAGATGAAAAAGTTCCAAAATGTTGCGGGAAATGTCGAAAAACAAACAAAAATGTTCTGTTTTGAAACCATCTCACATTTTAGTGCTTTAGTATTCTTATTCTTTAGCTGCTGTAATCTCAACAGGTCTCTGCTTCTCAATCTTCCATCTCGCGCTGAGTTGGAAGTGTTCTAAAAGTCTAGAAACTTCTGGAATAAATGGTGGGCTACAAGAAGCCGACTACACCCGCAAGTCCTACCATGACTTTTTCCTCCTCCACTTTGAAGTATTTCTGGGCCTGTTTGGCGGATCTCAAAGCCACTGAGCTTGTAGATGCTGAAAGAGAATTTGCTTTCTCAACTATCTCAGGGAGCAGCCACGGATGGTAGCAGAACTCCACTGGCATAGGTAATTAACCCAGTGAAAACAAAGCTCCCACGCTGCAGAACTGAGACGCCCTCGCAAGTTTGGTGGGGGACCATGATCCCAAGCAGAGGATAAACATAAAAGGTGGGATGGTAGAGCAGGGAAGGGGATAAACTGAGACCTGATATTAATGCTCATCCATTCGCAAATGCGGGCGAAAGGAGGGACTGAACGCTTGTCTGCAGAGGACTCAGACGTTATCTGCGGGAGTTCCCAAAAGCCCTTCGGTACAAGTTTCCTGAGCTGACTGCATTGGCTTCCCTTCTCGTTTCAATTTGCTGACCCCGGGGCAGTGGGGGGAGGGGGACAGGAATGGGGATACCCAGTATGGAGAACAAAGCCTTTGAGATCTTACCTAATGATGAGAGAGGAAGCTGCCTGTCCACAGCGTTTGCTAGGTGGGCAATGAACTGGAGGTGCAGCACACACGTGTAAACTAAACCACTATTCACAGGGAGAAGGCGGCCTGCTGGAAATGACTAATGAACCCCCTCTCTCGCCTCTCACCCCCCGGTCTCCCATGCTCCCCATACCTCGGATGACCATGCACGTTGCCAGTTCCTCAGCTGGTGTCAATCTGGCGTTTACGCATCAACGTACACCAGCGAGGATGTTGCCCTTTGGTTTATTTAATTTGGGGGAGGGAGTTTAGGGGGGGCAGAGGAGGGTTAAGAGTGAAAAATGTGTTCCTGCCTGCTGGAGATCGGGGGACAAAATAAAAACGATCAGAGATGTATGGGATGGCAAATTAAAGGAGTAGAGAGTATAGGGGGAGAGGGGAGTCAGCTTGGCATTTCTGATTGGAATGCCCAGCGGCTGCCATTTAAACAAAGATGTGAACCACGGTGACGCCTCGCAGCTGTGCCAACCCTTATGTGACGCCAATGTGGCGAAGGCGTAAGTTTGAGTGACCTGAGACCCGCGGTGGAGAAACGTGCCGTCTCCTGACTTTGAACAGATTTTCTAATTCCACACGCTACCCCTAAGGGCAGTAACCAAAGGGGACAAAGGCCCCATCAGATAACTGCTTAGCGTAATCACATGGCTCCTGGCCCACTGAAGCAAATGGGAGCTTTGTACCATTTACTTCAATGCAACCAGGGATTTGGCAGGATGGTTGGAATTCAACCCATGCAGATTCGCCAGTCCCATGTCTATACATCACCAGAAACCCCCCAAACAGGACTTAAGTGGTACCCGGGCCTCTGCCTGGGGGGAATTTTACCCTACACGAATATGTACTAAGCACATAAGCTCTCTCTCAGCTCAACCCTTAGACCTATATCTTGCTACCACTGAAATCGGTGGCAAAGCTCCCATGGACATCAACGGGAGGCCAGATCAAAGGATCTGGCCCCTTATAGAATGTATTTTTTTGTCCTGCTAATTCATAAACCTGATTGGGGTTCGGATAAAGTCTTATAGTGACCACGCTGTCATCCATAAAGGTTAAGCAGGAGAAACGTTATTTTCCCTTCCACAACGTGTGTGTTTCTGCTCACTGGATAGTATTAAGCTTTAGCTGAGTTAATTACAGTATATTAGGGTCGGGTCAGTACAGTACATTGGTGGTAATATTGTCAGGAGGGGATGAAGATGCATGTTCTGTTCCATCTGTGATGTAGCTAACTGCCTGAGCCGTTGTGACTGGAGAAATCAGCTTGAATGGCCCACACTGGAAGGAAGTATCACAGGGCGATGCCCTCACCAGTTTATACTGGGCTGACTTCCCTCCGTTGAATCCCTAATGTAAACTATTAAATTGGAATTTTTCAAATCACCAAGAACATTTTAATCAAGGTTTCCATATTTAAAAAATAAATGGGAGGGAAGATCAGTAAAAGACTTGCCTTTTTTTTTTTTTTTTTAAACCTATGTTGCGACCAAACGATAGCACAGCCCAGAACTTCTGAGTTTCAAAATGATGACAAAAAAGTTCTGGATTTGGATGAGGGGGAGGGGAAGGAAAACAATTTCCAATGAATTTTTTGTACATTTCCCCCTAATTCTTCAACCAAATGTAGAATTGACCAGAACTTTCTAATTTCAAATTACTAATACAAATTTTGCATTTTGAGGAAGAAAAAGAGTTGAAGACATTTTTGCAAATATTCCTCACTTGTTGGTCAAGGGCCTTTTCGGAATTCTTCAAATTTCAAAGAACAATTAGAATTTCAATGAAAAAAAACTTTAGAAATGTCCATGAATAATTTTTCCCGTTTTTTTTTAAATCAGCTCTAATTTAAACTTTACCCACATCTAATGAGTATGAATTTTAATTGACGTGAGATTTAAACATTTCTTTATCATTTTTTCCTATCTATGGTTGGCAAAACTGCTTTATTAAAAAAAAGAAAAAGAAAAAGATCTCCCCTCCTCCCCTGATTTTAAATGCTTTTTTTTTAATTCAGGTATATGCAAATAGTTCCACTATGCACCATTCTAGACCTCCGTGGGGTGTTTGAAAAGCTGCCATTTTCAAAGATGGGTGGCACTACTCTGTCAATCTATCTATGCATCCGAAGAAGTGAGGTTTTTACCCACGAAAGCTTATGCCCAAATAAATCTGTTAGTCTTTAAGGTGCCACCAGACTCCTTGATGTTTTTGTAGATACAGACTAACACGGCTACCCCCTGATACTTATCAGTGGGGATGTTTTCTTTAATTAAATTTCATCTGAACTGCCAGATAAAGCCCTAAAAATCAGGGGCCTGATTCTCATATACACTCATGTCCCTTGATATGGCTCTGGCAGTGCAAAGTGGCCTTTAAGTGGCACGGACTCTGCTAACATTTGCTAGACTGCTCACCAGTTATACAATGCAGCTCGGGTGACTTATACTGGCTGAGAATCTGGCCCTATAGCTTGCATTGGGAAAGCTCTCTTTGCACAGATGATGATGATGATTATTCATTTTAAATTTAGCAACATAACTGGAGTTGAAACTGATTAGATGAAACCAAGCCTCCGAACTGGGATATTGATCGGAATTCTGCTACATACAGAGCAGAGATACGGCATCTGACCCAGCAACATTGGTAGGTTACCAGTTCATGCTGAGTGACATCCACCCCTATTGTGCTGAGGGGCCAGGAAAGGGAGGCATCACTTAAGTCTCACCGAAGTGCTATTTTTTTGAGTGGAACTTAAGCAGTGCATATACCTCATGCTGGCCGTTCTGCACGGCGGTCCCGGTCACTCTCTGGTTGGGAGCACGGGGTGGCAAAAAATCTCAGTTGTATTTGAATTTGGCTGCACATGAGTGGGCGTTTAGAGTGCACAGAGCCATGTGGAATTGGAGCTAAAATGTGCATATGTTTGTGTGTGCATAAGAAATTCTCCGCATCCAAATAGACATCCTAGGTACTTTCTCATCAAAGGCACTCTTCTCTCAGAATTAGGTCCAACCTTATAAACTGGGCACACGTCTCAAGCCCTCCCCGACTCCCGGTCGCCAGTGGGTGAATTTTATCGACAACAACCTAGCACGCACGCCCGACACTTGCTCGCTGGGATAAGTGATTGATTTTTTTTTTTTTTTTTTGGTGACACGTTCCCCTCCCCCCACCCCCTTATTCTTGATTCTAAGCTGCTCTCAGCCATGGAGTGCCTTACGTATTGCAAACATTGCCTGCTGCGCTAGAATGAATGCCTACAAAATCCTAAAGCTATTTCTCAGGCAGTTTATAATAAGTCCCCGCCCCCACCCCAAACCCATTTAGCTCCACCCCGGCCCTCCTTTTTCCCCCTCCCAGCCCTGCCACTGGTAACAACCCCACCCCCACCCCCCCAACACACACATCTGCCCGCCCCCACCCGGACGTGAGCAGAAAGTAGCTCGAAGAGAGTTGGGACTGGTTATGTTACCCAGGCATCCAGCCGCACGCGCTTTACGGATGGGCTCTCTCCCTCGGCCTCGGTCGTGGGTCTCAGGAGGCCGAGGGACGAGCCGAAATCGGCTCTGGCGGGGTCATCCCGCTCGTTGCCTTCGTAGGAGCTGGCGTTGCTGCTGAGGCTGTCGACAGGAGAACGCCCCGTCGGCTCGTGCCGGCTCTGATGCGGGAAGGAGCTGAGCGGCGTGGCAGTGTTTCGTTCCCGGTTGGGCGAGACGGGCTCCGACTTGATGCTGATGTTGGGGTTGGTGTTGACAGTCAACGTGGTGGTGTGAGATAAGTGACCCCCTTGTCTGCAGGTGGCAGCGGAGGGATGGGGAGTGGAGAGAGGGAAAGGGGAGACAGGAGAAAAGAAGGGAATGGGGAAGACGAGGGGGAGAAAACGTAGAGGAGTGCACACGTGGGATAGTGAAGGAATAAGAGACAGATGCAGAGAAGGTGAAAAAGAAACAGATGGAGAAAGGGGAAGAGAGAAATATTGATAATTAACATTTGTAAAGGCCTTTTCTATCATAGAAATGCAGAGATCTTATCCATCCATCCATCTCAGTGCAGTTTAATATTATCAGTCTACACAGCTGACACTGAGACAGAGAGAAAGGAAGTAACTACCCCCCAAATCACCCAGATCTGGGGCAGACTCAGGACGAGAACCCAAGTCTCTTAAAGCCCAACCTAAGGCCTTAGCACAAGACCACCCTACCTGGCATCCTCCAACCCCATTAAGGTCCCTCTATGCTGCTCCTTCACACCAAGGAGAACCTGGCCCCTAATGTTCAGCAGTGAAACCCGCTGCGTTAGCAATGACAGCGCAGCATCAAATGTGCTTCCTCAAAGGATAAAGGACGTTTGTGGCATTAGGGAGTCATTGGGGTTGCCTGGAATGAAACGTCCTAGGGTGCTTCTGTAACTGGCCAGCTGCAATGGATGGTGTGATTGTTCTGAGGCCAGAAAGATGCTAGCCCTTGCTATGCAGTTATTGCTGCTGCTAGTGGGCTTGGAAAGGCAATCTAGACATGGAGAATGCACTAGACTGGGAACCAGGAGAGGTGCATTCTGTTCAGGGCCACGCTGCCGGCCTGTGTGACCCAGAGCCTGTCACTTCCTCTCTCTGTGGATCTCCTTCCCATCCCAGCCTTTGTTTGTCTTGTCTAACTAGACTCTAAGCCGTGTAGCTTGAAGCTGGTCTCTTTCGCCAAGGAAGCTGGGTCCAATAAAAGATATTACCCCTCCCACCTCGTCTCTTTCATATCCTGGGACCACCACAGCTACAATAACACTATAGAAAACTTTAGCTGAAAATGACAAAATATTAATGAATTTTTTTCATTATTTTCTAGCCAGTTCTATTAGGCTGTCAGCTCTTTGGAGCAAAGATGGGATCTTACTATGGCCTGGTCTACACGAGGAAATTAGGTTGGTAAACCACATCGCTCAGGGGTGTGAAAAAGCCAACCCCCTGAGCGAGCCGCGGTACAGACAGCACCTATCCCCCGGTACAACAGCACTAGAATTCTCCCGTCAACCTAGCTACCGCCTCTCGGGGACAAGAGAACCCCTCCCGTTGTTGTAGGTAGTGTCTTCAGTGACGCGCTACAGCGGCGCCCCAGCGTGTAGACAAGCCCTCTAAATGTCTGTTGCAGCCCCTAGCACAATGCGAGGGGGGGGGGGTCTTGGCTAGGTCCTCTAAGCACAGTTCTGTGTTTGCACAATGCCTAGCACACTGGAGTGCTGCTGGTTCACGAATAGGGCACCTAGCTGGTATGGCAATACAAGTAAACAATCATCATAATATAAATTACACTACTGAGTCTAAGACCTATAACACACCCTTCTGATTCCAGCCAGTAGATGGCAGTGGCGCGCGCGCACACACACACACACACACACACACACACACACACACACACATCCCCTTCCCTACTCCTTGCTACACTACAGACTTCAGCACAGTGCGCATCCAAACAATGCTATATTGTTACAGCAACCGGGCCAAATCTTCAGCTGATGTCAACTGGGGTGGCTCCATCGCTGCCGATTTGCGCCTGCCGAGGAGCTGTCCCCACCCCCGCAGTGTGTATTTAGGTCCTGCCGCGGGGGTCGGTATCCACGAGAAGTGTTTTGAGGGGAGAAAAGCAGGAACCGTCCGGACTGGGGACTAAGAATCAGGCCCGTCTAGATTCCATATAATGTGAATAAACAAACTGTGCCTGTCTGGAGCGAATGTACCTTCCCAGCAGATAACCCAACAGAACCCTCTGTCCTGCTCAATTCAGGCCAAGGATGCAGAAAGGTCGCGCACCCCTGCACAGACAAGGCTCCTGCTCATTCCACTGACAGCTCGGCCTGAATGCGCGGCACTTGATCAACCCTTGGTTGATCAAACCTGGCAGCCTGCCTTTGGCTAGGAATCCGACAACCTGGGTCCAATTCCTGTCTCCACCACCTGCGTGTTGTGTGACCTGCAGCAAGCCACCGAGGCTATGTCTGCACCTGGGAGCAAGATGTTGCCTTGAGGTTGTCATTCGGGATCTCAAGCCTACCCGCCCCGGGGCCTGAGAACCCAGGTCGTGACATCCACACAGCTTTTCTTAACGCACCGGCATGAGGCTGTGCACCCCAGCTGGGAAGTTCACTCTCAGATACCCTTCGGGCTTGTCTGCATGGGGAAACTGACTGAAGTTGCTCCGTGTGGACTTTCTATTGCAGAATAATTCCTCTGCTTGGGAAGCACCCGATTTAGTCCAGAATAAAGGGTCCACAAGGGGAGATATTGAACAAAAGCTGTTTGGGTCAGCGTCCGCATTAGAAAAACCCTTATTCTTTCTGGGATTCGATTTCCCACTTGGGAATGAGGACAACAATTCTCCCTTTGTCTAGTTAGACTGCAAGATATTTGGGGCAGGAACTGTCTCTCAATAAGGGTATGTCTACACAATAAAAGACCCATGGCATGGGCATAGTTGACCCAAGTCAATTGATTCAGGCTCATGGAGCTTGGGCTGCGGGGCTGTAAAATTGCAATGTAGACGTTTGGGCTTGGGCTGGAGCCTGGGCACTGAGACCCCACAAAGGGGGTAGGTCTTGGGGGGGAGGCAACTGCCTCCCGTGTCCCCATAGCAAATGAAGCCACTGGCGTTAATAACAGAGTTCAGATACAGAATTCCTCAAAGTTCGTGGCTGTTTTGGTTTGATTCGTTACAGGGGTAGCGTATGGGCCACCCACAGTGTGTAGATCAGTCTCGCTACTGACAAAACCTGGGGGCATAGCACCGGCCCATCTTAATGGTGGTGGTGTCGGTCACCTAGAGCGGAACGTGTAACAGCACTGTTTTATTACCCCACAGCACCTTCAGGCAGCAGGTCCAACAGGTTCTGAACTTGTCAGGAATTTCACATTTCGCTTGGAATATTTTGCTTTCCTCTAGCGAGGACACTCAGAGCTCGGGTAGTTTTTCGATGGAAAATCAGGTTTTCTACTAAATGAATTTTTTTTTGCAAAAAGTGTCCGCTTTCCACAGAAAACTTCCATTTTCATCAGAAAAACGAACTAGTTATTTCAGCCAAAACACTGAAATGTTTCAATTTACATAGCTTCTGTGGGGCCTCATAGGAGCTGCAGCTCAGTTTCCTCATGTCCCTGCTCTTGACTACATCTCCCATGATGCACCATGCCAGGGACTCCCATGATGCAACTGCCTCCCCTCGCCAGGGCAAAACCCAGGGTGCATCATGGGAAAGGTAGTCTGTTGAGGGAGCCCTAGCTATAGAGAATGGGCGCATGAGACACCCGAACTGCAACTCCCATGAGGCAGGATTTCAGAATAGAAATAGGTGAGTTTTTGATTTTTCACCAAAATGTCAACCGTCTCAAACGTGAAAGAAATAAGAATTTGTCCTTCTATAGAAATGTCTGGACCAGAATCTCAAAACACCTAAATGAAGGCCCTGTGAGGTGGATCAGTATCATTTTCCTCATTTTACAACTGAGGAAACTGAGGCACGGAGCAGGGCAGTGACTTGGGAATCTGTGGCAGAGCCAGGCATGGAAACCAGGAGTGCTGGCGCCACGTCCCCTTTGCTCCAACCAGTAGGCAAAACTGCCTCCCCAAATCAGGAATAACTGCTGTCGAAATACACAGCTGCAGTGCGTGTTCAAGGAAACAAACTCACTGAGGACTGAAATGCTTTCGTCTAAGCCAAGTTACGGGGCTCGATAGAGGGTATCTGGGGGACAGACTAGACGGTCTAATGATCCCTTCTGGCCTTAAGCCCTATGGAACCATGCAACTATGAAGGCAGCATCAGTGGAGTGCCCAACCCCTCCATTTCCCTTACATTAAGTTGCTTAGTGATACAGGAACAAGATGTTGCTGCTGCTGTTGTTGTTGTTGCTGCTGCTGTTGTTGTTGTTGTTGTTGCTGTTGCTGCTGCTGATGTTGCTGTTGCCAGGCAGAGATGTTGCCAAGCGACAACCCGCTGGGAGAGCTGAACGCCGGGAGTGAGGATAGCTCTGCACTGGTCAGCTGATAATCTGAAAAAGAAGACACGCTGTTCAGAAGCAAACCCTTCATTGCATCCACACCAAATCCTGAGCTTGGCACCTGTTACAAATGAGGGTGGAGAGCAAATCCTTCTCCATGTTGTAACAAATCTGTAGGCAGCTCAGGAACCTTGCAGGTGTCACTGTGATGTGCACAACAGCTGCTTGGAACAGCCCAGCAAAACTGGGGATAGAATGCACCTCCTCCTCCTCCAAAATCACCGACCCCTTCTGCATGAGCTAAAGGAGAATCGCCATTCACCATGGGCAGTATAGGGCTCATGACACACGAACAAGCAGCTCTGATTCCGTCCAAGAGACTGCAGTAGTTCATGCACACACATAAAGGGATTACATCCAGTACATGGAAGTGGTGTAGAAACACACACACGCTGATTCCATCCTGTAAAGGGTAGTGGTATATAAAACACACACTATTTCCAGTACAGAATAGTAGGATATAAACACAAACATGCACACCGATTCCTCACAGTATAGGGCGCCAGTGTAGACCCACAGAAGTACTGGGCAGTGCTGTACACATGCATACGCTTACCTAGTTAATTACACCCTGTACAGTGCACCAAGCAGCACTTCTACCCCACAGCAGGGCTAAGCAGTACAGAGGAAGTGGAAGCGGGACTAGTACGTTCCGTTGATTAGAATTCGTTTACATCCGAGCCAAAGACGCGCTTGCTTCTTAATGGAATAATAAACTTTTTGTGTTTGATCAGCGTCTTATTTTGTTATGAAAGCTCCTTGAGATGCCTGGCATGATAAAAGCGGCTGCAGACATTGATCTTGCTGCTGTTTAATTGAGTTAGCTGACACATCAGCAAGGCCATCACTTTAACGAACTCCATGTGATCATACTGCGTAATCAGATACAAGCTATCGTTGCTTCCAAATCTGCTCCACTCCACCTTCCAGCGCACGGCAGCCCCCTCCTCTCTTTTCTTCTCCCTCCAGACTCAGCTTTTCAAAGATCTTGTCATCTCCTTATTTATATCGTGGTAGCAGCTAGAGGCCCCAGTGTGCTAGGTGCTGTACATGCCGAAGGCAGGAGGAGGAGAAGGCAGAGGGGGCAACCTGCTGGCTCTAAGCTGGAGCTAAGGGTCAGAGAAGGCTGAAGGCAGGGGAATATTGGAGGCGCTAACCTGCTTCCCACTGGCTCCCAGCAGAGAGGGCTGTGGGAGTTCCTACAAGGACTACTGGCACTAAGACTGTTTGGACTCCTTCAGAGAACTCTTAAAGGGGAAGCTGAGGCAGGTGTACCTGTCATGCTGTGGCCAGGCACGGCTGGCCTTTGCCACGCACTGAGAGGTTAAGTGACTGGAATCAGAACTTGTCTACCCCAGGAAGTTACTCCCGCTCTAAATTTAAATTAATGGAGATACCCTATCTCCTAGAACTGGAAGGGACCTTGAAAGGTCATTGAGTCCAGCCCCCTGCCTTCACTAGCAGGGCCAAGTACTAATTTTGCCCCAGATCCCTAAGTGGCCCCCTCGAGGATCGAACTCACAACCCTGGGTTTAACAGGCCAATGCTCAAACCACTGAGCTGTGTGGATGTTCTTATTTCAGTTTCAACCCGGCTCATTTCAGTTTACCTTAAATCGATTAAGGATCGATTCAACCGTATTAATCCGCTTTCTTCCATTGAAAGAAGAGTATTCACACAGGTTTCATGCAACCAGTTTTGAAACCGACTTTAGTTAGTTTGGGGCAACTTTCTCATGTAGACAAGGCCTTGGGCTGTCAATAGCTTGTCTTAATAGTTGCTCAACTAGGAAACAATCTTGCAATGAGCCAACAACTTTATCAAACATATACACTTATGAACAATATTACACACCCTATTCTCATATGCCAGAGGAAGACATTCATATATACTAACTACTAGAGCTGAACAAGAAATTGGTTGTGGTTAGTTTGGGGTTGGGTGGGTTTGTTTGGGTTTTTGTTTGTTTGTTTGTTTCGTTGGTTTTTTTTAAATTTGGTGACCAAACCCAAAAAACTAAAACAAAAACAAAAAAAACCTCACTATTTGTTTTGAACCAAAATGGAATTTTTTCAGGTTTCTGGACAAAATGAAAGCCAAAATGGTTTCACTCAGGTCAAACAAAACATTTTGAACATTAATTCAAATTGACATTTTGTTTAAAAAAAGTCAGTTTGAAATTAAATGTCAAAGTAGTTTGTTTTGATACTTTCTAAACAAACCATTTTGACTCTTCAGAGATTTGTGTTCAGGGATTTTTGGGGGGGATGAGGTTCAGCTGAAACTATTTTGCAAATTTGATTCACAAATCGTTTTGGTGCCCTGAAAAATGCAATTGGGCAGGAGGGTGGGGGAAGGGCAAATTTCTAGTGACAATTTGTGTGTGTGTGTGCGCGTGCATAGGTTTAGTAACTACACACAGAGAGATACTGGGCCTCACTTTACATTAAGGCCTCTTTACTCCACCACATTAGGGGATGTAAGTATTTTTTATATATACAATTCTTGTAACCTCTCAGGGGTTGGAGATATCTGTTATGTACCTCAATCCCAAAGAGACAATAACAGTTTTGCCAATCCCAGGTGCTTAAACAGCATGAATCATGTCCCTGAAAAACCACAAGACTGGCTTAAAAATCTGGTTTTTGAGCATTCAGGAGTCATGTTTTCCAGCTCTTCTCAGCAATCATGAGGGCTAGAAATGTACTTAAAAAATGAGATGACATTTCATATAATCACATGACTCCAGGAGCAGGAGCTTTCAGAAAAAGACCAAATATCATGAAACTTGCTGTAAAATCATGAGAGCTGGCCAGGCTGGGAGTAACTATGCGTTGCCAGAGAATTGTTTTCTGCTAAAAGAACTGACCTTTGATCAAAGGCGGTTCTGCTGTATTGTCTCAGCATTTGATGCGCACACAATAGAGCCAGAATTCCTGTGCGCCACTCATCACCCACTGCACCCCACCTCTCCTGTTGGGCGTTTGTGGTTTCAGTCTTCCCCACCCCTGCAGGGACAAACCTGCCTGCAGCAGCACGTCACAAAGAGATGGCTGAAGGGGAGCTGAAAGGCTGCCAAAGTTACTTATGCCGATTTGCGGCACACCCACCAGAAAGTCCCAACCCTTGATTCTCTGCGGCTCTGTGCCTGGCTCAGTAATTTACACCAGCTGGGAACCATTCAGGCTTGGTAGCACTTTACAGCCACTAGGCGTGACAGCCACCAGCTTTAGGCAACGCTTGGGGACTGAACTGTAGATTTTCCCACACGTGGAAATGTACCTTGCTATAGTTTGCGCTAATCTGGTAGGCTCCGCAGAGCAGACATAGAGGGGGCAGACGGCTGAGCGGGTTATACACTTCTCCTGGATGGAGGACGCTCACCCCAAGCCCATCTAAAGCCCAGGGCAGTTCAAATTCCAGATAATCCTAACTGGGGATTGTGTACAGGGGACACTCAGGAAAATGAATCTCAATTACTGAAAAGTGTGAATTGAAAGTGGATTAGTTAAACCGAATTAAACCCCCGTGTGGATGCTCTCATTCAGAATTCAGGTGGGCTTCACTGGGTTTAGTTTAATTCACTTTGGAAATGGTTATTATTTAAGAACAGCCGATTGGCTCAGCCGCTAGCAAATGCACAGCGGAGAAAAATTCTGCATCGTCAAAGAGCGGAGGAAAGATGAGACCTCTTAGACTGGAAGCTTTTTTTGGGAAGAGACTGTCCCACATCGGGTGTGTGTGTGTGCATGCAGCCCCCAGCACAAAGGGGCCCTTGTCTCATCTGGAACAGCGGGACCCCACAGTCATATGAGCAATGATCATCACAATAGCAGCTCTGATATCAGGCCGTTTAGCCACGTTTGAACATTTTCCCCCTGTCACCCCTATGCAGAGGGATGAGCGCAAGCCTACGCTACATTCATAATCTAGCCTTGCCCTGGACGCTCTGAGCAAGGTTGAAATCCAGGCAAGGACGGGAGACTTCTACTTGCCTGTGAGCAGACATCTGCTGGGCTACACCTATTAATTATAAGAGGGTGTTTCCCCACCCGCCTACTCCGGGCTCTTCCAGACAAACAGCTTCATACAGCATTTTTACGAGATATTCTCTGAGCAGGTGCCAAACCTGCCACTCTGCACGGGTGTGGGACAGGTTCCAGAGACCTACTGCCTTTTCTGGGGACAGATGTTCCATAACCTTCATCTCTCTTTCTTCCTAACCCCGATCAGTTAGTAACTGGCTTATGCCCAGCAGGGCCGGCTCTGACTTTTTGGCCGTCCCAAGCAAAAAAAAACAAACAAAAAAAAACCAGAGCGCGGGTGCAGGGGGACCGGCTGGGGGGGGAAGGCGGGAGAGGGAGGGAGCGGGCGGGAGGGAGAGAGTAGGGGGCGGCCAGGGCTACAGCAGGGGCGCTGCTACGCGGCCCCTCCCGCTGCGCCGCCTCCTGCCGCCTGCCGCGAGGGCACCGCTCCGGTCGGCGGGGAGGGAAGGAAGAGGACTGCCCTGCCGGGTGCTCTGGTTCTCCGCGCTGCCGCCCCCTACAGGGTGGCTGGAGCGGAACAAAAAAACAAACAAAACAAAACAAAAAAGCGGCCGTGCCGCCCTAGGATTGGGCAGAATGCCGCCTCCAACAATCTGCCACCGCAAGCACCAGCTTGCTCGGCTGGTGCCTGGAGCCGGCCCTGATGCCCAGACGGATGCTGGGTTTTGGTCCGGACGCTCATTTGCGCTAAGACTTCTTTACACTGCATTGGAAGCATAAAAGGGCCAGGAAGTGGATGTAACCGTAATTAGCACCCACTTCAAGGCACTTTTACATTGCCACAACGGCGCAATGAGGCCTTAGTGTAAACGAAAATCACGGCCTTAAAATCCTTACTGATGTAACAGCGGACGTTCTCATTATCCATATAAACGACCACTCTTTAAAAACAAAAAATACTGCTAAGCTCTTATCCTCAGCGATATCTTGTGGCAAGGAGTTCCACAGGATGTTACGCATCGCGTGGGAAAAGTTGGCAACATCCTGGCGGCGGTTCCAATCAACCCCATACTTTCACGTCCGTCGCACTGACCTGTGTTGTACGCTGTGGGCATGGCAGAGAAAGGCAGGCCCTGGGTCAGCAGACTTGGAGTGGCCACCGACACGACAGGCGTGGTTAAAGAATGAGTTGCTTGGGAGACTCCTAACCTCTGTGCATTCTGCTGGGGAAGCAAACGGAGAAGGAATTAGAAGCTGGATGCGTTTAAACCACCGGTGGGTTCGGACTGTAACCGCCGACTGCAGGGCTCCTGACACCTACCGCTGGGCACTGTTGGAGACAAGAGCGGTAGGATAGATGGAGCGCTGGTCTGAGCCACCTGGGGAACTCCTGTACGCAACAGATTAAAACACCAGCCCACTTTCAAATCCATCAGTTCCAGGCTCTCAGGACCCGTATGCCCTTCAGTAGCTGGATCATTTGCACTGGGTTTTATTTTATTCTTTTCCTTCTGATGTTTAAAATACCCCAGGCCTGATTCTCCATGGCACTAAGGCGCCATTTCCCTGCCCGAGCAGGGAAAAGAGGCCTTCATTTAAAGGAGAATATAGTTCAATGTAACTTGCCTTAAGCAAACCAGCCAAAGTGAATTGGTTCAAAGAGATGCTTCTTTTTTAAGCAAAACAGCAGGGGAAGCTGTAGAAGGGCTTTCAGGGACACTCACCCCGCAGAGAGGTCCTATGTGCCACTTATGTCCCACTTAAATCCTGTTTTTCTGGCTTGCACAGTTCTTGTGCTGGCACTCTGCACAGAGGTGAATTTTACTCTTAAGACGAATGCCCTGAGGTTGCTCTAATTTATACACCAGGGGCTGGAAAGACTATTTATCTTAGGTAATTATCTGGCTCCCCTCACCCCCGTACGTGAGCGTGCTATAGTCTTTAATGCATTTGTCCTCACAACCCACCCCCCCGCCCCCGTGAGATAGGGCAGTGCTATCATTGTACAGATGGGGGAAACTGAGGCACAGATAGACTTTAACTTGTCCAAGGTAATTTATACCCAGTTTAAGGACTCTTTATGTTACCAGAACAGTCTGAAGGGACCCCGGTGAAAATGAGGATCAGGCCCGAGAAGTACAAAGGTGACTTAAAGCTATCTTAACTTCCTCCATCCCTGGAAGGAACGTGCCTGAGAATCAGTCCCCTTGACTTCCCTGGGAATCGAGGGTACTCAGCATCTCTTGGCAGTGAGATCTGTGGGCCTCAGTCATTAACAAGCCCCCGTTTTAAAGAGTGGCCCCCTGAGGCCCACTGGCACACTATGCAAACATGCTGCCCTGGGACAACAGCACCTAACCCCCCCCTCCCCCAGTTATTTGGGTGGATCTGAGGGCAGGATTAGGCCCTGTTTGCAAATCAGATAATCCGGGCTGCCTATGTTAATCTGATTTAAATCAGACTCAAGAGGCTTGACTCTAATCTGAGGCACCCGGGCACATGTCACCCAAGGAAACCCGAAACAGAATCCAGCTTAGACCATGCTTGGCATGGCGCGATGCCGGCCGGGTCATTTCGGGCCCCGGTCGGTCGAGACAGCGAGTTGCGGTCTGCCCCCGGTCAATGGGAGCGGAGGGCGACAGCTGCCTTGCGGGTTGTGAAGGACAGGGAGCAAGGGAACCCCTTCCGAAAATGGCACGTGAAGATGCCGCCAGGAGACCTCGGGAAGCGTTCAGAGACGGGGTGCTCTAGGGCCTCTAGACAGACAGATTTAGACAGGATTCACGCTCAAGGCTGATGCAACTCCCGAGACTCCCAACTCCGCCGTGCCTTAGCATTTGAAAGCACCAAATGGTCAGTCAGTGTCTCCTTAGCCTGGCAGCACCCTGGCGCGCCAGTTTCAGAAGCCAGCTCTTTGCAAAGCGGCAGGTCGGTGGACGGATCAGCTCCAAATAACCAAGGGCGGATGATTATACGGGCGATAATGACTAAACCTTGAGGCTGGAGAAACAGGTTTCCGAGGCGCGCATCCTGCAGCCAACGCTAGCCCGGGCTGTGACCACTGCCCCACGGGTTAAGAGTATTTAAGACAAATGCCTTAGTGGTGGCTAGGATTTAGTTTGGGGTCCAGCCAGCCCACGGTAACAAGCCACGCCGATGACTACCTTCTGGGATTGGGTGCAGTGTACTGCTCTGACCCTGGCCTTCCAAAAGCCATTTTCTGGCTCCTGAGAAGCCCAGTGTACAGACCTTACCTGAGTTCCTAGACAAGGGGAAGGGAAATCAGAGCTGGGATCCACCAGCCCAAGGACCATGCACCACTTCAGTCTCATTTCAAGAGCCTGGTTCCCCCACTGCACACTGGGCCTGATTCACATTTATACTAAGGCCTTGTCTACACTAGAAAGGGTTTGCTACAGTCACTGTAAGTCCCTTTCCATAACCAGAGTGCTGTAAAGGGGCCTTAGAGTAAATGGGAATCAGGCCCCTTGCAAAGCACTACCAGATGAGATTGGTGGTATTGTGCATCCACTCTGCCCAAAGTAAAGGGCAAGGGAGACTCAGGCCCATAGTTCTCAGATTAGGATTTAAGTGGAATGTGTAAGGGCATGTCTACAAGGAGAAGTTAGTTCAGAAAAAGGTTGGATGGAAATTTAAGGGCTTGTCTATACCCGGAGTTATTCTGGAATAGTTATTCTGGAATAACTCCATGTATAAATGCTCTTATTCTAGGGTATGTCTACACTACCCGCCGGATCTATCGGGGATCGATTTATCACATCTAGTGTAGACGCGATAAAATCGATCCCCGATCGCTCTGCCGTCGACTCCAGAACTCCACCACGGTGAGAGGCGGAAGCGAAGTCGACGGGGGAGTGGCAGCGGTCGATTCGCCGCCATCCTCATGGCCAGGTAAATCGATCTAAGGGTACATCTACACTACAGGGGGGAGTCGATTTAAGATATGCAAATTCAGCTACGTGAATAGCGTAGCTGAATTCGACATATCGCAGCCGACTTACCCCGCTGTGAGGACGGCGGCAAAATCGACTTCTGCGGCTTTCTGTTGGCGGCGCTTACTCCCACCTCCGCTGGTGGAGTAAGAGCGTCGATTCGGGGATCAATTGTCGCGTCCCAACGGGACGCGATAAATCGATCCCCGAGAGGTCGATTTCTACCCGCCGATTCAGGCAGGTAGTGTAGACCTAGCCTAAGATACGCCGACTTCAGCTACACTATTTGTTGCATATCTTAGGTCGACCACCCCCAGTGTAGACCTAGTCCTAGAATAAGAGTGCCTTATTCCGAATTAGCTTAATCCACATTGGAAGATGGCCCACACATGGAGTTACTCAAGAATAGGTACTCTCCTTTAAATTAACACCCTACCTTAATCTGGAATAAATTTCGCGTGTAGACAAACCCTAAAGCATTATAGCTATTCCAGAATAGAAGTGTCCACACAAGAGATCTTCTGGAATAGTTTTTGTAGAACAGCTTATTCCATAATAACTATTCTGGTCAATTCCTCCAATGCAGACAAGCCCTTTAGATTTTCTGCAGCTCCTCTGCACAGGAGTGAATTTGAGCCTATAAGGACCAAGCACTGGTCCTATTCCCTGACTCTGAAGATCCCAGGAAGGTTCAGGATGAAGCCAAACAAACAGCTTTCCCCCCAAACAATGTGAAAAACAACTCCCCTAAAGAGCAAACGGAGGGCGGCAGCTTCTTCCGTTCTGCAGGGTTGATGGGAGTGTTACACCAATAGCAAGATAATAAAACTGTAAAACACCCAGGGGCCTGCGGCCCTTTCCCACCATTCTCGCAGGGTAAAGGGGCCTTAAGATAGGTGTAAGTGTAACTTACACTTACTCCACGAGTGATATAAAGGGGCCTTAGTGAATCAGGCCCCAACACTGCAATCAAGTCATCAGCTTAGGACTCGCTGTGATTTCACGCCATGCCAGGTTGTTATAATTAACAAAGTTTTAGTGCCTCTCCATGCAGGCAAATTCTAATGCTCTCCACTGCCCCTGGTTATTTTGACAGCCATGCGAGATTGTTAACTGTTCGGAGTGCCACACTTCCATTCGAGATCATTACAACATCATGCACACATGCTCCCAGGTGAAATCTCTTGTCACTGACGTCGTGATGGATGGGGATAGCTCTACACTTCCAATGAAAAGTCTCAAGTGTCGTGTATAAGAATAGGGTAATATCCCTTTAAATTGTCTGTGAACCCTCTTGTGGTGCTCTCCACGGTCTCTGGCTTAGAAGCTGCCAGAAACACACCCACTCTGTTAGCTGGGGTTGATCCTGCTGGCGAAGGGTTAAGTGGGTTCTGCTGACTCACTGAGAGGCAGGTGACTCACCGCTATGCCTGTGTATAAAGGAGGTGGGAGAGGTTGTTTATAGAAAGAGGACCTGGGAGGTGGGCTGAGCAATATGGAGGGAGCCAAGTAGGAGGAGACGGTTTGAGCTGACCTTTGTGTTAACAGAGCCAAGGGAGCGTTTGCACAAAATGGGACGGGTTTATACCGCAATAAAACTACCAAGCTCTTAAACAGCACTTTTCATCAGCAGATCTCAAAGTGCTTTATCACAGAGGTCCATACTGTTATCCCCATTTTACAGAAGGAGAAACTGAGGCATAGAGCAGGGAAGTGTCTTGCCTAAGGTCACCCAGCAACAGAGCCAGGAGTAGAACCTACATCTGCTGAGTCCCCATCCAGTGCTTTACCTACTAGGCCACACTGCCTGTTAGCAGGGTGGGCAAGGCACCTGCAATTTGCCTCCAGAGACCTTTCCATTAGTGCCCTGCAGGACTGTAATTTATGGCTATTATAACCTTTGCTGACTGCCACGACCCTGTTACCCGTCCGCACTGCACCAGAATAGCATCAGGACGAAATGGTATTATTGCCACAAACAAGGTGACAGCACTCACTTTGCTGGCAGGAAAAGCTATACAAATAATGAGAAGCCGTGTTCCTCTGCAGAAATTAGTTCTTGGGAATGAACGGGTGGGTCGGAGAATTCAGATTTCACTTTCCATTTTTTGGGTTGTTGTTTTTTTAAAGAGTTCTTAGTATTTGAAGAACTTGATTTATTTCCTGCTTCCCTTGTAACGGCGTTAGGCCAGATCCCTAAGTGTCGTAAATCAGCGTAGCTCTTTTGAACTTCCTGGAGCTATGCCGATTGATATCAGCTGAGGATACGACTCCGCGACGCCAATGGGACGATGCTGATTTATCCTCGCTGGGGATCTGGCCCATTGACTCCAGTGGGGTGACACCAGTCTACACCAATTAGGGATCTGGCCCATTGACTAGAATGGAGTGACACCAATGTTAACACCAGCTGGAGAGTTGGCCCTTTGACTTCAATGGAACTGTGCTCATTTAAACCAGCTGGGGACCCGGGCCTATAGCTTTTCTCTGCCATGCAGAAAAGGATTTTCCCTAACATATAGATTCCTAGGGCCCAATTCTTGGCTGCTCTATAAAATAATAGGACTGGAAATTACAGTTGTGCTGACTTTAAGGCTCCTTTGCATCACCAGAGCAGTGCAAAGGGGGCCTTGGAGTCAATGAGAATTAGGCCCATGACGTTCAATGCCTTCTTTAACCCCTGCCCCCATCCCTCCAGGCCTGTTGTTTAAGGAGGTGTTAAAGGAAACAAAAAGACTCATGTCAGGACAGGACTCGAAGGAAACACACACACAGCACAAGGCAACTCACCAGATCCAAGTGGTCCTCCGTCTGAATGCAGAAGAACAGAAATAAAACCAAGAGGCACCGTTACATGTACGCCTTTCGCCAACTGGTTCCAAGCCCAACTCCAAAGGCCTGATTCTCATTTGCACTAAGGCCCCTTTACCCAGCTCCGGCAGGAGAAAGGGGCCCTAAGGTGGCCACAAATTACATCAACATCCACTTTAGGACTCCTTTATGCTGCCATCACGATGTAAAGGGGCCTCAAGCCTGCAGTCTTCAGTGCTGTGTTCTCATGAGCAGAAATAAAGAGGCTAATGCATTTCTCTTCCCGAGAAACTTCTTCAAAACCGCTAAAGCTTGCTCTCCACACAGTTTGTGCACTAGTACAACTCTATAGGTTAGGTTTCAGAGGGGTAGCCATGTTAGTCTGTATCAGCAAAAAGAACAAGGAGTATTTGTGGCACCTAAGAGACTAATACATTTATTTGAGCATAAGCTTTCGTGGGCTAAAACCGATACAGTTATCCCCATTCAACCCCTGTACAGGAGAGTATACAGATGCTCCCCAGGTTACGCAAGACCTGACTTACGCAAATTCGCACTTACGGAAAAAATTCCATAAGCCAGACATAGGATTTTCGAGTTGCAGAAATTTTTGCGTAACGTACGGGTATACGTTTCCGACTTACGTAAAATTCGAGTTACGCAAAGGTTTTCTGGAACAGAACGATTGCGTAAGTCAGGGGGCGTCTGTAAGCATCTTTATACCAGTATAACTGTGTCCACACTAGGGGAGGTTGCATCCCTTTAACTAGACTGGTATAGTTAATGTGGGACAACTTTTGTGTGTAGACAAGGTCTCAGAAACGTGGTGTGATCCCCGTCTATTATTTTGGATTTGAAGTGGCCAATATTGTTTTGTTTTTCCAAACTTTTCCATGGCTTTTTGTGCATCTGAATCTTTTGCTTAGTTTTATTTTTGGCATAGACAGTTTAGACTGATTCTCTTCAGCCCCAGTCCCGCATACGCTTATGTGAGTAGGTAACTTTCCGCATGCGAAACCTCGTCCACACCAAAAAACGTAAGTTGACCTAGCTATGTCGCTCGGGGCTGTGAAAAATGTCACACTCCAGGAACAGAGCTGCAATGCGGCTCTAGCAGTTGTAGTGTAGACATATTCTGAGTACTCTGACTGGGACTGTCTAAGATGGGAAGAAAGGTGTGAGGGGGGTATAAAACCAAATTAGCTAACTCAATACCTATGTCTTCACTGCAGAGTTAACTCGAGTTATCTACACTCAAGTTAACACCACTCCGGTTAGTTAGCCGTACCCAGAGGGCAGGTCTACATTGCCAAATAGCTGTGTTCTTAACTTGAATTAAAGCCCAGGGGAAGCCTGGGGTTGAATTTGAGCTCTCACCCAAGTTAAAAACTGAGTTACCATGTCTTCACTGCTATTCTAACCCAAGGTAGCTAATCCACATTAAGCACACACCTTTTATCTGCAGTGTGGACAGAACCACGGTGATGTGTTAGCAGCTGATGTGCTAACTCAAGCGGTAATCAATACCCCGTCACGGGCCAGCCAGCGTGAGTTAATAGCACCCCACTTGAGTTAAGGGTTTGTGCGTGTGGACAGGACTCAAGGGAGCGGCAACGCTCAGGTTATAACTCGAGTTTACTTTGCAGTGAAGACAAGCCCAGCGTGAAACGCCCCTTTCCCCCCAGGGGTTGATTCTCAGTTACATGGAGGCCACTTTACACCGCTCTGGCAGTCCGAAGGGGCCTGAAAATTACAAAGAGTCAGGCCCCTAAGACAGAGCCAGGCATCCACCTTTACAATCTGAGAATCGTCAAATCCTAGCAAGGGCAGGCTGGAAGGGACCTCGAGAGGTCATCTAGTCCAGCCCCTTGCGCCGAGGCAGGACCAAGTAAAATCTCGTTAGCTTGTCATGTCATAGCCTGGCTACTCATCAGTGATTTAGATAATGGCATAGAGAATACACTTGTATAAAGTTTGTGGACGATACTAAGTTGGGCAGGGTTGCAAGTGCTTTGGAGGATAGGATTAAAATTCAAAATGATCTCAACAAACTGGAGAAATGGTCTGTAGTAAATAGGATGTAATTCAATAAGGACAAATATAAAATACTCCACTTAGGAAGGAACAATCAGTTGCATACATACAAAATGGGAAATGACTATCTAGGAAGGTGTTCCCCAGAAAGGGATCCAGGGGCTCATAATGGATCGCAAGCTAAATATGAGTCAACGGTATAACACTGTTCCAAAAAAGCAAACATCATTCTGGGATGTAATAGCAGGAGTATTGTAAGCAAGACATGAGAAGTAATTCTTCCGCTCTACTCCATATTGATTACGCCTCAACTGGAGTATTGTATCCAGTTCTGGGCACCACGTTTCAGGAAAGATGTGGACAAATTGCAGAAAGTCCAGAGAAGAGCAACAAAAATGATTCGAGATCTCGAAAACGTGACTTATGAGAAAAGATTGAAAAAATTGGGTTTGTTTAGTCTGGAGAAGAGAAGACTGAGAGGGAACATAAGTTTCAAGTACATAAAATTGTATTAAAAGGAGGAGAGAGAAAATTTGTTCTCCTTAACCCCTGAGGATAGGACAAGAAGCAATGGGCTTAAATTGCAGCAAGGGTGGTTTAGGTTGGACACTAGGAAAAAAATCCTATCAGGGTGGTTAAACACTGGAATAAATTGCCTAGGGAGGTTGTGGAATCTCCATCATTGGAGATTTTTAAAAGCAGGTTGGACAGACACCTAGATAATATTTAGACCTGCCTTGAGTGCAGGGGACTGGACTAGATGACCTCTCGAGGTCCCTTCCAGTCCTATGCTTCTATTAGATGTCTATTCTATTCTACTCCTGGGGAATATCGCAATAGTCTACAGCAACACCATTGTAAACTGCAACGGTTATGGGCCATTACTGGGGAATACTAAGAGTACTTTAGAGTAATAATCCAGCGGCAGCGCTGTCATCAGCTGCAGCATTATGCACCGTTACTGGGGAATACCGCCGCAGTCTCGAGTAACAACACCCCGCCTTGGATGGGCTATGGCTGGGGAAGCCGACTGCCAGTGGGAACTGCAGCAGCTCAGACCCCGAGAGAATTCTCCCCCGCCCCCAGAATTCAGCGGCACTCACCAAATGGTGCATCAAACCCTTTGCGCCCTGCGAGGTGATCACGCGTAAGTCCGGCTTGCGGCTGTTGGCGGCGAGCTGCGTGCCGTGGGAGGGCGGTGGCGGCGACTTTGCCGGGATGATCTTGCCCATGGTGTTGCCGTTTGAGACTGGGAGGAGACCCGGCGAGGCTCTGGCACTCACATACCCGTTTCCTGCAAGGGGGGGGAAGCAAAGACATTTCGGAAACAGTCGGAAGAGGAGACGCAGGGCTCGGTTCTCCATCGCCCTGCACCTGGGGCCCTATTCCCCCCATTGACACCCCTGCGGAAGGAGCATTCAAAGGCTTCAACACCAAAAGGCAGGGGCCTCGTTCTGACTTAGACCAAGTCCCCTTTACACAGTGCAATGAGGGCTTAACGTCATTTCTGCCCATTCTGAGGCCCCTTGCAGTGCTGGAGCGACCCGAAGGGGCCTTCGTGTAAAAGAGAATCGGGCCCAGTGAGCCTTCCTCGCTCTCCCCCTTTGTCGGGCGGGTCTCTTCGAACTGGGAGCTCTTTGGGGCAGGGGCTGTCTGACCACAATGCCCAGCACCCAGCTTAGCTCTCAGCTGCTCCCACCACTACAGTCTCTGAGCACCTCACAAGCTATCATGCATTTTTGTTGTCATAGATTCCAAGGCCAGAAGGCATCATTGTAATCATGGGTCCCCAAACTTTTCACAGTCACCCCTCCCCACCCCCCCATCCCTGTCCGTGCCTCCCCCCAGGAGCCGGGAATAGGACCGTGGCTGCAGGAGGAGGTGGGGGCAGGGCACGGACAGAGGTAAGGGGGCCAAAGATGGGGCCGCAGCTAGGGGAGGGTCTGGGTCCGGGGCCGGGAATGGAACCACGGCTGGGAGTGGGGCTGGGTGGCGCTCCCTCCCCGCCCCCCATGGGCAGCCCCGCCGCTCCCCCCAACATTCTTCCATCCCCGCCGCACAGTTTGGGGACCTATGATCTAGTCTGACCTGCTGTGTAACACCGGCCAGAGAATTTCCATAAAATAATTCCATCTTTTCCAAAAAGATCCAATCCTGATTTCAAATTGCCAGGGATGGAGAGTCCCCCGAGAGCCTGGGCCAAGCTATTCCAGTGGTTAATTACCCAACATGGTGCACTTTATTTCCAGGCTGAATTTGTCTGGCTTCAACTTCCAACCTTTGGGTCATATCGGACCGGTCTCTGCTAGTCAGAAGAGCCCATTACCAAAATATTTGTTCCTTTATGTAACGATGCTGCCCGGGCTGAGGCTCGCCCTCAGAGCCTTCTGCACCTGAGACGGACGTGCTGATAACGGTGCTAAGAAGGAACCGCGGACATTGATTTAGTTTTAAATCCGTGGCAGTGCTGAGATCTAAAGGCAGCTCTCCTGAATTCCAGTCTAGTGCCAGTCCATCCATCCTTACAACACTGCTCTACGGCAGAGGAGGGTTGTTATCCCCTTTTTAGAGATGGGGAACTGAGGCACCAAGGTTTGCCTGATGTTGCAAAAATGTCTGGGACTTGACCCCACCTTTCTAGAGCCTCAATCTAGAGCCGTAACCACCAGGCCACACTTCCTCCCACTTACTGGGGCCTCTAGGCACTACTACAATACAAGTAATAAATATTAAGGGCCTGATTCTCATTTACATTGGGGCCTCTTTGAACCATTTTGGCAGCATAAAGGGACCTCAAAGAGGGCCTAAATCACAGTCACACCCACTTTAAAGTGTAACTGAGAATCAGGGCCCCTTATCCCAATACCCCCGTGAAGCGCAGAGGTCCGGCCTCCCCTTCCCCCCACCCCAATTTAGAATTTTACGTGCGAAGCAAAAAAAAAAAAAAAGAAGAAATTAAAAAAAGATTTGATGAACGTCAGGAAAAGAATCAATTGGATGAGATTATTGTTCTGATGAGATTATTATGATTATTTTTTGAATAGGCCCCTAAGATAGAAAGACATTTAGCAATCACCAAGATTCAGCACTCATATTCATCACACATTAGACTGGGAAAAATAGGTCGCTGATTGCATTATTAATCAGATTCACAATCGCGCTACATCTGCATTTCAGGGGGCGGCTTGGTGGCAGTGGTGTTTCAGACATGACGTGCGCCCAGCTGGGGCCAAAACCCGCGCAACCCGGCTACTGTCAGTCGTCCCGTAGGTCTGACCTGCCTCGCGATTGCTCTGGTGCAGGGGTCTTAAAGTGAGTTGTGTTGTAATTTAGACCCATTAATTACCCTGCCAGAGCTCTGACCCCAAATGGTAATGCCCTGACACTGGAGGGAGGTGGGTGTGGGTGTTTACATTGGCCTGATGCACAAGTGCAATGTTCTGCATAGTTACAAATCTGGAACAGCACTGAAGTCAAAGGAGCTACCACACCATCATAAACGTCTGGCTTCGCTGAAGCCGATGGAAATGCTCCCACTGACTACAGCTGGGGAGAGGGGGATCAGGCCCAGTGAGAACGTGCGGGCTAACAAGGAGACACTGGAGATGTGTTGTCAGATTACTGGGCCCGATCCTCTGCTACAGCTAAGGAGCGTTTGACCCAGCTGAGCAGGAGGGAGATGGCAAAGCTATCTTAAAGCCATCTTTGTTCTCATCCGACTGCTCTGTGCTAGCTTGGAAACACCCCCCCCCCCCCACGTAAGTTAGAGAAGCCTCAAGGCTGCTCTAATTTGCATTGGCTGCCAACGGCCTCCAGAATTTGGCCCGAAGCGGAAGATCGCTGGAACATAAAGGAACTCTGGCTGTTCCCCTTTCCTTGGAGACAGGGTCTTCTAAGGGGGAGTCGAATCTGCTCGGTTTTGGGCTGCTTTGTATTGAAGGAACATAGGGATTGCCAGACCCGTGGTCTATCCGGCCTAGTATGCTGCCTCTAACCAGTACCAACTGCTGGAGCCAGTACCCGCTGCTTCCAAGAAAGCGGCAAGAACCCTGGTAGCGATGGGATCGCTTGCCCTTGAGGAAGCTTTGCTCCTGACCCCAAATAGTTAGAGGCTGGCTTATGCCCTGTAAAGGGGCTCGGAGGGGTGTGTGTATACCCCTGCGTCAAATGCCGCTCCCGAGCATGTTGGTAAATCAGTACATTAGCCTGGGCCATGGGCGCACCGTGTTCTGCATAGACCGTATCTCGTTTGCAAGGCCACCGGCTTTTATATTAATTGATGACGGAGGTGCATAAAATTTCCTGTGCGACCTTCAGCGCTTTCAGCGGATTTCTTTTCACAGCCGCTCGCTATAGGGTTTTGTGCAAGACCGTGTGCCAGCAGAGTGGGGCAAGGCCGAACGATGTTCAAAACACTTATGTTTTCCAGCCATAAGGCTTCCTTAACAGAAGACGCACAAATGGCTCCCATGGCAACCATTTTGCCTTACTGTCTGGGCAGATCTGGGGGCATATTTTGCAATGGGCTGGCGGATGTGTATGTGCAACACTTCCCTCTGCGGGATAGAATCAGAACTTCTCGCCATGTGTCATAAGCCCTATATTGCTATCAGGGATTCTCCTTGAATTCAAGCAGCATGGGCTTGCACTTTAGGAGCAGGGAGATCTGAGTTGTAACCCTGATATCACCATGAAATTCTGAGCCAGTGCAGAATAGCAATAATTATGCAGTCCCCTGTATCCACAGAGCTGTGTCTTTCAGGGGGTTGGGAGGGGCAGCGGAGGGACAGGAGGAAGATGTGGGTTGCAGGTTGAAGTTCGGCTGAAGAAAAACCTCCCCCATCTGGATTCCTCTGCATCCCACCCCCACAGTCAGCAACACGGCTGGCCAGGTGCCCGCTACTGTTTGCTGGCCATCCGCCAGCATCTGGCCCAGAACCCTTATGTGGCGCGTTCAAGCCCCACAGGAAGCATGCTGCTTTGAGACCCCAACGTGCCACATGTCAGCTGTTCCGCTCCGTCCCCTCCGCTGACCGCAGTGGGGGAGAGGAAAACAAGTCAGCAGAGAAGCAGGATCTCAGAGCCTTCTGCTCAGGCCCGGTTCCCCGCAAAATCCCGGGTTGGATTCCCAGCGACATCGATCGCCTCCGGATCACGCACTCCATTGGCCACAAACGTCTGGTGCCTTGACCCAGAGATTGTCCCGCGGTTTTGATCCCCCATCGAAGGGAAAAGGGGGGGCTATAGGGGAGGGAGTTAAGTGGCAGCAGCGCTGGTTTCAGAGGGCCTGCCGTGTATTAGCTGCTCTCCTGAAGACCCTCATCCTATCGCCCTGCATTGTTCCGCAGAGCAGGACTCAGCGTAATCAAGGGAGGGCTGAAAACATGGGGCCTGATTCTCAGTTACTCTATTCCTGTACTTGGGAGTGGGGACACCTTAAGATGTGTCTGCACCTGTATCCTGAGATTGTTGGCAGCCAGCCCAGCCCCCCGGGCAAGTTAGAGCAGCCTCATGACTGCTCCTCTCTGCTCCCCGTGGAGCCTGGCGAGCACAGAATAGCCACGGCACAGTGCGCTCTAGGCATGGTCCCGATCTGCCCCCATGCGAATCCTGGGGATCGGAGAAAAGCCGCAGTGCAACGCGCTCTGGCCAGGACCCCTAATCCCCTCTCTCCGCCTGGGGCTGGGCGCAGGGGATGGAGCCAGGCCTGCGGTCAGAGGGAGGAATGCGCCCGGGGTCGCAGGTGATCGCACAGCGCTGCCAGGCTCAGCTCCCTCGTTAGTGAGGGGGACAGGGACGGAGGAGGGGCGCGAGAACGGAAGAAAGGCGCTAGTGAGGGGGACGGGGACAGAGGAGGGGAGCGACTGCCTCAGGTGGAACCCGAAGTCGACGGCTGGCCCCAAGATTCTGGGAGCTCCGTAGAGCCTCATCTACCTAGTGAATACGAGGGGCGCGCCCCCCTTCCCCACTTCTCTGCCCCCAAATGCTGCCATCTGAAGTTTGTCTGGGGCTTGGTGGGGACAGGGGCTAGATGGGATCTTGGGAACGAGGCCTGGGTTGAAAACAACAGGCGCTGAGAGAATCGCAGGGCTCCCTGCGGCCCCGCTTCCATTTCCTGGAGTGGCTGGAGGAATGAGAGGAATGCTTCAGTGACGTCAATTCTGACATTCATGGGACCTGCCAAGCTAGAAGCTGGAACAGCCGCTCACAACAGCTGACGTGGGGGCCGGGGGGAGGTGGGTGAGTTTGGGGGGGGGGTGATAGAAAGTGACAGAGCGTCTCTCTGCCTGGAGGTACGGGCCAGTCCTTAGTGCCTCTTTCCCAGCACCCCTGACTTTGCAGATGAGCTCGAGCAGCAAAATTCAGAGCCCGATTTCGAATGCTCTAAAGACCCCGGGACAGGCTCTGGTCCCTGCTCCCCACTCTGGCAATATACCAGAGGCCTAAAGGCACCGCAGAGGGGCAAGGGAGGGGCTGTCTGCCATACGCTGCCTCATGTTGCCCCGCTCCCACAGCCAGCCCTGCGTACGGGCATGCTGGGACCTGGCCCCTAGCGCATGGCGCGATAGGGATTCTGGAGTACCTGGCAGCCCGTCGGGAGCCTGGGATGGGCAGCACAGAATCAGCACCGTGGATGCGGGGTTTGAGTTTGGCCCTGTTCTAAAGGGTCCATGTGGCTGTAGGATGCAGAGCCCAGGGTTTTCAGTCGTGAGCCGGCATCCTGAATCCCACTTGGGAGCGTAATGCCGATCTCCTCTACATCAAAGCATCCAGGGCCGAACTCCCTCTTGAGTCAACCCCCTCTATGCTGTGCCAAAGATGCGCGTGACCCACTCTCATTAAACCCAGCCACATCGTTCGGATTTAGGGCTTTTTGCCTAATTTTGCTCATTATTATTAGAAGTAGCAGCATGGGAGCACCTGGAAATCCAACTGAGATCAGGGCTGCGCTGCGCTAGGGGCCGGACATGCACCTAATATGAGACCGTCCCTGCCCTGCAGAGCTTACCGTTGAAATAGACACGACGTGGGACCAGTAAAGTATTATTAGCCCCATTTTACAGATGAGGAACTGACACAGAGGACCCAGTTCGCATTGACACTGCCATTCTGGCAGTGGATGTTGCGCCAACATTTACGGTGCCTTTATGATGCCGGAGTAGTATATAGCGACCTTAGCATAAGTGAGAAGCAGACCCTGAATGTCTTGCCCAAGGTCACAGACAGAGTCCGTGACACAGCCAGGAATTGAACGTAGCTCTCCTAAGTCTTGGCCAATTGCTTTGGCCACACGGCTACCATTCTCCTCCACCAGACTAAGCAAAGTTTGACTCAGATTTTAATTCTATTGGGTTTATGTCTCCCCTGAGTCACAACTATAAAAAGGGACAGAGGCGGGCGAGAGAAAATTATCCCCTACGGCAGGAACCAAACCCAGACCTCCCGCGGCCCTCTCTAGCAGTTTAACCACGGGCCCCTCCTGCCACACCAAATTTACTGACCTGAAAATCCACATCTAAAAGACTTGGTAGTGTTTGAAACTGCACATCAAGCCTGACTTTAGCTGTCTGAGGGGATCTTTACTGCCAGTAATAACACCTAGCTCTTTTCATCAATAGAACTCATGGCACTTTACAAAGGAGAGCAGTATCAGTATCCCCATTTTACAGGTGGGGAAACTGAGGTACAGAGTGGGGCAGTGACCTGCCTGCAGTCACCCAGCAGGCCAGTGGCAGTGCTGGCAACAGAACCCAGGTTTTCTGAGTCCCAGTCCAGTGCTCTAGGCAAGCCTGCATCCATAAAGGGGGAGGGCCACATTCTCACTCACCGACTGGGCTTGGGCAAGCTCCGTTGGTGTTGTTCAAGTCTCCCCCGAGCATCGCCCCTGGAAAGCAACAAGAGACACAGTGACAAAGTTAGTTCAGAACTCGGCGCACTAAGCAGTGGTTGACTATTTGCACGTGGGGGACGGGGGGAAATCAACAGTGTTACATTCCCATCGAGAAAATCCAGGGTAAAATGTACAGCACTTCCAGGTGTGGAAACAATATCTACACAGATACATTCCCTTTGGGGATGCGGCACGCAGCACAGACGCTCATTCCAAAAAGACCAGGCTTGGAAAACAGCGTGGCTCTGCTGTTCCGAGCCTTCCTGGGGGGACACGCTCTGCAGAAGGGAACCCGCCCCCAGCTCCGGGATTGGAAAGAGGATTGATCCTGTAACATTTGCACCGAACGGAAACCATTCCCAAGGTGGCTGGAGAAGCTCTTCCCAGGGAACGTTTGCTATTCCCAGGGAATCAAGCCCTTTATCCCCTTTGCAAACAGACTTTGAGTTTTGCAAATTTATTTGCTAGTTTGAATTGTTCAACCACATCTCGAGACTCTTATTTCTTCCAGCAATCCACAATCCCTCTGCCTCACTATAACCGTCTAGACAGCTGGGAAAGGAACCCAGGAGTCCTGATTCCCAGTCCCCTGCTCTAACCACTATACCGCAATCCCCTCTCAGAGCTAAGAATAGAACTCAGGAGCTCATATCCTCAGATGAGTATCTGCACTAGGATTTTTTGACCCAGGAATTCCCAGTGGTAGATAATTAGGGCCAGATTTTCATTTACATTAAGCCCCCTTTACCCAGCGCTGGCAATGTAAAGGGGTTTTCCAGGGGGTGTATATTACAGTTCCACTCACTTTAACGCCAGCCTTCGCGTAACTGACCTCAGATTCCTGATGTTCCAGGACAGAGACACACACAGTACACAGGATTCGGCATCCCTGTTTCAGAGATGCCTTGGAGCCGCGGGCAATAGCCTTGACCTCACACAAGGCGACCACACGCTCCGCTCCATTAGCACCGCTTTTGATTTAGAAACGACAGCGGGGCTCGCTGTTATCCTCTGATGTGCGTCAGAAAACGCACTTCCCACCATGCAAGCACGCAGCGCCTACGAAACTGGATTTCTGCGACGCACAGACGGGAAGGCTGACGGCAGCTGCCTCAGAGGAACCTCTGAACTGATGGGGAAGGAAGGCTCTCCTCTCGAAACAAATGGTTCGACTCAAATCGATTTTCCCACCACCCCCCCATTTTTCGGAATTGTCAGCCATCTGAAAACTCTGTTCTTTGCCCAGCTCTAGGGGTGACACAGGAATTGCGTCTGCCATTTGCATCGCATGGGATCTTTGCTGAGCATCGCTTCCCGGCTCTCCGAGCTCTGGTCAAGTGAAAAAATTCTTTATTTATTGCTTGTACGGCAGTAACACTTACGAGCCTGAGACACGGACCAGACCCTACCGTGCTAGGTGCTGTACAGACAACAGAAAGAAGGAGTGAGGGGTGGGAGGAATGAAGACACTGGTGCCCTCTCTTGGCTATTCTCATACTAGGCCAAACACTCACCTGCGCTGGCTGGCCTCTGCGGCAAACCCGGCGACACGGTGTTTCTCTGCAGGGCCGGCTGCTGTGGTGAGAGGAGTCTTGGATCCGTCAACGAAGAGGTCACCAGCGACTGGGTCACCAAGGAGCCCCCGGGGTTGCTGAACTGTAACGTGTTTTGATTGGTCACCGGAACCGTCACTGGCATGGCGAAGTTCGGAGCGGGCACTGCAGACTGAACAGAGAGGCAGATGAAAGCGGGGACTGGCGCCGAGGGAGTCACCCAAAGGCACTTCGCTCCGCCAAGGAGCCGGTTTCTGATTGGTTCACGGCGCGACCAACGGGCCAGGTCCTCGGCCCGGAATGCAGCGACACTGATTTACCCCAGCTACGGATCTGGTCCAAATTTGCACCCAGTTCATTATTGCCCTGCAATTTGTACGGTCGTTTATAACAGTGCAAAGTGGGGGAAAGCGAGCACCATTCTCATTTGCGAGCCACTTTACATGGGTGAAAATGGTGGTGGGCAGTGGGGAATCTGGCCCCAGGCACAAAGGGGCATGGATTCCCTCTAGGAAGACGGAGAAAGAAGGGCAAACGGATGTCCATCTGGGCACATCGAAGCTAAAAAGCATTGCAATCTGCTGCCTGGGGGGAAGAGGGGTGTTGACTAAACACCTGCATTTATTTACCTCCAGAGCTCAGCAAAGTGGTTTTAAAACAGCTCACAGAGAGTTGGAAACGTCTCAAAGCGGCTCCCTTGGCATGCCAGAGAGGGGAACAGTGCAGTGGTCTTAGCATGAGACGCTCTGAACCCACAGGAGACAAGGGCCAGCAGCTGCCCTTCAACCTCCGAGGGAGATAAATGGAGCCCCGTGGAGTTTTAATAGACCAGGTCCTCCGCTGGTGTGAGTGGCCAGGGCTCTTCTGAAGTCAGTGGAGCTACGCTGCGGATCCGGCTGAGTCTCTCTCAGTGAAAAGATCCTGTAGATTCTGCACAGAAGTGTAAGATCCCAGGGCCCTACTCGCAGCTACTATCTGTAATCCTGTATCACCCAGAGGCTCCAATCGGGATTGTGCGAGGCTCTGGACGGACACACAGACCCAGCCCTGAAGAGCTTGCTTTTCCCTCCATATTAGTATGAAGTTTGATAGCCCCTGTACTCATTCTCGGGGGAGCATGGTCTTGGGGTTACAGTACTAACCTACCCTCGGACTCTGGGGCATTCCCACCTCTGCCACAGACCCCATGAAAGACCTTAGGCAAGTCACTTAATCCCTCTGTGTCTCAATTCCCCACCCCTTCAATGTGGATAATAATACTTCCTTTGTCTAATCAGGTCGTAAACTCTACAAGGCAGTGACCATCTTTTACTAGGTGTATGTACAATGGGGTCCTGCCTGCAGCGCAAAAGGCCCCAATTATTATTCATGCTCTGTACGGAGTTAGTGCCTCGGAGTCCCGGACCCGGATCCCATGGCGCTAGGTGCTGTACAAACACAGAACAAAAAAATGGTCCCTGCTCCACACAGCTGACCTCAACTGGAGCCTCTAGGTGGCTACTGTAATAGAAAGTGACAGATCGGAGCATTTCCAAGGTGCAGCTTTGCTCCAGAGAAGCACCCTGTAGATGGCTCCTATCGATTCGTGGAGCTGCTGGGGTGCCAATCAATGGAAAGACCTGGGCCTCTGACCCTCAAGCAGTGGAAACGCCTCTAATTCATGATCCTTGGCCCCTGGCTCAAGGGACAGATCCACCAGCGCTTCCCGGCCTTTTGGTGTCGCCGAGATGTCATTACAAAAGCGCTGCTGGGCAAATGCAGCTTTGTATGATTGCAGGAGAGGAAGAACGAGCGCGTGGGAGAGGATGGCAGAGCCGCGCCTCTGTCCTCCCAGGGGCTCCTGGCTGGGAAAGCCGCCTCCCTACCTATCATCCCCCACTCCCTTCACAGATCTCCAGGGCATCCAGCCGTTTCAGGCAGCAGGCAGGTGCTAAGGACCACTCCCTGCTCATGGCTTCTGCTGCCGTAAGTCACTTTGACTTGAGCCTTAGGACTGTAAGCTCTGCAGGGCAAGAGACTTTATGAGCCAGATTCTCCTCGACACTAAGGCCCCTTCACATGGCTCTGGAGTAGCTTTAGGGCCACTTTAAGGGCTCTCCCTCGCCCCCCACCCAGACAGCCAACGCGGCACAGAGGATACTCAAGGCTGGTCTACGCTACAAAGTCAGGCCGGCTTGACGACATTGCTCCAGGCTGTGAAAAATGTACAGACGTAATTAAGCCGACCTAAGCCACAGTGTAGACACAGCTAGGGCCAGGTCTACACTTACAAGCTTACAGCTGTCCTGATACAGCTGTGCCGCTGTCAGAGCGCTTGTGTAGCTGCGTGATGCCACCGGGAGACAGCTCTCCCGGGGACATGATAAAACCAAGTCAACGAGCGGCAGCAGCTATGTCGGCGGGAGAGCATCTCCTGCCGACGTAGTGCTGTACACAAGAGAGTTCACGCCGGCAAAACTTATGTCGCTCAGGAGGGGTGTTTTTTTCACATCCCCGAGAGACAAAAGTTTTGCCGATGTAAGCGCTAGTTGAGACATAGCCTAAGTTGATGAAAGAACCCTTCTGTCGACCTCGCTACTGCCTCTTAGACCCCGTCTCCACTACAAAACTACGTCGACCTAACTTCCGTCGGCATACGGCCCCCACAGTTATTAAATCGCTTGTGCGTGCGCACGCTTGGCTCCTTGCGTCGGCGGCGCACGTCCTCACCAAAGCGCTTGTGTCGATTGCATTGTCGGGGTGCGGCATTGTGGGATGGCTGCTGACAGCCAGTAATAGTCCACAAAAGCAATGGAGAGTCTGCACTGACACTGCGTCGTCCTAATTACATCGACCGTGACTCGACGCCGTTCGGGGAGCTGGCGTTACGAAATCGGCGTAGAGAGGCGTTTATGTGGGCAGGAGCGAAATGTACATAAAGACACTTGCACAGCTAGGTTGACGCAGGGCACCTTACGTCGACCCAACCCTGCCAGGCCTCAGAGAGATGGCTACAGTACAGCAACAGAAGAAATCCTTCCGTTGTTCTGTAGGAAGTGTCTACACGACATCGATGCAGCTACAGTGGCATTGCTAGTGTAGACACGCCCCTACTGTCAGTGAGAATCAGGCCCTTAAATGTTTGGCTGTGCACATCTGCAATGCAATATTGCATAATAAATAACAAGACAGACAGACAGAAAGAAACTAACTAACTTAGGGCATAGTTCTACCCCAGATGCACGTGTGAAGCCCGCTGACGTAAGTGAGAGTTACATGAATGGATTGGAGGACAGGATACGGCCCTTAGCTCTTAACTATCACATTGCACCTTTGAACCACTAACCGACCAATCTTCCCCATGCTCCTGCCCAGGCAGGGAGAGAGTTGTGCACACGCAAATGATCCCTCAACCAGCAGCTCCCATTCTCCCCGCTGATTACAGAGCACTGGGCGCTACAGTGTTATGGCAGGCAAAGGTTTGAAATGAACACAACACTCCAAAATCCAGTGGGGGATCGGGGAGGTTCATTAATCAGCCAAACGCCAATGACTTTTTTTTTTTTTTTTCTTGAAAGCCAGTTTCAAATGCACTCAGAATGCAGAACCCTGTTAAGGCCAGTTTCTCTGGACCAGGGCGTCATTAGCTTCCCCGGCAGATGAGTTGTGTTAGTTCTCATTATCACACAAAAAGCTGGTTAAAAAGAAAAGCATCTGCTCCAACAATCCACTATTCAATCCTGTTGCAAGAGAGGTGTAGTCAAGGAGGCAGATGTTATGCTTTGGCTACTAATCAACCTGCTTCTGGGAGGCTACGCACTGCAAGATTTTGGAAGCAGGGACTTTCCTTCTTTTATAAGTGTTCACAGCGCCTAGCATCATGGGGCCCTGGTCCCAGGCTGCAGCCTGCAGTTGCTACTATAATGCAAATAATAAAAAGATTCATAGGTTGATAGCACCCCGTTTTCCCATTCGCCTGCCCTTGTGTAACTGTCTGCCCCAGGGCAAAGCGAGTGCTGAATGCTACACACTCATCTGGCAGTGTTTTACACTAAGGGCGTGTCTACAATGGAAAGGGAATGCAGATTCATGGAGGGTGTGACTTTAAAGGGCCACAGCTGTAACTGAATAACTCCATGTGTAGACGTTCTGAATCCGGAATAAGAGGGCTGTATTCTGTGGTTAGTTCAACCCACTTTCCGAGGGAGCTAAGCTAAACAGAAAGCAGGCACTCTTATTCCAGAACACCAGCGTGTCAACACATGGGAGTTATTTAGGAACAGCTCCTTAAGTAGATAAGCCCTAAAACCCGTTTTACCCCACTTTGGGGGTGTAAAGCGAATGAGACTCACGTAAAGGGCCCTTTATGCTGCCAGAGGGGTGGCACTGGGAAAATGAGCATCCGACCCACAATCTCTTACTGGCAGAGTCAGCCAAAAAAAACCCCACCTCTGGCTTTTGCAAGAGTGAAGTCTCAAGAAAATTAAAAATGAGCTTCTGTGGCCTTGTAAACTGCAGCAGGAAACAGTTGGGGTATTTTTTTTATCCTGCGTCCAGCGCTTGGAAAGCGCCTCCCTTTCTACTCCTGCAACGTTAGTTAATTACGGCTGCCCGAATTGGAAGGCTAATCTCCCTGAAGATGGCTTGCCTGCCTCAAAAGTCTTTGCTCCCTTGAACTAACAACTAATTTGCAATACCCCTCTTCCCTCCCTCGACACAAATCCCTTTCATCGCTGTCCTGATGCCACCCCAGGGCCGTCGTCTCAGGCTAAAACCACCCTGGATTTCTGCCACATCCACTAGCTGCGCTGGGAGCCTTATGGGTTCGCCTGGATTGAAAGCAGAGTGGCCCCAGAGTGGATCTGATCCCAAAGCGGGTGCAACTGTCATCACCTGACCCTCCCTTTCCCCGCCCTGGCTCATATACCGAGGTTCTGAACTCAAGCAAAACTCCCGCTGAAGTTCAGAGGAGTTTGCTGGAGTAAAAAGAACCTCAGGGTTTGACTCAGTATTAATAGCAATGGGACCGATTTTTAAGGTCCTCGCTCTTAACATTTCCAACGTGGGGGCTCAAAGTCAGACAGCGAAGCCCAATGTGTTTAGGCGCCTAACTCCCTTCAAAACCGATGGGCAGGGCCGGCTCCAGGCACCAGCTTAACAAGCAGGTGCTTGGGGCGGCCAAGGGAGAGGGGCGGCACCTGCAGCAATTCGGGGGCGGCAGGTCCCTCACTCCCTCTAGGAGCGAAGGACCAGCCACTGAACTGCCGCCGCCAATCGCGGCTTTTTTTTTGCTTGGGGCGGCAGAAATGCTGGAGCCGGCCCTGCCAATGGGAATCAGGCACCTAAATCTAGCTGAGGATTTGGGCCCTCGGGCCGGAGTCTCAATTACGCGAAGGGCGTCTCTGCGGCATTGCTCAGTAAGCAGCGCAACCCCCCAAGTGGTGCTTGTGTCTTATTCTTGCATGGGCAGGGGAATAAGCTATGCTGGCGAAAGGCACTTTTCTAACTGCAGCCGCACTAGGGGCTGGACTGGTATAATGATTTCAGTAAACGGTGATCCCCATCCCCCAAACAAAAAGAGTCATACCCCTAAAACTTTTAAGTGCAGACGAGGCCTGAGAATTCTTCACGCCACTCTGACAGCGTAAAGGGGCCTTAAGGTGGGTAATTTATACCCATTTTAAGGCCAGAATGGTGCAACTGAGACTCAGGCCTTGTATAGGAGGGAACAACCATAATGTGTTGTGTTCTAGGCCAGAAGAGGAGATTAGGATGGGTACAGGGATGTTCCGCCAGCTCCATACCTGCTGGAGGGAGGCATTTCCACCCACTTTAACACCTCTTTTATGCTGGTAGAGCGACCGAAAGGGGCCTCGGCATCACCAAGTCCTGTTTCGAACCATTAGACCATGCTGCCTCCCAGACGTTCCCTAGCCCTGGGTTTGCTACGCCCGATGGGAGCAAACGAACAAGGCAGAGCAAGGCTCCGTAAGCAAAGCCATGCAAAGGCGTCACTCCCGCCGCTCTGCCATTCTATGTTGCTAGGGGTCCAGGGCAGGATGTGCAGGCCACCGGCTACTCACTGCGAGCCTGTAACTCTGCATCATTTTATCAAACTCCTCATCAATCTTTTTATATTTCTCCTCCGTCTGCGGGGTCAGCGCAAACACCTCGTCCCCTTCTGGGCTCTCGCATCCCCTGTGCTTCTTGTTCAGCGCCTGTTACGTTGAGAGGGCGGGGGAGGTGGCGGGGACGGGGGTAGGATTGGGAAGAAATCGAACAAAAGAAAAAAAGAAAAACATAATGAAGGATTTCTGGCCAGAGGGGCGCAGTACTTACACCATATCGTTTGAAGAGGATATCCAGATCCTCGCTGGCTTTGCGGTATTTATCCTCCATCAGGGGGCTCTGGTCAATGGAGTCGTCTCCGTCCGGTTCCGGGCTGTCGCAACCGTTAAAACCTTTCTTTCTTAATGTCTGAAAACACAACCAGGACAGGTTGAGATCTGGAGCAGGAGGGGTATGTTGGAGAAGGGAGAGCTGGCGGGGTGTGACGGATGGAGATGGCGGGAGCTTGTTTAAAACGTCGTCGCTAGCTTCCCAATAGAGCTGGTTTGGAAATGGGGCGGCGGCGGGGGGCAACGTGGCTGAAACATGGGGGAAATTTACTGGAAATTTGGGGAACATATCAATATTTCAAAAACCAAATGAGTGAAAACATCCACAAAGCGTAAAGGGGTCAAGAAAGGAATGCCAAATTTAAAATATTTGAAGAAAATGAATAATTTCAAAAACAATCTTCAAAACATTAAACAACTGGGCGGGGGGAAGCGTTAAAATGTCTATTTCTATTTCAAAAAAATCACCCAAAATGCAACCAGCTCCGCTTCCCAGTTACAAAGAAAGAGCCTACAAGGCCGGATCCTCATTTACCCCAGGACTCCTCCACCTTGCTTTAGTGGGATGGAGCTGTGGTGACACCGCTGGGCCTATTATGATAACTGTAGCTCTTCTATCAGAGGGTAGCCGTGTTAGTCTGAATCTACAAAAACAACAAGGAGTCTGGTGGCACCTTAAAGACTAACAGATTTATTTGGGCAGAAGCTTTCGTGGGTAAAAACCTCACTTCTTCGGATGCATATAGAGTGAAAGTAGCTCTTCTGGCTTCATCCTTATGAGCTCAAAGCTCGGCTCCTCCACAGACTCTTTATGTGATCATGGGCAAATCCCAGAGGCCGGGGTTCTTCTTTCAAGTGGGTGTATATGTAATTAATTCCCATTTTAAGGGCCCTTTACGCTGCCGAAGGGATGTAAAGGAGAATCAGGCTGGTAGTATTTAATAGACAATGGGTCTTTGGAACCCTCCTATAGAACTGAAGAGAGTTTTATAAACTAATAGAAACGCACGTTAACCCATGCAACTCACAGCCACAAGAGACCACTGAGATTAGCAGGAGTCAGAAAGATTCAATTATGGGCCTTGCTCTCATTTGTAATAAGGATCTAGCCCATAGGGTCTGGTTAGGATGGTGCCTCTATTTTGGAAGAGAATATGACCCTATGACAGTGCAAGTGGGTGGAACGCCATTGACTTCAAAGGATCTATTTACATCAGGAATGTGTTTGGCCCTGTGCCAGTTCAGACACATAACCTATTCTCTCACCATTATAATGATTGGGGGGGGGGGGCAAGCAGGGGGGAACCCTAATGATATTTACTCTCCTATTAAAATATTTCCTCTCCTATTAAAAGACAAAAATATTACTTGCCCTGAGCAAAATGGGCGGGTGGAATTCTGCAAGATGGTTTTAAACAGATGCAAGGGGTTTGGGGCAATGTACAATGGAACGTGCCAAGACCAACACGGCAGAACTGTATTAAAGAAGTAGGTTGTGTCTGCACCAATAAATGATGTATACTTTGTATGGCAATGACCTTCTTTAACTTAAAAAATAAAACAAGCACACATTTTTCATTGGCCGGCTGCCAAATTCACCTTTGGCATAAGCGGAGTTACAGCTCGGGTTGAAATCAGGGGGTCGGGTTCTGATTTCACTTACAGTCGTGTAAATCCGAAGCAACACAACTTTTCACACTACTCTGCTCGTGTAAAGGGGCCTGAAAATGGGACGCAGGAGCAGGTGCAGGCCTGGGTTACACTTAAAAGTGTTACCAATACAACGATTTCAGTTCAGAGGGTGATTTATTTTACTCAAATAGACACCAGTAAAGGCCCTATTGCGAACGGTTCTACTGCTGTAAAGGTGACTTAGATCTGGTCTACGTTTCAAATTTAGGTCGACGTAGATGCACGGCTCAGGGCCCCCAGCCACCATAGCTGTGCCCATCTAGTTCCCAGTGTAGATGCAGCTAGGTCAAAGGAAGAGAGGTTCTACCAACCCTTTCCATCGGTGTAGGCTGTGTCTACACTATGGAGCTGTAGCTATGCCATTATAGTCCCTGGCGTGTAGACCAGTGGTTCTCACACTAGGGCTGCTGCTTCTTCAGGGAAAGCCCCTGGCGGGCCGAGCCGGTTTGTTTACCTGCCGCGTCTGCAGGTTCGGCTGATCGCGGCTCCCACTGGCCGCGGTTCGCCGCTCCAGGCCAATGAGGGCTGCAGGAAGCGGCGCAGGCCAAGGGACGTGCTGGGCACCCTTCCCGCTGCCCCCATTGGCCTGGAGCGGTGAACCGCGGCCAGTGGGAGCCACTATCGGCCGAACCTGCGGACGCGGCAGGTAAACAAACCGGCCTGGCCCGCCAGGGGCTTTCCCTGAACAAATGGCGGCCCTAGATTGAGAACCACTGGTGTAGACAAAGCCATACCAATGGTGACGTAGCTTGGCCGGTATAATCCCTGTAGTGTAGGCATATAGCTATACCAGTATAAACACCTTTGTGCCAATCTAATGGCAGCCACGCTAGGAAGATTGTATCACTTTAACGACACCGGTATCGTTAAAGCAGTACGGTTTTGTTTACACTACAGACGTCTACCCGCACAGGGATGGCTGTCAGGGGTGTGAAGAGGCGTGATCCCTGCGCAATATAGTTAGATTGACCTAACCCCCTGTGTAGACATGGCAAAATTCTTCCCTCGACCTAGCTACCGCCTCTCGGAGAGGTGGAGTGACTGCGTTGACGGGAAAACCCCTTCCGTTGATGTAGGAAGCATCCACACTACGACACTACAGCCGCAGTGCCAGAGGTGTGCCTCTGTGGTGGAGAGATACCCTCGGTTATAGTGGCAAAGAGGTGCTTTTACTAGTAGAGCTGGTTTCATTTTGGGGAGGGGGGAGTTAACAAGCTATACCAGTAGAATGTAACTTTGCAGAGAGAAGCTGCTTCCACACGAGGATCGCTTTGCTGGTGCAGTATGCCGGTAAAACCCTCCTCGTGTAAACATGACCTACAACTATCTAGTGTGGACAAGCCCTTAGCAGAGGAGAGAATGCAGGCCAAGGAGTTTGTAGCAGAGCCAGGAACTAAATCTGGAGTTTGATTGCAGCTCCTTCACTGCAAGACCATCTTTGTACTCTTAAGGAAGTCCCATTAATTGGAAACACAGACATTCCATGTGTAGGCTGTGCACGGCGTACAGTAAGAATCCTTCAGAGAGTTTGGACAAAAAGTTCCTGTCTCGTGTTCAGTAGCCAATTTACAGATTGCATTACACATGCACATATAATCATTTTATTTTCAAAATACCAGAAGCAATTAGGCATTATTATGGAACCAGCACTTGCCAGTTTTTTGGGGTTTTTTTTAAAAGTCAAAGCAACATATAATTTCCTGGAAGTCTTGATCTCTTTTCATGCCAAACTTGAAGGAGAAAAAAAATGCCTTGACAATTCTCCTCTGTCTTCCCAAACACAGATAAACATATCTGCTTCTAGGCCAAATTTTATCTCAAAGAGGTGCCTTACCTACACTGAGCACTGGAAAATATGGGTTTATAATGGAATTGACGCAACAACAGTGGATGTCTCTCTCACTTAAGATTCTAAGGTCCTTGGGGCAGGGACTGGCTTTTTGTTCTGTGTTTGTACAGCACCTAACACATTGGGGTTCTGGTCCATTTCTGGAGCTCAGAGGTGCTACTGCAAGAAATTGCTAATATGCTTTGAGATCTACTGATGAAAAGGTGTTATATACGAGCTAGGTCTTATCATTATTTAATAATATGATGTAACATTTCCTTTATTGTATACAGCTGGTCAAAATTATGGGGAAACCGATTTTATGACATATTTCGAAGCGGCTTCTGTTTTATAGTGTTTGAAATGCACCCATTTCCCTTCCGCTCTTTCGCCAATTTTTTTTTTAAAAGCAGTATTTGTTCCCAATGTTTTAATTGAAATCATTTTCAAAACTGTTTGGGTTTTCAAGTAAGCAAACCATTCTGCTAACAATTTCGATTATAAAATGCGATGGAAAATTTGGCAAAAATACCCAGAAATTTTCAGTCATACATTTCTCGTGGCAAGATACATTGCCAAAAAGTGTGTGCGCACACACACACAAAGACACACACAAACCTTTTTTTGTGCATAAAAATTTCAGTCATCTCTAATAATCCTTTGGCTGAATGAAAGTGAACTCAGTTTCCGTGCTAACTTATTTCAAATCATAGGGGGCATGCTGGTTTGTTATTGTAGGGTGATCCATGAGCCTGGAGTGCATCGACTAGTTAATTATTACACAAGTGCAGTAACTGTGCACCAGGGCTTGTCACTGTGAGTTGTTGCCCGTTCCATTCTGCTTTTATATAATGATCATCACTGTAGTATCTGGCTTGTTGATGGCACATGAATGGAGGGCTGACTATTGCCTGGTTGCCATCAGTTTTATAATAATTAATTATTACGTTACTATTATTTTGAACATTAAAGGGCTGTAAAGTACTTTCTTCCCTCTTTCCCGCAATGTAAACACATACAACACACACTAACACATGCTGTCATTTGCAAAATGTAACACATTTTGCAGCGCTCGTATGATCTTGTGTTGCCCAAGCTACATCTTTGCAAGACAGGAGAAGGCTCCTCGGTCTGGGCCCAACAACAATATTAAAGACAGAGACAGGGCTTGGAGTCTGAGGCGTGGGAGCGGAACTGAAGAAAGTGAGTCAGGTTTCAGGAGGGACCTAGTTTGATGTGACGTCTAGCGGCTCTGGAGTGCAACCTGATAGCCAGGCTGGTCCTCTCTGCACATTCAATAAAGATCTCTTTCCTACAACTCTAACTGCCTGCTGTATCAGTGATTGCTCGTGAAACAGGGCCTCTCATAAGCTTCGGATCCCAATGCCTTGGCATTAGGGTTGCCAACATTTGGTTGGCTGAATTCCTGGAGGTTTCATCACATGACATTATCTTTAATTAAAGATTCATCTTTAATTCCTGGAGACTCCAGGACAATCCTGGATGCTTGGCAACCCTACTCGGCATTGCTGGGCATACCAAAACCCAAAGCTCCCAGATCCAAATAGCCCAGTACTGCTGGGATAGGACCCGAACAGTGACTGGGATCCTAATTTCACAGCTGTTAACATTCGTTCAGAATCTCAACTTAACTCTGTTGAGTTCAATGGTGGTGAAGGCCAAACATATAACTGGGTTCAAAAAATAATTAGATCAGTCCATGGAGGACAGGCCCAACAATGACTATTAGCAAGATGGTCACGGGACGCAACCCCGTGCTCTGGGTGTCCCTACACCTCTGACTGCCAGATGCTGGGACTGGATGACAGGGGATGGATAATTTCCCTTGTTCCGTTCCCTCTGAAGCATCTGGCACTGGGCACTGTTGTAAGATGTGACACTGGGCTAGATGGACCATTGGTCTGACCCAGCATGGCCAGTCTTATGTCGTTAGAACAACACCGTATCTACAAGACATTATCTCCAATCGCATGTGCGCGTGCTGGACGCCGCTCCCAAGAGAACAGCGCCTCCTACTGAGCCGCTCACCCTGTAGCACCAGCCCTCCCCTGCCCAGCCCCGCACTGGGACATTTGCATCAGCACTGACTCAGAGAGGAAAGCACCGTCTGCCGCTCCCTGCAGCATAGCACAGGGCAGGGGCTCGGGACTGATTCAGAGGGAAGAGCCGTGCCTGCTTGAGTCACTCACACCGATGAACGCTGAACAACTTCATTCCGTTTTACTGGTTGCAAAATGAAGCAATGCGGTCTCCAACGCAACACTCCTGATTCTCTGAGACAGAGGTGGCTGGAAATGCTGCTCCACAAAGAAAGCCCATTCAAGGCATCTGCTTACCCAATTTAGCAGCTTCAAATGCAATCTGGCCTCTAACAATTCAGTGCATCTACTGCATCTAAACTGCAGCACACCTGTATATACAGGGGCCGATACACCTGGAACAGGTAAACATACAAGGTATATGCAACAGGGAGTCTAGATGTCTAGACCCGAGTTCTAAACCTCGCTCCGCAACATCACTCTCCTTTGCTCTTTCCTGTCCCATCTTGTGTCTGTCTTGTTTATTTACAATGTAAGATCTTTGGGGCAGGGACTGTCTCTAAGGGCTTGTCTATATATAGATTTCCACTGGTTTAGCTTGAGGCATGGTGTTAAATTGGTACAAAAGACTGCTCTGCTTCCAGATTACAACGGGTTTATTTGGGTTTAGTTTAGGGTTAAAGATAAGTCAAAAAAGATCAGATGAAACAGACTGCTCTGGAAGCAAAATAAGAGCCTCCACAAAGGGTTTACACCAGTTTAACTAAATCAGTTTAAGAGCTTGTCTACACTTGAAAATTATTTCAGATTAAGAATGGGTGTGAATTTAAAGTGCATAAACTGTTCCAGAATAACTCCACATACCGCCACCCTTATTCCAGAATAAGAGTGTATTCCGGAATACCTATTGCAAAAGGGCTATTCTGCAATAGCTATTCCGGTTAATTTCTGCATGTAGACAAACTAGTAAACTGATGCAAATCTGCACGCAGACAACCCCTCACGATGTGTGTGTACAGAGCCATCCATACGGCCATTCTTATGTTCTTAAGCCCCAGTCCTGCAATAAAATCTGGGAAGGCCGTTCCCTGCAGCCATGCACACTCTACTAGGGCCCTCAAAGCTACAGCGGTCTTCCCCCAGGTTGTTGCGGGATTGGCAGCCATCAAAGAATGCCCTCCCCAGCAGAATCCATCCCAGGTTTCACTTCCAGCTCAGTACAGGCTGAGCCCGGACTTGGGCATTTAGCCAGGGCGGATGCCCACGCAGCCCAGATGGGATCAATGAAGCTCAGCGTTTATGCCCCTCGCTCGCAGTGCTTTGGTTTACGGAGCACCCAGGAAGTGAGGACACACAGGAACGTTCAGGGATTCCAAGTCACCAAAGCGCTGATGGCCGGTTTACACCCATTGAGGATCAGGCTCCAGATATCAGCATTCAGGTCTGAGCCAGGCCAAGAGCGAAACCCTTGGTTTCTCGGGGGTTTATCTGAAGGCCTTTGTCTGGGTCGGGGTGGAGGGTCTTGCCAGGGTGTGTGTGTCTGGGAAGTGAGGCAAAAGGGCAGGTTTAAAGGTCACGATGAAGGAGCCCAGTGGTTTCCTGCCTGGAGAGAGAAGCAAGCCAGCTGGTAAGGCCACCAGCACAGGAAAGGCTAAAAATAAACCCAGCTCCAACAATAACAATCGCGCTTCTCAGCAGCTGCGCTTGGCACGCTGGTTCGCTTGGCGACCCGATCACAAATGGAGGTGACTTCCCAAAGCAGATGGGACGTGGCAGCTCCTTGGAAGGAGCCGGGTACCGGTAGAACCCTAGCTACGCCCAGCACAGCTGTGTGGGTGGCCTGACGGAGAGAGATGGCTCGGACGGGTTCACAACCACGCCCAAGGATTGGCCAAGACCTCCGGTTTCTCCCCCCTCCCACACATACACACCTTGTAAAAGAACCAAGTGATCGAGTTTTAACAAAGTAAAAGACTTTCACTGTATTTTTCTTTAGAACCAGTTAAAAAAAAAATCTAAATTGCTTTTGGTTTGGTTTGGTTTTTGGTGGAAAAAACTCATCCTTGTTTGGAAATCGGAATTTTTCCCAAAATTTTCCATTTTCCCAGCAATGACAAATGTAGTTGTTTTCTCTGGTTTTTCGTTCTAACCTTTCTCCTCGCTCCTCTCCCTTTTCGGTAGTGAAATGGAAAAAGCAAACAACAAAAATGGGAATTGGGGATAGAAAAGAGGGAGGGAAACCCACTACAAAGCAAAATTTTTCACAAAGCATTTCAAATAACAATAATCCCTATCTCTTATCTAGGGCTGGTCATCAGTAGATCTCAGAGTGTTTTACAAAGGAGAGCAGTAGCATTATCCCTATTTTACAGATGGGGAAACTGAGGAACGGAGACATGAATTGACTCGTCCAGGCCGGTGGCTGAGCCGAGCAGGGTTTTCACGATCAGCAGCGACTTTAGTTCTCTCACAGCTTATATCTCCCTGTCCCATTGCACTGAAATCTCTAGCAAGAAAACGCTTGGGGGGAAGGGGTGGGCAGGTGGTTTCCTTCGGCGATGAGGTTAAATTAATTGCCTCCCACGTGAGTGGGTGAAATGGAAGATCAAAGAAGGCTCTAGGTAACTTTCAAAGAGGTGAATTCAACCCTGGCTGGCATTTTCCATGATGAATACTTGGGTTGATCCTTTCAACTACCCCAGCTCTGCCCCAACCGGCATATATTTTGCCGTCTGGATATAGAACAAAGCCACAAATGGGAGTGCAAAGGGAGATCAATGTTCAGACGAAATCTCCTTTAAGTCTGCCCTCAAAGACGTTCTGTGGGAGTGCTTACAAGCCTCTCCAGCAAAAGGGACATAGGGTCCCATCCAAAGCCCACTGAAGTCAATGGATATCCTCCCACACGGACTTCAAAGCGCTTTGGATCAGGGCCTGAGTGACTGGCATACCTAACACGATACGGCGCTGTAAATTTAGGCTAGGGTTGAAATGACAGATCTAGGGCTCCTGGAAGATAATTAAAAGCGGGGCTTGTCTTGGGCCGGGCCAGGTATGACCTACCAACCAGGGCTGGCTGAAAATGTCCATCAAAACGGTGATTCAGAGGCAAATTGGGGGTTTCGACGAACTGCCATTTTTTGTTAAAAGCGTCTTGAGCGCTTCAGCAGGTCTTGGTTTTTCACAAGGTTCAGGCAGAGGAGGAAAAACAGGCCCTTCCTGTTCCAATAGCCGCCTGCTTCATTTGATGGACATGCCACACGTGGCAGGTACAGAGCTTAGCACGGCTCGGATTCACTGTAAAAACAGCAAATACCTTTGGCCAACTGGGGAACATTCCACCCTCACAAGAGGGCTGTCTCTGGGGACGGGGTGTTGGCTGGTATTGAGAACAGGGGATTTTACAGAAAGTGCCATACTCCATTCATTATAAAGTACCTGCAGTCAAGGGAGCTGCACCAGTTTAGGATCTAGCCCGAGGTTCCCCACGAAGCTAGTTCCCAGTCCCCATCACTGGCCAGCACTGCGTTTACCAGCAGCCAGCCCGCCACTAACCACGGCTACTTAGTAGGGCTGGTCCAAATGTTTTGAATTGTGACATTTCAAGGAGATTTTTTCATCGAAATGTCAAGACAGAAAATGGAGTTGGGGGAAATTCAGCTCTACTTCTGGAAAAACCAAAACCAAAAACCCCTCCTGCCCATTTTTAAAGGAGCTCTTGGTATTATTTTTTTGGATTCCAGTAGCACCCGCAACCAAGATTCGGGCCCCCGTTGCCCTGAGCTCTGTGTTAACACAGCAGGAGAGCCCTGCAGTGCTTACAGGATGGGAGGGGAAACTGATGCACGGACAGTAAGGCATTTGACCAAGGTCACACAGCAGGTCAGAGGCAGAGCTGGGACTAGACCCCAAGTCTCCTGACTCCCAGCCCAGTCCAGTGTTGTATCCATTAGATCACACCACCTCCCATTTCGCTCTACTGGTTGATTACACACACATTAGCCTCCTAAATGATTACATGATCATACACTGCTCTCCCAGCCCTCCTCTGCTGGCTCTTGTCTCAGACTGATCATTCTGGGGCAGGGAATCCATCTGCAGTGGGGAAGCACATTGCACTTCTGTGGCAAACAACAACGCCATGTGTCACGTAGGCTGCAGATTCTTCAGCACTTGCTAATCTCCATCACGGCCCTTTCTGGCCTTCGGGCAGCTTGTTCGGAGGAGGAGGAGGAGGAGGAAGGGGGAGACCACTGTTTGTTCAAGAGCAAGGCTGGTTCTTTCCAGGCTCGGATGACATGCTGCTCTGATGGATGGGAAGTGCCCCCAGCTGGAGCAGAGACAGCGCCAACGGTGGGCCACATGCTCGGAGTGAGGCTTCGGCCTCTGGCTCTCAGAGCGCCGAACTGCCTTCAAAGGACAAAAGGCCAAATCCAGGTCCCATTCGATCGACAGCCGGAGCAGTCAGAAGAGCAAAGGTGGGTCGCAAACGGATTTAAGACCAAAAAAATTTCACTTTTTAATTCCATCGAAAAATTGGAACGTTTTCAAACGGGAGAAAAAAACCATTCCGTTCATTCAACATTTTTAGTGGAAAAGAATTCCCGGTTCTCAACCAGCCTTAGTTCCATTGATAAGAACATGAGAACGGCGGCCATACAGGGTCAGACCAAAGTTTCATCTAGCCCAGTGTCCTGTCTTCTGACAGTGGCCAGTGCCAGGTGCCCCAGAGGGAATGAACAGAACAGGTGATCATCAAGTGATCCATCCCCTGTCGCCCATTCCCTGCTTCTGGCAAACAGAGGCTAGGGACTCCATCCCTGCCCAGCCTGGCTGAAGAGCCATCACTGCTATGTCCCTTCGGTGTGGCCTGCCACAGATGCCCTTCCCTTTGGCAGATTGCAGCTCTCTTATTTTATACCCAGGAAAAGATTCCCAGCCTGCTTTGCGTTTAAAGCGACAGCACTCTAATTCAAGAGCCAGTGGGAAATTCAGGGCACCTGAGAGCAAAGAATGCTCACTCAGGATGGGGTCAACTTCCTTTAAAGGCTGTAATTGAAACAAGCCCAAATGCTGGAAAAGTCGGATCTTGATCAGAACTTACCATCTTCACCCTCGTATGCCAGATTTGCCATCCCCTGCGACATGCATTGTCATTTAAAACCGGCGTAAAGAGAAGCCATTGGCAGTGCTTTGGGTGTGTGAAAATGACAGCAAAAGCGTGCCCGGAAGGGAAACAAACCAGGCCCCAGATAGGGCTGCTGAACGCGGGAAGGGAAGGGAAGAACGCTGCATGACTTTAAATGGATTCTGAGCGTCCAGTCCCCTGTCAGCCCTGCTCCCGTCCAAGTTGCTTACCAGAAACCGGCACGTCAGGCAGGCTGGGGGAAATGAGAAGCGACAGCAAGGAGCAAAGCCGGCGTGATCTCAACTTTAACCATCACGTGGCTGCCAGCGTGCCTGTCTTGGAGACTCATCTGTCCCTCGCCCGATTAAGGAAACCCCCCTTTGCACTAGGAGAGATTTTCCTCAGACTTAAAAGCTTGGAACAGCCAGAACTTTGCCAGCGCCAGAAAGAGCCACGGGGGCATGCAGCTAAAATCCTCTGCTGACAGACGCTGCCATTTCACTAACGCTTGCAACATTTCTCTGCAGGGCATTTCATCCAGGAGACTGGCCCTAAATGGCTGCTGGAGTTCAAGCAGCCCTCTTAAACTGGGCCAGATCTAGCCCTCTCCAAACTGTGTGACTCATGCCTCACTCTCTCCCACTCTCTCTCCGATTATCCACTAGACCCGTGCAGTATTACTTACTTCAAGCATTCAAATATCATGATACAGGCTCCCCAAACTCTTGAGATTGGCTTCAACATAATACGTTTGTTTCTTTGCGTTCATTTTCCATCTAATTTCTGTGCCTTCGGGCGCCCCGTTTTCAAGCATTTCCCCACAACCAGAAGGGCTAGGAACTTGCTTTTAAAAAAATGAAAACTGAGATTCTCAATCATCACAGGATTCCGGGAGCTGGGGCTTCAAGGGAACCACGTGCAAGATTTGCAACAACATCGTTAGTTGGCAGAGCCTTATCAGTGTTTGGAAACCTTTGAAAACTAAGCGTCAGCCTCCTCTCCTTGCCCCAGTCAGGAAAATGAAACTGATCCACGCCATCAAAACCCTGCCATGTGCTGGTAGCAGCTTGCACGGCTTCCTTTTTACATCTGCCACCCCCCTCTCTCATTTTGAGAAATGCTGGTGGACAACTTCATAATAGGACACTTCTCCTTTCTTCCATTATTTGATGATCTGTGAAACAGTTCTCCTTGCTGACACCCCATGCGTGATTGTTACCATCTGAGTCAGCGCCCATTGAATGGGGCAGCACCTATTTCAGGCTCTCTGCAAATTTCTCCTATAATTATAACCCCAAGTTCTCATCTAGCACTTTTCATCAATAGATCTCCAAGCATTTCACATGGGAGGTCAGCACCATTATCCCCACTTTACAGAGGGTGCAGCTCTGACAGACAACGCCCTGTTTCTTTAAGTGCGTTTGTGAAGATAGCTCAAGGGTTAGGATAGCAAAGCTGGCAACCCCCAGGGTCTAGCAAGGGACGTTTATTCTTTATGAGCCTTCTGTTTGCCCTGCACTCAGCAAGGAGACCGGGACGTTGCTTCTTGGGTCTCCCTCCCATCATCAGAGAAAAGAAAAGGTGCTTCGCTCTCTGCGAATTACCCCTGGAGAGCACAGAGACGCTTGCCATCCTTTCCGGTTTGTGCAACCAGGATACTGGCGATCTAGTTCCAGAGCCATCTGGCTGCTGGCATTTACATGCAGAAAAAAAGAGGACGGGGCTTGTCACTGCAAACCATACGACAAGTCAAGGCAATGTCTTGTGTCTACAACATACCAAATGGCGGGGGGAAAGTGGGGGTCGGATTCACAGTTACTCTACCCCAGACCCTCAAAGGTCTAACTCCCACTGATTTCAGTATCTGGGTCTCTGTTCCTGCACCCATGTCTGGGATAAAGAGAGGCCAGTTTTAAGCCATCTTTGTGCTCCCCATCCTTTAGGGCCCTGCCTAGCCCCCCAGGTAAGTTAGAGAAGCTTTTAGATCTCTCTGGCCCACACGTATGCGCACCCATGAAATCACACACCTACGCTCAAGCTCACATTCACACACACACAACACATGATCACATGCACTCACATGGCCACGCTCACCCATGTATATACCCACTACACACATGTTCGTTCACACACACATATTGGTGTATACCCATCTACACACTCGCTCGCATTCGTGCTCAAACATACATAGTTACATTAACACACACACCCTGTTCTTCAAACAAACACACACACACACACACACACACATTCACACTTGGCTGATTCACAGCACCCTTCCTGCAGCTGATACAAGGCTAAATTGACACCTCTCCAGCTAACACCAACCCTCCCTGCTTCCCCAGCCAGCTTGTCTCCTTGCACAGAATAAACAGCTGTCCTCCCTCCTCAGAGACCAATGCCATCACCTCCTCCTGACTCCAACCCTGCACATCCCAATCTGTCTGCAGACCAGATTCTCTACCACGGGGACTGCCCGCTAAAAGTGCTTACCCAAGGTAATGCAGATCAGAGCCGATGCTCCATCCGGGGCTAGAGACACATGGGCCAGAAGGGAGAGGCAGGAAAGCAATTCCATTCGGGATGGAGCTTTGCATCTGAGGACAAGGTCACATTTAATGCCAAGGAGACCCCTCTGCCACGGTAGCAGCAGTGTCAATGATACTACGAGATATTGTATCCAGAAGCGGCGTAAATATCTCTCAGAGGCACCAACCGAAATCAGGGCCCCACTGTGCTGGGCACTGCATGCAGCCAGAGAAAGTCCCTGCCCCGAAGATCTGACAAGCTAAATGGACAAGACAAAGGATGGGAGGGGGGTACAGAGAGAGAGAGGGCAAAGTGACTTGCCCAAGGTCACCTAGCAAGCCAGTGGCATGGTTGTGAATAGAACCCAGGTCTCCCTGTCCAACACACTAACCACTGAACCATGTTGTCTCTTCTGAACGGGAGGTGAGGAAGCCCCATTGGCTTGAATTTGCGGGGCGGGAAGCAGTGTAGCGAGTCCAGCGACACATCCTTAAATCAGGTATCAGGAGGTAGCCGTGTTAGTCTGTATCTACAAAAACAACAAGGAGTCTGGTGGCATCTTAAAGACTAACAGATTTACTTGGGCATAAGCTTTCGTGGGTAAAAACCTCACTTCTTCAGCTGCATAGAGTGAAAGTTACAGATGCAGGCATTATATACAGACACATGGAGAGCAGGGAGTTACTTCGCAAGTGGAGAACCAGTGTTGACAGGGCCAATTCAATCAGGGTGGATGTAGTCCACTCCCAATAATAGATGAGGAGGTGTCAATTCCAGGAGAGGAAAAGCTGCTTCTGTAATGAGCCAGCCACTCCCAGTCCCTATTCAAGCCCAGATTAATGGTGTTAAATTTGCAAATGAATTTTAGTTCTGCTGTTTCTCTTTGAAGTCTGTTTCTGAAGTTTTTTTGGTCAATGATAGTGACTTTTAAATCTGTAATAGAATGACCAGGGAGATTGAAGTGTTCACTTACTGGCTTTTGTATGTTACCATTCCTGATGTCTGATTTGTGTCCATTTATTCTTTTGCGGAGGGACTGTCCGGTTTGGCCAATGTACATGGCAGAGGGGCATTGCTGGCACATGATGGCATATATAACATTGGTAGATGTGCAGGTGAATGAGCCCTTGATGGTGTGGCTGATGTGGTTGGGTCCTCTGATGGTGTCGCCAGAGTAGATATGGGGACAGAGTCGGCAACGAGGTTTGCTACAGGGATTGGTTCCTGGGTTGGTGTTTCTGTGGTGTGGTGTGTAGTTGCTGGTGAGTATTTGCTTCAGGTTGGGGGTTGTCTGTAAGCGAGGACTGGCCTGCCTCCCAAGGTCTGTGAGAGTGAGGGATCATTTTCCAGGATAGGTTGTAGATCGTGGATAATGCGCTGGAGAGGTTTTAGCTGGGGGCTGTATGTGATGGCCAGTGGTGTTCTGTTATTGTCCTTGTTGAGCCTGTCCTGTAGTAGGTGATTTCTGGGTACCCGTCTTGCTCTGTCAATCTGTTTCCTCCCTTCCCCAGGTGGGTATTGTAGTTTTACGCATGCTTGATAACGATCTTGTAGGTGTCTGTCTCGGTCTGAGGGGTTGGAGCAAATTCGGTTGTATCTTAGGGCTTGGCTGTAGACAATGGATCGTGTGATGTGTCTGGGATGGAAGCTGGAGGCATGTAGGTACGTACGCCGTCTAATCCCTTCTCGAGAGGAAACACCTTAACAGAGATTTATATCAGGGCTTGTCTCGCCGGCGAAAGAAAAAACCCATCAGCTCAGGCAGCAAATTAAAAACTCTCTGTCCTCGGGGCTCCAAAGGAGACTCTGCGTTCCGTGCACGCTGGAAGCTGCCGCTCAGTCATGCGATGAACCTCGCTAAAATGCTGTTCAGGGTGGAGGGCAGCAGACAGTGAATTACACCAGGCGGCCCAAAGCAGCTTCCAAACCACGACAAGGACCCTGGTGTTATTGCCTAAGAAGGGTCCCCTGTGCCAGATCCTCAGCTGGAGCAAATCAGCGTAGATCGCTGGCTTCAGGGGGGAGTCGGCGCCAGCTCCTAAAGAAGCAACTTCCTGTCACTCAGTGCATGGATTGTGGCTAAGGGAAAGGGAGCATGTCTGAAGTGCCTCTGTGTGCTGGCTATCCCTGGCTGCCTGAACAGCCTTGGAGGAAGCTGGGAAAAACTTAGAGCAGCCTCGAGGCTGCTCTAAATTGTGCTGGGGAAGCAGTCTGGGGCAGGAAGGGTTATAAAGGAGGTTTAAAAGCCCGTCCATATGGGGTCTTCCTCTGCTGGGTGGTTGGGCAGGGGAGAATCCAGTGCTATGTGGCCCCACTGGCAGATTGCAGAGCCCAGAACATTCAGTTTTCTTGCACATCCACTCGTATTTTTCCTCTCCCGATGCATTTTTTCTTATTTCAATTTTGGATGCGGATCCATCTATTTATTTGATACAAACAAAGCATTTCCCCACGTGCCAGGGGCTGACTGACGAAACTTGCTGGATTTCAAGTGTTTGGATCTTGGACCATAAGGAGAGGAGAACGCTGCCCAAAATGTTTATGATATTTTTAGGCCAAGACAAATCTGTCGAATGGTGCGAGCTAAGCGGAACTAGCACCATGGAGAAGGCTGGCGAGGAAGTTATTATAGACTAGCAAAGAAGGGACTTCACACAGCTCCACTCATGTGGGAGCAAACGGCTGCATCTCTTGGGTGGGGGCAGTTATTCCGCCCAGGCAGGGGGGTTGATTCTGAGCTCACTGGCACCAGGGTAATTCCACCGACTTGAGTCACAGAGGATTTACCCTAGTGTCAATGAAAGCAGTATCAGAGCCGTTGTGAGCTCGCTCGGCACCTGGTATGGTCATCTACACCAGTGCGAAGCGGGGGTGAAACCCCATCAGATCAGGAGGGCAGAATTTTTCACTGACTTTGCAGTGGTGTCGCTACAACTACCCCAGGGACACGGTTCTCATTTCCACTCATTCACGCCTGTACGGAAGTGGGCGTAAATTACACCCACTCTCACGCCAACACTTCTTTATCCTGCCAAAGCGGAGTAAAGTAGGGTGACCAGAGAGAAAGTGTGAAAAATCGGGACAGGGGGTGAGGGATAATAGCACCTATATAAGAAAAAGTCCCAAATATCGGGACTGTCCCTATGAAATCGGGACATCTGGTCACCTTTGGGTAAAGGGGCCTTCATGCAAACAGGTCCAGTAAGAAAGACCAAACAGCGTCATCCCTTGTCGCCCTAGTGAATTCAAAGCGCTACAGCTTTTGTGTGTAGACACCACTTTAACTACCCCGCTAGAGTTGCAGTGTGGACGCAGCTCTACCAATGTAAGACTCTGAGGCTACATCTACACTACGGGGGGGGTCGATTTAAGATATGCAAATTCAGCTACGCGAATAGCGTCGCTGAATTCGACGTATCGCAGCCGACTTACCCCGCTGTGCGGGCGGCGGCAAAATAGACCTCTGCGGCTTCCTGTCGACGGCGCCTACTCCCACCTCCGCTGGTGGAGTAAGAGCGCCGATTCGGGGATCGATTGTCGCGTCCCCGAGAGGTCGATTTCTACCCGCCGGTTCAGGCGGGTAGTGTAGACCCAGCCTAAGGATTGTACTGTATAAAGGTAAAAGATCACACCCCTAACTGCCATAGTTATACCAGTACAAAACCTGTGAGAGAGGCCAAGTCTACATTACAGACTTCTGCTGGCATAGCTGTATCAGTCAGGGGGGTGGAGGGTGGGATCTCTGACCGACAGAGCTGTGCTGGCACAAGATGAAGTTATAATGACAACACCCAACACCGTTTGGCTTGCTTCGCTCGTAGGGGAGTGGTTTTACTATGCGGGTACAGAGAACGGCTTTGCCAGGACAGCTGCGTCCACTCCAGGAGCGCTTTGCCGCTCGAGCAGACTGGTATTGCAATACTGGTACAGTGCTCCTAATGTAGACAGAGCCTAAATGAGAATCAGGCTCCAGGAGTTTATCAGCTGATCAAAGAGGTGGAAAGCTTCTTCATTCAAAGCTTGCTCTCCAAAAAAAAAAAAAAAAAAAAAAAGCAATAAGGCATATATTTGAAAGAAAAGAAAAGAAAAGAAAAGAAAAGCAGCAAGATTTGGGAGGGTTCCAGTTACCCCCACCGCCCCCCTGAAATCAAAGCCTCAGGGAGATGAGGGAGGCTGCCAGGTCGCACCACAAGGATTTAAAAGCAGCCGTGACATGGCCGGAACAGCAGGGGGGAGATTATTTCTCCAGCAGCGCTTTGAAGAGGTTAAACCTTGCTGCTGCGTGAGGTCCACGCGCCATCATTCTGCCTGTGCGGTGGTTGCGCCGATCCGTTGCATCCATGCCATCTCCAGCAGATAAATTGAATGACTAGAGGCTCTGTGTGCTCTCTGTGTGTTAATTTACGTCCGCCTGTAATGGCAATAATTACCCAGCCAACCCATTCATTTGTCTAAATTTGCTCGGACGTAGAGGGAGTTGCCCACATGCAGCTTCTTCATCGAAAGTGACAAGCGCGCGGCTCTAATCAGAGCTCTCGCCGCTCTCGGGAACATGGCGCACGTCTCGCTGGTCCTTTCCTGCTTGCGAATTCGCTACTGGTGGGAAGGGAGCTGGACTGACCGCTGAGAGGTGGAGATGCTCCAATGCAGAACGGTTCTCAGTGATGTCTGCGGCAGTGCAAGTTCTGCACAAACCCGGTCATCTTCACTGCAAAGTTAACTTGAGTTATAACCCCAGGGTTGCCCCTAACCCCGTCCACACACAAAACCCTATCACTCACGTGCAGTGATGCTATTCACTCAAGCTGTCTGGCCTGAGAGGGATGTATAGGCCAAAACCTGAGTGAGCGCAACTCATCAGCTGTTAACACGACCGCTCTGTAGTGTGGACACAAGGCAGCAGCATTCAAGTGCAGCTAGTCCTCCAATGCTTTCCCACAATTCCCCCTGTGTGTCTGGAAAGATTCTCCCACAATTAATTGGGAAAAAATTCATAGAGTAGCTCAGCTTCCTGCGGTGCTAAGGACCCCGGGATGTGTCCCCAGAAGTCCTAGCACCAGTGCCAGTGTGGACACAGCAACTTGAGGGTTATTTCACCATGTGGCAGTTCTCACCCGAGCTCGGCTCACACAAGAGGAATCACTCGAGTGTAGATCACTCGAGCTAACTCTGCAGTGAAAAATGACTCAGAAACGGCGTCTATTAAAACTCGAGTGAGCACAACTCATCAGCTGCCAATACGGTCACTCTAATGTGGACACATGCTAGTGCTCGAACACACACATACTCACGCCTGGTTTTTTTCAACACCCACAACCGGGTTCAGCTTTTTAGAAGAATCTAGCTTTTGAGCTGGTTGGGAAACGATCCTCCCCCCCCACCCCGGTGAAAATTTTAGACCAAAAATAACAAAAAGTCTCTTTTTGTGGAAAATGTTCTGCCCTGAAATGTTAGGGTTGTGACCGTACTTTCCCCCGTTTTCAACGAAAACCAAAATATTTTCGCTAAAAAAGAATGCACAAAAATGCGGCCTTTAAAAAAAAATCTGTTTATTTTTTGACGAAAATCCAAATATTTTTGTCAACAACTATCGTTTTTGGGTAGAAAGTTTTGTTTTGGATTAAAACCCCCGTTTTTCGATGAGTTTTTCATGGAAAAAAATGCGAGGTGCAGAATTGGTTGCATTTTTTTTCCACTGAAAAGCTTTTACTGAATCAAAAAAAACCAAGCAACCAGTTCTGCTCGGCATCCGTCTAGGCACCGGAAGAAAAAAGTCAGATTTGCAAAAGACTTCTGCACACAGCAGCTCCCGTGGTGACACCGATGGCCAAACTTCCAGAAGAGCCCAGCACCCAACAGGTATCCAAAGTGCTGCCCCCTTGTGCAAACCCTGCCACTTTTTTGGGTTCCTAAACTGGGAGCTGATGCTGACCCCCTGGAAATTTGGCCCTGAGTTCTTCCAAAATTCTAGCCCAACTACTGTGCCTCATTCCTAATTCAGCCGGATCCTCATGAGGGCAGAGACGGGAGCTCAGTCTCTATCGCCCATACACTCCTTGGCCCCTGTGTTGAGACTGACCAGAAGGCAGCTAATTAATGCAATGGCTGATGTGACTCAGTGGCCACTTGCCCACTGGAAACTGGACTGAGACCCACCAAGCAGCAAGCAGACGTGTCCGAGTGTTTGTCTTGGATTGGATGTTAGCAGCTGGCCTGGAGGTGAAAGGCTCTGCTACTGATCCCCTACACCAATCCAGCCATCTCCCCCAGGCACCTATCACTCAATGTACAACACCTAATTTTATGAAAGACTCCCTGAGTGTGGCAAATCCATGCTCATTTCATGAAATCGGCTCCAGCAAGCTTTCCTCCTCATGTAAATACGCCTGTTGATATCATGGCGATTACATAGAGGAGCAGGGATTGTGTGTGGGTAGGGATCCTGGTTTCTATCATCCCCTCGATCCTATTTGCAATTTAGAGCTTTAGCTCAAGGTCAAGATACCCTCCTCCCCGGCCTCCTTCCATCCAGAACCAAGAACCAGATCATCGAGTCTGAGCGGCTGTGCAGCACAGGCCACGAAATGTCGCCCCGCACCCACACACCAAACCCAACAACCAAAATATCACAGCCCACAAGAGACTAGCCTCGAATGAGCCACAGGCAGAGAACAGGAGGGACCGAGGTGCACCAGGGCCCGAGGGCCCTGATTGAGACAGACTCAGATAATCCTGCACCCGCGCACTACAGAGGAGGTGAAAAAAACCCCAACAGCCCTGCCAATCTGGGGGAAAATTCCCTCCTGACCCCACAGATGGCAATCAGTTAGACCCTGAGCATCGGAGCAAGAACCAGCCAGCCAAGCACCGGAGAGAGAGAATTCCTCCCCCTCCAATGTCCCATCCCCAGCCGGGGCCACCCCTCATGCTCTGGAGGAAGAAAGTAAAGAAATAGTCCCTGAACACATGTGGGGGAGCTGTAAATACAAACATTTTCAGAGTGTCTACATTAGTATTTTCCAATGCGGTTGGTTAACTCAAATTAATTGGCACATAATTAGCTGGAGTGTCAGACTGCCCCTCCTTATCATTCACGACCCATGAGTCAGGCCCAAGAAATCATGCGTCTGGCATATTTTCCAGCTTTTCTCCACAGGCAGGGCTAGAAACTTAATTTTTTTTTTTTTTTTTAAGAAAGCTGACATTTTCATGTCATCCCATGACTCCAGCAGCTGGTGCTTTAAGAGCAACATCACACAGTGCAAGTCTACAATACAACCGTGAGAGCTGGCAACACTGGAGTTACAGAAGCGCCAGCCCCGAGCATTCCAAAATCATGAGTCGGGCCTAAGAAATCATGAGATTGGCTTTAAAATCAGGAGATTTTAAAGAAAGAAATAAAGTTGGGGTCCTTTCACTCGCCTCCTCATTTCTGAATCTTGAGCGGCCACATTTCCCAGCTTTTCTCTGCAATCTCCAGGGCTAGACCCTTCCTTCTTTTTTTTAAAGAAAAGCTAAGATTCCCCCACCATCACATGCCTCCAGGAGCTGGGACTTTTAAGGGAGACACCAAACATGGCGAGCCTCGCCACTCTGGCGAACCTGTAGCGACTCCAGGGTTGGCGACCCTGGAGTTACAAACAGGGCCTCCGACTCTAGCCTCGTTGAGGGTGGGGAGAAGGGAAGGCCAGGTCTCACCTCGATGATGTCTGCGTTGGTCCGGCTCTCGTGCGGCTCGTTGTACTCGGTGTACTTAAGCAGCACCTTGTCCATGTCCGTGCTGGCGTACTGGAACAGCTTGTTTGAGTGGTTGAAGATGATCAGGGCGATCTCACAGTCGCACAGGACGCTCAGCTCGTAGGCTTTCTTCATCAAACCGAACTTCCGCTTGGTGAAGGTCACCTGCAGGGAGAAGGCAGGAGATTCAGAAACTCATAGATAGATCTTGCAGCGCAACCGGCTGCCTCACAAAGGCCGCCGAGCTCCATCCAATTTCCCCTGGACTGAGCCCAGTGATTTGTGTTTGACTAACGCGTCTCGTCCAGAAAGGCATCCAATCTGGATCTGAGGGCGGGGAGGGGGAAGGACTTTGGATCCATGTGGTTTATGGATCTCCTGACCGGGCCAGCCACGCTGCTAGAATGGACAGAGAAGGGAACACAGGGGAAAACACACGCTATGGGCAGGCTGCCGAGTGAGGTGTTATGGGAAATTTAAAGGGCTATGCAGCCAGCGTGGTGGGAGCAGAAGACTTGCCCGCTTTATGCCTCAGTTTCCCCAACTGGACAATGGGGAGGATAATACTGAGCCTCCCCCTCCTCCTCTGGGCCCTCGCGGGGCCTAACCGATTCATTTCTGCCGAGCGCTTCCCAAGGCGGATGCTACCAAAGTGCAAGGATGACGATCGCCGTTGGAAGTTACATATGGCAGAATCAAGGGAAAAGACATTTTAGCAAAATCCCCAGCAGAGCCACCATCTGTCTGGCTTTTAAGCCTGGTTTTTGAGCAGGAGAGATCTCTTTGGCACGGGCTGCGGTAGCTCAAAGCGCACGCTTCACTGGAAGCTGCGGAACTAAAACCAAGGGGGCTGATTCTCCGTTCTGCCAAGGCCCCTTTACCCCACTCTGGCAGTGTAAAGGGGCCTACGGCCAGATTAGGTAAATGGGCCTCAGGCTCCAATGGCAATAAGAACTGCAGACTCGATTCTCCACTGCCCTGCGCCTTGCCCAGTCATTTACACCAGTGCAAGTGGGTAAAGATCACCAGGGGATGCCTCATCACACCAGTATGACAGGGCCTTACGGTGGGTGTCATGGCCTCTTTTGTGTAATTAGTTGCTCTCATGCAAAGGGAGTGGGAAATGCTCCCAAATCCGAATGGTAGAGTTTTACACCCAATTCGCACGGGTGTAAACCTCTGCGCAAGGCACCGGGTGAATAGAATCAGGCCCGTAGGTTTCTGTGATCCTGTCTCACAGGCGTCACAAATTCTGGGCCTGATTCTCCATTGCCCTGAACCTCGCGCTGTCACTGTCTACCAGTGCAAAAGCGAGCGGGAACTGCTGCCCATTCTGATCCGGCAGCATTGCACACTCACTTTGCACGACAGGTGTGAGTCCACGGTGAATCAAGCCCTCTCCCTTTGGCCCCAAAGTGGCACCTCTCACTATTGCATGACACAGAGATACCAGGTAGAACCCACTGCACATAACTCCCTGCCATTGTACTCTGCCTTCCCTTGACTCCACATCCGCAGTGGTCATTGCCGGTCTTCTGTGCTTCTGGCACACAGATAGTGGGTTCTCTCACACGGCATCCCAGCTCCTCCAAGGCCACAGCCAATGCTGGTGCCTTCCCTTTTGCTTCGTTAACCACTCACTGCTCCGGCCCTTATTAAATCCACCCTAGCCACCAATTCACATGCAAAGGTGCAAGGCTGTCAGGAGTGGCCCAGTGCACCGCTCTGTAGCTCCCCATGCTGCAGCGAAGAGAAGGGGTCAGTGCATTGACCTCAATGAGTGGAGAGATAGAGAGACAGGCCGGCCATGGGGTTCCGGTGTCGGTTTGGGTATCAGGTACGTGGATTCCATTCCTGCCTCTGTCATAGACTCCCTGGAATAGCTACTTCATCTTGCCGTGCCTTAATTCCCCATTAGTAAAAGGAGGATACGGCTCCCTGTCTTCATCCTTTATTTGTATTAAACTAACACACTCGTTCTATTACGCCTAAAGGGTTTAGGAACACGAGTCCCAAATCTCCCCATTGTGCTGTACATACATGGCCAGAGTGCCCAAAGATCTTATGGTCCAGAGGGAAAAAAGGAAGAAGGGGGCAAGTGAAGCACACAGCAGGGAAACCTTATGCTTTAGGCAGAGTCTAACTAATAGGGCGAGTCTACACTACACACAAAGCCTGGGATCTGACTCAGGTTTGAGCCCAAACTCCACTTCCATCCACACACACGAGCAGTCTGACTCAGGTCAGCAAGCACTTAGGACCTGCGTCTTAGGACTGTGCCTGAGGTGTGGGTCAGAGCCCAAGTCCTCCTGGGACTCGGGTCCAACCCCTATCATTTTGCAGTGTGGATGCAGCTCAAGCCCGAATGAGAAGGTTGGCATAGCATAGTGTGGATGCATTAGCGGGGCTGAAGCTGGTCTCTGTCAGAGCCAGGATCCTCAAGGAGGTGGACCTCAGGTCCGATCCAGTCTGACAGTTCCTATGATTTGCCCTCCCGGTCACCCAGCCTGTTAATGGCAGAGCCAGGATGGAACCCAGGTCTTCCACCTCTACTCCCCAACCCACTGGGCCATTTGCCTGCCTTGCCAACTCAGGGTGGAAGCTCTAGGGCAAGGACTGTCTCTTCTTGTCTACATTGAGAAATTAATTCAGATTAAGGTAGGGTGCGAGTTTAAAGCGGAATAGTTATTCCCGATTAACATCCTGTGTGAATGCTCTTATTCTGGAATAAGAGGTTCCTTATTCCAAAATAGCTTAATCCACTTCCAAAATGGATTAAACTAAGGTCTGGTCTATACTACCCGCCTGAATCGGCGGGTAGAAATTGACCTCTCGGGGATCGATTTATCGCGTCCCGTCGGGACGCAACAATCGATCCCCGAATCGGCGCTCTAACTCCACCAGCGGAGGTGGTAGTAAGCGCCGCCGACAAAAAGCGGCAGAAGTCGATTTTGCCGCCGTCCTCACAATGGGGTAAGTCGGCTGCAATACGTCGAATTCAGCTACGCTATTCACGTAGCTGAATTTGCGTATCTTAAATCGACTCCCCGCTGTAGTGTAGATGTACCCTAATTCACTTGGGAAGTGGATTAAACTAATTTGGAATAAGGAACTCTGATTCCTGACTCAAGTCTCCACGCAGGGAGTTAAGCAGGCAAAGTTAAGCAGGAATAGCTACTCCAGAATAACTCCCCGTGTACACACACCCTTACTATATGTTTGTACAGCACCTAGCGTCACACTCCCCAATCTCAGTTGCAGAGGTAAGTACTAGGATATTATAAATCAATAAATAATAATATCTTGCCCCTTCTTTCCTTGGAGCACGGGAGGGCCAGTATACACACCTGCCCCTTTCTTCCTTCAGGCCCTGCTCTTTTCTCAGAGACACACAGAGCATTTGGATACTTTAAACACACCAGGGTTGTCTCCTGTGGTGTCCCAACACGTCAGGTACACCGCTGCATCCCCACTGTCCTAATGACCTTGTCCGAGCGTTTTTCCACATCGCCTGTCAGACCTGGAGAGTCACTGCACTTGCGACCGCTTCCCCCGTCCTCCCCACCCGCCCCGCCTCTAAATTAGCTGTCATTAGCAATGTCGACTGAAGAGGCGTCCTTTGCTGGACGGATCCTCTATTCCATTTGCTCCTGACAAATGGGAGCGCTGCCTGCCCTTATCTGCTGATAAGGCCACCTGATCCGGGGCAGGCTGCGTCTTATCACACTGTGCACTTCAGCAGAGGGCACGGCAAATGGAAACTGAAGAGCGCTCAGAGGACTGGCTTCTTATTGGATTGAAAAGCCTGTGTCGGGGAAGATTAAAGGGCTTGATTCTCCATTGCCCTGCAGCTCGTGCAGCCATTTGCCCCAGTGCAAAGCTGGGGTGTCAATCACCGCCGTGCTGTTGTGTTAATTTTGCACCCACTTTGCACTGGTGCAAATGGCTGCTGGGCAACCGAGAACCAGACCTGTCAGAGAGAGCAAACTGCCTCCAGGCGGGCCCCCCAACATCCTGACATCAATCTCTCTCTCTCTGCCAGGCCTCACCGCTAGGCTCCCAACAGATCAGTCTCACATGCATGTAAGCTCACTCCCAAATCCCAGATTTCACTGCCGGAGCCACTCTTTGCAGCTTCCTGCTCCTCCGTATAGGGGAATCAGCCAAACCCCTGCTCAGGTCCGTGCCTCCTTTGGGACTACGGTTGGCAGGCCTCCCCTGTTACAAGGCCATAAAAACGGTGGCGCCTCTGACGATCATTTTAACTGGGCCCCAATCCCTGTTAAACCCTTTCTCCCACTGGTAGTCCAATGACTCACCCACCGGAGTAAGGAATACTCAAGAGAGAGCAAGGAGTTGCAGGATCGGGCCTTTACATTCAGATCGAAATAGGCCCAAGTCTCATTTATCCTAAAGTCTCTTTACATGGCAGTGGCGGTATAAAGAGGTTTCAAAATGGGTGGAAATCCTTTTGCACTGCCAGACATTGGGGTAAAGGGGCCTTAAGGGTAAATGAGGATCACGCCCTAAGAACTACCCTCATCCAATTAGGGAGAGCAAAGAGGAACCAAGCAACCAGTACAGCCAATCAACAACTAAGCAGCGCCACACAGACTTTGAATGCTTGCAAACAGCTGACGGAACAAGAACCGCGTTGCTGAAATGACCCGGCCCAACATTTAGAACAGCAAATAAATCGCGACAAAATTGTCAGAGGAGAAATAAAGCTCGAGAATAAAGCTCTTGGACAATGTACATCCATTAGGGAAAAAGGGGGGGAGGTTAGTCATATAAATGATTGACTCTACCCTAAGCTGTAAGGTGGTGTTTGGAGGGAGGGACCGTCTCTTGCTGTTTGCACGTGCAGTGCCTAGCGGACTAGGGCCCTGAGCTCAGTGGCACTGCATGAAGTTGGGGAAGCAGAGGAGACCACACCAGTGAGCTAATCAATCTCTTTTCTTGTCCAGCTCTAACATGGATTTCGGCAGCTCCTGGAGCTGGGTGCTGCACATCGAGAGGGACAGTCCTGGCCCTGATGAACTCCCAATCTCAGGGCTCGTCTACGCGGACACTTCGCTCACAGCAAGCTGGGGTGAAAATCTACCCCGCAGTAGCCTGCCGCCCACCGAGGCTACAGCGACGCTGCGTTTTGGAGCCCGCAGGAGCGTCACAGACGCGGGCTAGCGGGGCTCATACCAGTGCTCTGAAAGCAGCCCTTTGACGCTGTGGCTCAGGCTGGAGGCCAGGGAGTGGGGTGGCCCATTTAGGCCCCAGTTGAGGAAAGCGTCCCTGGTTCAGATGGGCTTCGCCACTTAAAGATAGGCCCCTGCTTCAACCCGTCCTAGAACTGGAGCCTTAGATTGTAGAGTCGTGGGGGCAGGACCTGTTTCTCACTATGGCCCAGCCTATCTCCGGGAGGGATATCTCAGTGGTTTGAGCATTGGCCTGCTAAACCCAGGGTTGTGAGTTCAATCCTTGAGGGAGCCATTTAGGGATCTGGGGCAAAGTCTGTCAGGAAAGGTACTTGGTCCTGCTGTGAAGGCAACAGACTGGACTCAACGACCTTTCAAGGTCCCTTCCAGCTCTATGAGATAGGTATATCTCCATATTAAATCTCGCTCTGATTCCCGGACTTTGGCAGTGTTACCGGGGCCTTAGCCCTGGTCTGTGCTACAAAATTAGCACAATCCACACCCCTGAGCAGCATAGTGAAGCCGACCTAAGTCCCCATGTAGACAGTGCTGGGGCAATGGAAGAATTCTACTGCCTCTCGGGCAGGTGGATTATCGACAGCGACAGGGAGACCCCTCCTATCGGCGGAGCTAGCGTCTACTCCGAGGCACTGAGGCGGTAGCGTTCCAAATGTAGGCAGGGCCTCAGCGTCCACGAGAATCGGACCCTGGCATTTAGATTGCATATCACAGCTTCCCACGTGGGACTTTGCTTCGGTGGCCGCCAGCTCCCCCGGTCTCCTCCCTCCTTTCTCTGAGGTGATTAAGTAGTAACGAGATTCGGCTCTAATCGTCTCAGCCCTTTTAAAGTGCAGGGATGGCACACCACGCAGCTGTTCTCCGCCACGTGAGGCTGCTGAACCCCTCGGAGACTTTGTCTTCTGGGCTAACTCGCTCTGCCTCTGAGCCCTCCCGGTCACGTTGCCAGGGTCTCCGGCCTGCTCAACGGCAAATCAAATTACTTCAGGATCAGCGCGAGTGTCATCGGCAGACTCCATTCTCTCTCTCTGCTGCCCGCTGACAGATTGGGGGGGGGGGCAAGCTTAGCGTTGCTGCATGATAAGGATATCTTGGCAGCTCAAAACTTGTGCTCCCGGGAGCTTAAGTGGGGAGCCTCTCAGCACTCTGGCTCTTGCAAGGAGAGAGAAATTAAAATGCCGTGTGTGTTCACATTTATAAGGGGCAGCTTCTCCCATGGAAAGGCACCTCATTCTGTCTAGTGGCAGAACAGCTTAGCATCTGAACAACTGAGTCCAGAGCACAGGAACCAGGCAGGTGGGCACTAGATAGATAGATAGATAGATCAGTGATATTCAACCTTTTTTCATTTGCAGATCCCTAAACATTTTTGAATGGAGGTGCAGACCCCTTTGGAAATCTTGAATATAGTCTGCGAACCCCCAGGGATCTGCAGACCACAGGTTGAAAACCACTGGATTAGATAATGGGGTATGCATGGGGATAGCTAGATAGACAGAGGGGTGTGTATGGGGATAGCTAGATAGACAGAGGGGTGTGTATAGGGATAGATAGATAGATTAGACAGATAGAACTATACATATGAACTGAGAGCAAGAGATTGAAATAAATCTGATCCTCCCCTCAGCAAAGAAAAGGTTTCTCGAAGAGTTGGGCGAGTAACTCCCACAGCAGCTGGTAGGTCTTCTCACGACTCCAGGTGGGGAGTCGGCTCCAGAGTCATTCCCCCACGAGCAGTCGCGTGACAGCCAGGCGATCCGTGAAAATGGCCACGAATCCCCAAAGCTGCCCCAACGGCGTTTTGTTCTCAAGTCCACAGAGCGAACCCCTCTCATCCACACTGAGGCCCCTTGACAGGGCTCGGGCAGCACAAAGAGGCCTTAAAGCACAGGGAAATTTCATTTGGCGCCCAATTTCAAGCCCCTTCACGCTACCAGAGAAGCATAAAGGGGCCTAAAGGTATCTCTACACCTGGAGCTGGAGGTGGAATGCCCAGCTTGGGCAGACATACCTGTGCCATTAGTAAGTTGTTTGGTAGACACCTATGCACAAGAAATAGGTTCACAGAAACTGGATCTGTCCGTGAGTGATTCTGCTACAGGTGATTGGGTGAAATTAATCTGAAAACTTATTTGTGTTACAACATGGCCTCTCGGGCTGCCTTCAGGGATTGAACCCAGAAACGTGGATCTAAAAGCACAAGTTTCTAGTGCAGGGGTGGGCACGTGGACCGTCAGGGTAATCCGCTGGTGAGTCGCGAGAGTTTGTTTACATTGACCGTCCGCCGGCACGGCCACCTGCAGCTCCCAGTGGCTGCGGTTCGCCACTCCCGGCCAATGGGAGCCGCAGGAAGTGGCGCAGGCCGCAGGGTTCTCTTTGCCGGAAGCCGGGAATGGGCGACAGGGGATGGATCACTTGATGATTCCCTGTTCTGTTCATTCCCTCTGGGGCACCTGGCACTGGCCACTGTCAGAAGACAGGATACTGGGCTAGATGGACCTTTGGTCTGACCGAGTAGGGCCATTCTTATGTTCTTATACATGGACTAATCACTAGAGGGGGACAAAGAGCCAAATCTTGTTATCATGGGTTACACTTGCAATGAATAATGTGACCAGCTCTGGGGGACTATTTTAGAGGTTATTTGTATTCCAAATAAAACTTCATTACCTCTTAGTTTATCTGATCCCATTTCTCCAGCCTTCAAAGAACAGTAAACACTCAGTCTTTATGGGATAGAAAAAGTCAGAGATAGAGGGTGGTTGGAAAAAACAGGAAAATGATTTGGGGGAAAATTTCAAACGTGTTTCCATTTCATAGGCTTCAAGACGAATTCAGTTTTTTCATGAACTTTTCCCACAATACTTATTTTTTTACTCAAATTGTTCTTTTACCAAAACTGCCATGTTTTTCAGGTTTTCGGTACACAACAATTTTCCGATCATTTTGAAAGTGATTTTTGTAAAAACGCCAGGAAAATATATCATGGAAAGTTTTGTGAAAGTGAGAAAAAAAAATGATACCGTTGATGAAAAGTTTTGGTTTTGAATAAAAAGGCCATGATTTGACCCCCAAAAAAGTTCACGCAAAAAAATGATGAAGAGCTTTATTTAGAGGTTTCCATTTTGGGAATCCACAAAACATCGTGCCAGATTCATTCCCTGTCTAATTGTTTTGCCTTTGACGGAGTCACACCACGCATGAATTTGACCAATACCATATCACAATGGCTGAGGACCTGCCATGGCATGTGGACAAACTACAGCTGCACTAAGTAGGTACATAATACTACCAAGTCCGGATCTTTCACTCAGCTCCGCTCATGGTGGTAGCATTTCACACACTTCAACCAGGTGTCAATAGCCACATAAGACGCACATCCCAAGGAAGAGTCAGGAGCTATGGTGATTTGATGCAGTGTCATGTGTCAATCAACAGCCCATAGACACGATGCTGTAACGTTTCAGTGCGCGGTGATGGGGTCGCGGCTGGAGTTTGTCTCGTTGGACCAACCCAGCACTGGCAACACTATTCAGAGTGACCAATAATAGGGATATCTGGGCCAGATGGGGCAGGGAGGTGGCTCTTGGCCATGCCTGGAGGTCTGAAGCTGGAAAAGGGGGAGAGCAAAGAAAGCAAGGCCTGGCTGCTCTCAGCCCTCTGAGAGAGAAAGGACAGGCCAGTGATTAGGGTTTGGGAGACTTGAGTTAAATTCCCTGCTTTGCAAACAATGTTAGACCAATTACCCAAGATTAACAAACCCGTCTCTGGCAATGTCAGAAATAGGACCCAGGAGTCCAGGATCCCCAATTTAATGACTAGGTTATACTTCCTCTCCGGAAGTAGGAACTGAAACTTGGGGAGTCCCGCCGTCCAATCCCCACTTCTTTATCTAATAGACCCACTCCTCCCTTCCACACCCTGAAGTCCCAACTTCCAGTACTTAATTCTAGCCACGAGCAAAGCCCCTGACATCTAAAACCATCAATTACCATTATCCTGCCATTCAAGTCTACCAACGTTATGGTGAAAAGGGAAAGAAACCAAAAACCTTTCAACTATAGATAAGCAGACAGGCTGGGATTTACATGGGCCTGACCCTCATCTAGAAGAATTAACCTTATAAGACTAAGAGGGTAATTAAATCTCATGCTTCAGGGCATAAGCTGATCGCCATAGGGGTCAGGAAGGAATTACTTCCAAACACAGTACTGCACTATCAGAGGATTTTTGCCCTCCCCTGACGCATCAGGCACTGGTCTTTGCCAGACCCACTTTGATGGACTAGTGGGCTGATGTGTCATGGCAAATCTTATCCTATCCTCTAATGTCATTAGTGACTATTACTGGCTCTCCTCTCTTGTTAGGCTTCTACACTAGGGCCTTGATTCTGGTCTCACTGATCAATGGTAACTCCATTCATTTCAGGGGAATCATCCTAGTCTCCTAGCTCGGCAGGCAGGACCAGAAACATACCCGTAGACTCTCGGGAGAGCTTGGCGCAGCATGCTAGCCCTGAGGTTGCAAAGGTGCAGATCCGGTCGGGCAAGTTCCCTACGAGACAGACACAGCACAAGAGAGGAAGATTGGTCTTGTAGCCAAGGCAGCAGACTAGCTCTCAGGAGACCTGTGTTCGGTTTTAACTTGGTCACAGATGCACTGGGCTTTGGATCAGGGCCCCAATGTCTTGGAGTTCCTTACACTGCAGAGGCAAATGATTATTTATGAATTCAATTTGCACAGGTAGCAGAATCATTGGTTACTCCCCAGAGACCATCCACACAGGAAGGATGGTCTTGTGGCCAAGGCTCTGGAGCGGGATTCAGGGGATCTGGGTTTAATTTATGGCTCTGCCACAAACTCTCTTGTGTGACCTGTGAGGACTCACTTAATTGCTGCAGGCCTCAGGTCCCCAGCTGTAAAATTCATAGATTCATAGATTATAGGACTGGAAGGGACCTCGAGAGGTCATCGAGTCCAGTCCCCTGCCTGCATGGCAGGACCAAATACTGTCTAGACCATCCCTGATAGACATTTATCTAACCTACTCTTAAATATCTCCAGAGATGGAGATTCCACAACCTCCCTAGGCAATTTATTCCAGTGTTTAACCACCCTGACAGTTAGGAACTTTTTCCTAATGTCCAACCTAGGCCTCCCTTGCTGCAGTTTAAACCCATTGCTTCTTGTTCTATCCTTAGAGGCTAAGGTGAACAAGTTTTCTCCCTCCTCCTTATGACACCCTTTTAGATACCTGAAAACTGCTATCATGTCCCCTCTCAGTCTTCTCTTTTCCAAACTAAACAAACCCAATTCTTTCAGCCTTCCTTCATAGGTCATGTTCTCAAGACCTTTAATCATTCTTGTTGCTCTTCTCTGGACCCTTTCCAATTTCTCCACATCTTTCTTGAAATGCGGTGCCCAGAACTGGACACAATACTCCAGCTGAGGCCTAATGAGAGCAGAGTAGAGCGGAAGAATGACTTCTCGTGTCTTGCTCACAACACACCTGTTAATACAGCCCAGAATCACATTTGCTTTTTTTGCAACAGCATCACACTGTTGACTCATATTTAGCTTGTGGTCCACTATAACCCCTAGATCCCTTTCTGCCGTACTCCTTCCTAGATAGTCTCTTCCCATTCTGTATGTGTGAAACTGATTTTTCCTTCCTAAGTGGAGCACTTTGCATTTGTCTTTGTTAAACTTCATCCTGTTTACCTCAGACCATTTCTCCAATTTGTCCAGATCATTTTGAATTATGACCCTGTCCTCCAAAGCAGTTGCAATCCCTCCCAGTTTGGTATCATCCGCAAACTTAATAAGCGTACTTTCTATGCCAATATCTAAGTCGTTGATGAAGATATTGAACAGAGACGGTCCCAAAACAGACCCCTGCGGAACCCCACTCGTTACGCCTTTCCAGCAGGATTGGGAACCATTAATAACAACTCTCTGAGTACGGTTATCCAGCCAGTTATGCACCCACCTTATTTCCTTGGTCTGTCTTTTCTACTTAGACTGTAAGCTCTCCAGAGCAGGGTCCATGTCTTATTACCTGTGTGTGCAGCACCCTAGCAAAATGGAGTCCCGGTCAAGCTTAAGTCCTTTATGTGCTACCGTAATACCTATAATAATGACGGATCAGTCATCTTTGAGAAAAGGGTCAGTGCCTGGGAACCCTTTGAGACTGTAAGCTCTTTGGGGCATTTGTAACGTGTTTGTACAGCTCCTAGCACTATGGGACCTGGACTCGAGGTGCTACTGCCATATCAATGTTAAACAATGACAATCCAATAACCTAGCTAACTGCAAGTTCTCAATGAGGTCAGGTGCTGCTGGGAGCTAGTAGCGCTGGTATGCAAGCAAGCATGTACATAGCAAAGAGCACACATGACACGCACAAGCACACACACAGAGGCATGTGCGGAGACATCCCACATGCAAAGCAGCTTTAACTGGAAGACCTAGATTTCCAGAGGCAGAGCCATGACATGAAAGCACATGCATAATTCAGCAGCATCGGATTCCTTAACTACTGGTTAGCAGCATGAGAGAGGAGAGATTCTCCCCTCTCTGAACCTCAGGAAAGCTTCTGTGGAGACGGGAATGGAAATTTTACCACAACGCATGGGCTAAGGATGCAGGATGGACCTGAGGTTTGGACTGAAGCCAGTTTTCCCCACCCCAGAGAGAAACTAACATTTGGAGTCAGTACCGTGCAACTAGTTCGGGCAGTTCCCTAGTCACACTATGTCCAAAACGCACCCCTATGGACAGTTTAGATCAGTGGTGGGCAACCTACGGCCCGCACACAGCCCATCAGGGTAATCCGCTGGCGGGCCGCCAGACAGTTTGTTTACATTTGCATGGCCACCCACAGCTCCCATTTGCATGGCGGGCTGCACGTTGCCCACCACTGGTTTAGATCCTTGAACTGAAACAAAAGAGGGGAGAGAAATGATAAGGAGCTGAGGACATTAAGTAACATGCCCAAGGTCACACGGGAAGACGGTGGCAGGGCAACAGCAGGCTGCAGGTCCCAGGAACGCGCCTAATGGATAAGGTGTCTGACTTCGGATCAGAGGGCTGTGTGCTTGCCTCTGATCACGGGTCCAGCTGTCTAGGTCTCAGCTAGGGACGTAGCAGCTTCTCCCTCACACAAAGCCTTGAAATTGGGGCTGGATTTCTTTCCAAAGCGAACGTGTAGTGCCGCCGGAAGATAAAGGGCTTGATACAGGAATCCCTGGCTAAGTTTGCAGGGCCGGGACTATGCAGGAGGTCAGACTACAGGATCATAATGACCCTATGTGGCCTCAAAGTCCATGAGTCTTCAGAGTGTCAGATCGGCACCCAATCCACTGGGCCACACTACCTGGGTCTGTGAGGGGTGAAAGGGTCTATAGAAATAGAGCCGGTCTAACCAGATGGGGATCAGACCCACTTTCTTCTAGAGCTTTGCTTCTTTCCTCCAAAAGCGGCTTCTTTCCTCTCGTCACGGTGCATCCTTGCTGGGCAAGGGAAGGAGAGGGGGAAATAATTGATTCCGAAGCCAGTTCCGGTGACCAATTAAAGAGCCCTGCTGCTTCGTTAACTTCCTGGCTCTGAGAGGGTTTTGCTGGGTTTGTTTTAAACGCCGACCGATGCATTCCTTGATCATGCAAAGAGCGCGGTTCAAAGCGTGTGGTGAGGGTGGGGGGAGGTTCTTGATGGAATCCGAGCGGTGTCAGATAAGCAGCATCCCCGTTGCAAATGTTTGTGATTACAGTGGGAGGGTGGAGGGAGAACAAGATACAAAAAAAAAAGGAGCTGCAGGAAAGATAAAGGAGCCCCTTGACTCGCCCCCAGGCAACCGTTCCAGCCAGATGTTCTCAAGCCCTCAATTGTCTCTCTCTTTGTATCAGACCACTTTGTGTTTTTATTATAGGTAACATGTACATGCTGTACTCTCTCTCTTTTTCTTTTTCCATTAGCCCTTTATAGTAGCTATAAATCCCACTGCCAGATTCCCTTTTTTTTTTTTTTGTCCTCACGCTGGCTCCCAAGCTCCCTGCATCTCTCCTGCCGGTGGCGCTGTGGCAAAGCAGGAAGAAAGGTGGAGGAGAGAGGTACTACAGGGAGTGAGGCGTAACATGGCGGACTGGTCCCAGAGTGGAGACTCTGGAAACCCGGGTACTAGCACCAGCACTGATCTCTTGGGTAAGTCACTTTCTCTCTGGGTCTCGTTTCCCCCTCTTTATCTATTCAGACTGGGATCTCTTTGAGGCAGGGTTCTCTCACACTGTATGTATGTACAGCGCCTAGCGCACTGGGGCCATGATCTCAGTTGCTCTTATATTACCATAACACCTAGGAGCACGGACCAAGCCCCTATGGTGCTCGGTGCTGTGCAAGCACAGAACGGACAGTTCCTGCCTTATCTAAGCATACATCTACCTTTGACCTGGGAGGGGTGTTCCCCCCCCTCTGCTTGAGCTAGCATATCCGTCTCGGCACGGGTAGTAGCTTGGGGTAGCCGTCCAAGTACGTGCCCGTCGCAGACACATTTTTAGGCACTAGCTCAAGCCAGTATGTCTATGCGAATCACACCTCCCAGCTGCAATGTAGACGTACCCTAAGTACAAGACAACAGATGGATACCAAAGACAGGGGAACACAAGGAGACAATGGCATGGTATTGGTCAGCATGGTAGTGGATCCAGTGCATGCGGACAATGTGGTTCTTAGTCACCCGGGGGACATCCACAGTGCTGTCAATTTCATCGCGGGCTGTTGTGCTCAGGACCCCTGGAAATCCAAGCCCCAGGTGGCCAGGGGTTTATTCCCCCCACACACACACACAGAGAGCTAGCCCAAGGCTTAACCGAGGCTGCGAGGGGGTGAGTTTCGCCTCTAAATGAAGAGCCTGGTGGTTGAAGTGAGCAGGCCCGGCCCCCAACCCACCCAGAGCTGTGGTAGCGTGAGCAGCGCAGTTGCCAGCACTGCCAAACCCAACCATTCAGAACCCTCGAGGCAGGCCCCCAAAATCGGGAGACTGGTTTAAAAATCGTGAGATTTAAAGAAAAAAAAAGGGCGGGGCGCTTTCTCTAGGCTTTCTGGTTTCTGAGCCTTTTGGATCCCATTCCCAAGTTGTTCTCTGCAGTTGTGAGAGTTAGAAACGTACTTTTTAAAAAAAAAAGATGAAAGCTAATAGTCTCGCCTGATCACCTGACTCCAAGAGCTGGAGCTTTGAAAAAAGCACCAGGTATTGTGAGACTTGCAATAAAATTGCAGCCATTGGCAACCCTGAGTAGTAGCTTCTGTGGGAACCAGATTGTCACAGCTGTCTTCTATTATTCCCCACCCAACCTTCACAAGCTCAGCTGAGAAAAGCACTTCACTAAGGTGACAGGCAGGAGAAACTGAGTCTGACAGCTAACACGCCTCTCCTCATTCATTTTTACAACCTCTCCTCATTGTTATTTATTTATTCGACGGTAGCAAAGAGGGAGTCCCGGCTCGAGATTCTCCGGTGTTAGGCCCTGTACAAACACAGAACAGAGATACTCCCTGCCCCGAAGAGCCTACAATCTATGTATAAGATGACAGACAAGGGATGGATACCCCCATTTTACAGCTGGGGAAACTGAGGCACAGAAAGGGCAATGACTTGCCCAAGTTCACCCAGGAGGACAACTGAGAATAGACCACCCCTCCCAGATCATAAACCCCAGACCATTGCGCTGTGCAGCAGGCCATCTCACCCTGGTGTTCCTTTGTTACTAAATGAGCTGGGGCAATTAGCTATTAGAGTCGAGTACAATAACGGTACTGATTGGGAAATCGAGGCACAGAGGGATTAACTGTCTTGCCCAAGGTAAGTCAGTGCACAAAGCCGGGAACCGAACCCAAATCTTCCACATCCTACTCCAGCGCTTTAATCGCAAGACCTTCCTCCAGTGCCAACCATCTTCTCACCAAAGTCTGGCTAAAGGAACTCACACAGCATATTACAGCTCCACCGGTCAAACCCCCCAGCCCCCAACCTACAGCTCACTGGGACCCTGGGCTCTGGCAGCGAATTCACTCTTTCCTTTCCTAAAGGGTTATAAAACAGGACTAGAGCAGGCTTTCGGACTCCAGGATTACTAAATATTTTCCATTCATTTTAACTTTGAACAGGGCTCCAATAACCGGCTTTATATATGTTATAACCTCCCACCCATGTACGGCATTCAGCAACGCGCTGGCATGCCAGAGAGCGGTGCTGCCCCAATAAAAAAAAAAAAAAAAAACTCCAGCTCCTTTAATAATCACTAATGCACCATTTCCTGCTGGTTATGGAAATAAACACTGCCCTGAGCAAGTGGGATACTTTCAAAAATATTCCCCTCCCCTCCTCTTTGCCCACCCAAGTGAAACTTTAATGAAGAAAACCTGCAAGTTTCTATTGTTTCACCGTGGAACAATAAAGCTCCTGGAGGGAACTTGCTGCAGTGCTAATGGTTTTTCTTTTAGCAGCAAAAGCCCTGGCGCTGGGTGAGGAATGATGAGGAATCTCCCATCGAGTTCGACGGAGAAGCTACAGTCACTGATTGTGGGCCCAGAGATGAGACCGGAGACCAGTTTTGGGCTGCAGCCCCATCCACAAGGGCCGCAGGTGATGGCAACTGGAGGTGACCGTGCACGGCACACTGCTTTCACCTTTACGCCTCGTGTGTCTCTCCAATCGGCGAACTCTTGACATTTTTCAGTCTGAGGTGGTGCCATCAGACCTTTTTTCCAAAGAGCCTCTCTCTGTTCTAAGCTATTGAGGTCCTTATCCCGTACGTTTCACCGTAGCCTCGAAGCACCTTCCAGTCGTGCGTTACGTGACACGATTAACAGCCGCCATTCAGGCACTGAAAACGGAGCCAGATTTTCAACAGTGCTCAGTCGCTCTAGTTGCCTGTTGGGAGTTGGGGAGCTGGGATCTTTGGAAAATCTGGCCCCAGCTGTCTAGATCTCAACTCCACCCCGTTCTAGCCACTAAGCTAAACTTCCTCCCAGAACTGGAAATAGACCCCCAAAATTCTGACTGCTCGTCCCCCCAGCTCTAACCACTAGACAACCCGGGAGCAGAACCCGGGAATTCTAACGTTCATTCCCCAGCCCTGACCACTAGACCTCGCAACCTCTCGGAATGGGAAATAGAACCCAGGAGTCCTGCTTCCCACTCCCCAGCCCTGACCACTACACCAAACTTTCTCCAAAGCTGGTAAATGGAACCCAGGAGTCCTGACTCCCCTGCCCCCAGCTCTATGCACCAGCCCACACTCCCTCACTGAGCTTTTGTCACACAGAATATGCACACCAGGGCTTTTATTTATTTTTTTCATGTGCTTCGGAGCCATTTCTTTTAAAGCAAACATCGCCCCACGGATTGCCATCAAGACAACAAACCCACCTGAATCCTTAAGGAAATAACTACTCAATAGGGCATCTGTCACGGTGGGTTAATTTTAAGACCTCACAACTTTGAGGGTGTTCCCTGAAGGCTAGGAGAATTCTGTTGCAGCAGTACCCACAACTTCCCCATAGCGGCCCACTCGAAGAATCTCCAATGCTAGCTACAGAACTGCAGGGCCGCTGGCAAGTACAGCAATCAACATGGCATGTTGCAGATGAGGGTTCGTTTTGCTCATTATAAATAAGACCTGCTCCTCTTATTTGAGGGGGGCTGGGGGCTGGCTGATTATCTGATCCAGCCTCCTGCTAGTGCCCACTCATCCCCTAGGAGATTGTTTCTCTTCCCCCATGTAATCTCGGCCATGCCCTCCACACTCAGGGAAACTGACAAGAAACTGACAACTCCTCGCCCATCGGTTTGAGCGGAGACAGTGCAGTCTTTTGGTGTTGGATTGTGGGCAGATCATTACAGAACCCGACGCCCTCACCCCCAGTCTGTGCTCAAGCCACAGGGGTTAAACAGTGTTACAGCTCCAAATTACAGACCCTTGGCACTTCAGATCAGGCTGCAGCAGCCGATGCTTTTAGGTCGAGAGGTCTGCAGCTCAACCCCCCGTGCGCTGGTCCAAATGTCATCCGGCACATGGCAAGCCAAGCCCAGGGTCACCATAAAACCCAGGCAGAGCCAAAGGGGTCTCACACTCATGCCCAAAATCTTGCAGCTGCGAGGGGATAGACTGATATGCCGTATGCACCCCATGGGCCCGATCCTGAAAAGTGCTGATGGGGCTACCCAGAGGGTGGGGGCAAAAAGGGACAGTTCTCCCCCCGCCCCCGCAGTTCGCGCTGCCCTCCAAACTGCGTACCGTTGCAACCTGGTGTTCGGGGTCGCAACAATGCGCAGGTTTGGCCCCACAGTCCCTCCAACGGGCACCCCCCCCCAACCTGAGTGGGGTTAAAACCCCGCATGCTGGGTCACAACACCACTCACTGAAATTGGAACCCTCTATCATGATGGAGGAGCCTCCAGGCTAAACCCTACTGGGCCAGGTCACAACCCCCAAGGGATGGGGGAAAAGGGGGCATTTTCCATCTGGAATAAAATGTTTCAGTGGAAAGGCTTTGCTGAGCTCTAAGAGGAGAACCTCATCTGCAGCCTCTAGCCGCTGATTTCACATTAATGCACCGCTATTTAGTAATGCCACTGCTTTGCACCGAGCTGGGGAGCGTACCTCTCAAACTCCCCAGGCGCAAACCTGGCTGGCTTACCTCCTTGGAGCTCTTTTCATCTGCTGATCTCAAACCACTTTATAAAGGTGGGCACTGGCCCACATTTGCCAAAGCGACTAGTGATCCCGGTTGACCTGACTTGAGACACTGTGAAGGAAGATTTTCAGGGAACAGATGCTCTGCGCTGTCTGAAAAATCAGCCTCTTTAAGGTGTTTCAGCTTGGGCAGCCAAAATCGCTCACCGCTTGGGAAAATGGAGACCGTTATCCTCATATTACAGACAGGAAAACTGAGGCACAAAGAAATGGGAGTTTGGTCTTTGAGCGTCAGTCGGGGTTGGGGGGGAGGGGCAGGATCAGCCCTACAAAAGGTATCAAATCAGGAATTACCGACCTGTCGATTTCGCTCATCCGTGATCCGCTGAATCTGGATCTTTTTCCTCCCCATCTTCTCCGGAAATCCTCACCGTACGGGGACGACTTTCGTGTGCGGGGGAGGGGAAAAAGAACCCTGTTTTAAAACGTTTTCATGAAAGAATGTTTTGGTATGTAAAAGTTTTTTAAAACCAAAAAACAAACAAAAATCCGGGTTGCTTCTTGCTCAGTTCATGTTATGCTGCCGTCCGGTTAATTCCAGGTGCTTTGGGCCTCCAGGGGCTGCTTGGAAACCTAGGGAAGAGAGGAAAAAAGGAATTAAAACATTTTTTTCAAGCAAAGCCTTCCTAATTAGTCTTCTTCCTATTACCATAGCCCCTAGGAGTTCAGTCACAGAGCAGGACCCCATTGTGCTAGGTAGGGGTGGTACAAACAGCACAAAAAGACAGTCCCTGAGCCAAACTATGGGAGCACCTAGAGGCCCCAGTGGTATCCAGATGCCACAGTGCTAGGTGCTGCACAAACGCACGGTGAGACACCATCTCAGCCCCAAGGAGCTCGCAATCGTAATAAATTCACCAAGAAAATGACCAAAACAAAAAGGACTCCGAGCAAAATTCCTATCCTCAGGACAAACCCAACTGCATGAAGATTATTGACCTCGACTCTGGTAACATAAAGCAGCTCATCTCTCTCTCTCTCTGTTTATACCATGCCCACCACCACTGTGTCTGAGTTCATGTCTACACGACAGACGCGGCTAGCGCTATAGCACCATAGGGCAGACGCTTCCTGCATCAACGGAAGGCAGATTTCCATTGCTGGAGTGAGCCCACGCCTCCGAGAGGCAATAGCTAGGTCAATGGAAGAATTTTTCTATCAAGCTTGTTGCACTTGGGGGAGTCGGGAGGGTGATAGAGGGGGGGACTCAGTTTAATTACACCGCTCAGGGGGTGAAAGGTCAATCTAGGCCTTGCCTAAACACTGCTTAAACTCTACTGTATTATACTGAGTGTAGATGCAGCTATTCTGGTATAAAGGTGCCTGTGGTGATATAGTCACTTCCATACAGGAAGGGGACTAGGCTATATTGATGCATATATTTATACCTGTGTAAGTGAGGCTGTACTAGCGGTTGTACTGATATTACGATATCAATTTTAAAAAAATCACACCCCCCCGAACCAACAGTTAAACCAGGACACAACCCGTGTCTAGAGCAGGTTCCAGACCGCCTCAATTAAACCCGATCTGTTTGTCCAACCAAGGTCTTTCTTATATCATTGTCTAAAAATCTGGGCAGCCTGCAGACAAATGAAGACTTGGCATAGATTCACCTGTAGTGGTTCCTTACATTTTAATTATTTATTGCGTGCAAGGCCGAGGGGTCGGGATGAGATGGGGGCCTCACTGAACCAGATGCTGTACAAACACATACAGGATTGCCAACTTTCTAATTTCTGAAAACCGGACCCTCCTGCCCCGCCTCTCCCCCCCCAGACCCCGCCCCTTCTCCACTCCTTCCCTTGAGGCCCCACCCCCCTGCTCGCTCCTATCCCCTCTCCACCCATCACTCACTGCTCTCCCCTTCCCCCTTGCTCAATTCTTTCCACTTCCTACCCTCCACCCCAGCTGGGCTCCCTCTACTCCGGGGCTGGGAGGGGAGCTGCAGCCTGACTCAGAGCCTGCTGCCTACCTGCCCAAAAGATGCAGGTGGTAGGCACCCCTGGCTGAGCAGGGGCTGGTGAGGGTTAATGATCCTGCATCTCCCCCACCTCTGCCCATGCTAACTGGACTTTTCGTGTCCAGCCGGTACATCTGACTGGACACGGCCAGGTCCCCTTTTTGACCGGACTTTCCGGTTGAAAACTGGACACCTGGCAACCCTACATACACAATCCTTGCCCCAAAAAGTTTACAGTCTAACTAGACACGGCAGACAACAATGTGAGAGAGGGGCACTCCTAAGGCCCCTTTATACCTCTCCAGCAGCCGCAGGCCAGGGCAACTGTGCGCCCAATCTCTTGAAATGGGAGTTTTTCGAATGACCCGCGATGCTGCTCATTTCAGACTCTGTCGCATATCACCGTCGAGGGCCCACTGACTCATTTCGACGGCGGGCTCCCGGCTCACCACCTGGCTGACGATGACGCTGTTAAATGACTGGGTCCGTTGCACGTGCGCTGATGAGCAGCACGAAGGAGCCTTACAGCGAATGGAAATTTCACTGACACCAGGGCGTATTATCCCCATTTTACAGGGGCGCAGAGTGATTCACGGCCGGCTTTCCAGAAGACCTCAGGTCTCAATCAGGCACCAAATGGAGCAGCGTAGAAGTGGACAGTAGGTGCTAAGCCCTTTTGAAAATCTGTCCTTTATTAAGTACCTAACTGGGAGCTGAAACACTTTCGAAAATACCCCAAATCACAGGCACTGCTCAGCAACTCAAACCCTGGCTGCAGGTTACGCAGCAAGGCTGGGACAGAGCAGGGAAGTGAATCTAGGGTCATATCTTAGCCACAAGTTCCACAGGCCTGTTGAGACAGCAGAGAACCATCCAGGGCACAGACAGGAAACATTTTTGCACACATGTGAGGGTGGGAGAAGACAGCCATAATAAACCAGTGAATTTCTGTTCTTTTGTGACACTCTGAAAAAGCAGTGTGGGGGAGATTGGTTTTTTTGGTTTTTAAGTCAGAAGAAGTCAAGTGGCCGGTCATTAGCCTGGGTCATTTAAATTCTTCGCCGCTTTCTGCCTGAATCTTCAATTTTGCATTTTTTTTAAATGCCTGTACCTGGACAGCCAAACCAAAGTGACACAGAAAGGTGTTCCGTAAGGGGCATCAGAGAGAACATTTTAAAAAGAAGCCAAGACAGCCCTGGAGTTTTACTGTTATTAACACCAGTTGGATTTGGAGGGCTCTGATCAATCTGGTTTGATGTCTGTGTTTATTTCAATCCTTCTGTTTAAGATTCTGTCCTCAGAAAAAGCAAGCGCAGCAATCGGGGGGGGGAGGGGGGAGGGCAGATGTGTTGTCATTCTTCACACATCACCAAGCAAGGGAATCCCAGCTTTAAGTGTAAAACTCAACTCATTCCCAATTACAAAACCATAACACTAACTAGCTATTCCTCCTACTCTAGGAAACCTGGGATCCAGTGTGCGGTGAAGAGACAGGTATCAGCTGTGACATGGAGAGGAAGGATTTGGGGGGGCGGGGAGAAGCACTAGGCTGTAGGCAATTTGGGTTGTAGTCCCAGCTCTGACACAGCCTCGATGGACATACCTGCCAGGATCCCTGAGTAATTACTCCGGTGGCGAGGTCCCCTGAGTTGCCACGTGCCACGGCTCTGCTCCCCAAACTAGCTAAAGTTCGCCCAGGTATGTCTCCATGAGCGGCAATCACACCCCCTGACTGCAATGCAGACACACCCCGCAAGTCATTCTGGGCCTCAGTTCCTTGATCTGTATAAAGGGGATAACTGCACTTCATTGGCTCTGATCCTGCCTTCGGCAGCACACGGGCAGAATGCTGCCGCGGGGAAGTCAGAGCACAAGGCGATCGGCGGCATTTTGATGTCCCCGATCTCACAATCTTTCGTGTGTTTATCCTCACAATACTCCCGTGAGGCAGGGCCATGCATTCCTCTCCATTTTATAATGGGGAACGGCGGCAGCCCAGTGACTTGACCAAGGTGACACAGGAAGTTTGTGGAAGAGCAGGGACGTAAGCCCACCCTGCCTCTCCTCTCCACGCTCAGCGCTAGCCCTGAATCTCGCCTGCTAAATGGCCCTGGAAAGAGACCTGAACGGCAGAAATCTTTTCAGAGGTTGTTTGGAAGAGGCTGAAGTGACCCAGCAAGGCAAAGCACCAAGCTGTCTAGCATTACAACCAGCCCCAACGAGACAGCATGTCTCAGCAGGGAGAGGGGCTAAGCTGCATGCAATAGGATTTCAAAGTTGGCAGCTTTTCGTTTGTCTACTGAGCTGTTCTTGCTCACCCCATCAACCTTAAAAGCTCTTAGCAGCTTCTTTTTCAGCCCAAGTGTCAGCTCCCTGGATGGGTTTTGGAGCCCCGCACTGTTCCTTTCTGTGGACAGCAACAACAGCAGGACATTTTTCAAAGTTCAACATTCAGGATTATAATTTTTCCTTGAAATGTCACGCTTTGGTAGGGAAAATGGGGATGAAATTTGTGCCTCTGCTTTTCCCTCTGCTTCTTTTTACAGGGAGCAAGAAAAACAGCAATAATAATATTACATTGTATTACAGCAGTGACTTAAGGGCCTGGATCAGAATCGGGGCTCGTGTGCTAGGTGCTGTACAGAGATAAACACAGTCCCAGCTCTTTCATCCTAAGATCTCCAAGGACTTCACCAATACAATTTCAGCCCTACCACACACAGTGACAAAAGGAAGTACTATTTTTTTCCACACAAAGCATCATTAACCTGTGGAACTCATTGCCACAAGATATCAGTGAGGCCAAGCAACTGACCCACTGCTCCACTGTACCAAAACTATGAAGAGAACCAGGAATGTTGATTCCTAGGCCTCTGCTCTGACACTAGACCATACTCCCTCCCAGATCCAGAAGAATACCGAGGACTCCCAGTCCCCCGTCCTAATCACTAGTCTACACCCCCAAAAACCAAGCAATCCCAGCCTTCCCTGCCTTATAAGCTTGCCATGAAGTTTGCCAGTGTCCAATTTATTTCTTCTGCCTCAGTTACTTTAATTCTGGGTAAAAGGGTTTACATGTATATCTATAAATCACATTTGCTAATAATGCCATAAAAAATGGCACACCAGCAGGAATTCGCTTCTTTGTCGGTCCTATTGACTCAGGTATCAAAGCATACCAGGGGGAAGATTTCTTTTCCGAAACCCACTATTCATTTTCCATGAAAGAAGAACACTTGGACGGTTAAGACACATGTATTCACAGGAGGCCACAGACATACAAGAAACAAAAAGTTCTTTTTACCTCCCCCGTACCAAGGTTCTTTACAAGGACAAATCGTATTGAAATGACATTTACCAGCTGAACCCCGGTTTTCTTTCTTACATTATTGAAACGTATGCACCTTTCCCGTTGCCGTTAATAAACAGCAGTGCAACTGCAGTCGTCTGGCAATGGAAGAGCGGCAGCAAAAGGGAAGTGGGACCGATATGATCATGTGAGATGGGGGCCTGCTCTATATGATGATAAGATAGGACATGCCATATGGGACCATTCAAAAAAGCACTAGATAAGCTCATGGAGGATAGGTCCATCAATGGCTATTACCCAGGATGGGCAGGGATAGTGTCCTTACCTCTGTTTCTCAGAAGCTGGGAATGGGTGACAGGGGATGGGTCACTGGATGATTCCCTGTTCTGTTCATTCCCTCTGGGGCACCTGGCACTGGCCACTGTCAGAAGACAGGACACTGGGCTAGATGGACCTTTGCTCTGACCCAGTATGGCCGTTCTTCTGACCACTAGCTCAGTATCCCACTTTCTGCCACACCAAGATAAATCACTGGTCCATCAGTAGCCCACCTTCTGCAGTACCAAATCAGACCATGAGATTCTCTAGCCAACTAACCCACTTCCTGCTACATCCGATCAGGACAGTGCTCTAGCCAGCTAAGAAGAATGGTCTAGAGTGGTGCTTTTCCACCAGTGGTCCGCAGACCTCTGGGGGTCCCGCAGGCTATGTCAGAGATTTCCAAAGGGGTCCACACCACCAGTCAACATTTTTGAGGGGTCCGCAAATGAAAAGGAAAAAAAGCTTGAAAACCACTGGTCTAGAAGATCAAACTTTCAGCTCGTCTGCTAGGAGATCTGTCCCCTGAGTCAGCCCCCAGGAGAAAAGTGAAAAAAGTGGAGCTGTTTGTTTGGTTTTTCCCCATTGAGATTAAACAAAGAGTTCGAGTCTTTTTTTTGTCAAAACATGAACCATTTCTACGCAAAGGGTATTTGCTATTTTAAAAAAGGGGTTCGAAGGACATTTTTCATTCAGCTCAACCTGGCATATTATTAGCGGTTTATATCACAACAGGAAGGATCCTGGTGCTGGAAATGTACATAATGGACCTCAGCTAGCATATATCAGCCTGGAAATGAGGTTGATTTACAGCAGCTGAGGATCTGAGCTAGTAATTAATGGGGAGGGGAGGGGAGCGATCTGCAGTGATTACTCTCTCCTTTGTTTTCTGCTTTCCTTCATCTGAAATACAAAGCATTCGGGCTGAAAGGGCGCTGTGTTCTGCTCAAGGTGTATGAAATAACATAACATCAGTACAAAATCAGACCTTTGGTCTATGTAGTCCAGCATCCCGCCTCTGACAATGGCCAGCACCGGCTGCTTCAGAGGATGATCGAAATAACCCGCTAATGTACAAATACGTAATAATCTACTCAGGAGAGAAATTTCTTCCTAACCCATGCGCTTTCTGTTCATGCCCTGAAGCATGAGTATTTACATCCCTTACACATGTTTAATCCTATCATATATAAGTGCGTATGTCTTTAATAAAAAGAGCGAGAAGGACTTGTGGCACCTTAGAGACTAACAAATTTATTTGAGCATAAGCTTTCGTGGGCTACAGCCCACTTCATCAGATGCATAACATGGAACATATAGTAAGAAATATATATACATACAGAGAACATGAAAAAGTTAAATATCTAATCCTATTGTGCATATGGCTACTGCAAGTCTAAATAATATCCAGCAGCAGTGAGTTCCACATGTTAATTAGATGTTGCATTAAAAATGTGCAAGTTGGCAACATTGCCTAGCCCTTTCTTTTCAAAACCGGGCAAAACCCTTTCAAAACCCTTTCTTTTCAAAACCCCCAAAGTCAACCAGAGTCAAGGATTCCTAACACCTCTGAAAAGCAAGCCCCACTCATCTCATGATGGGGACATAAATGGCACCCAAAATGGTCATATTTGAAGTTTTAGGCCTCAGGGTCTAATTCTGCATAATTAGAGTCAATAGGAGCTCCCCACAAATGTACTGTTCCGCGATTAGCAAGAAGGTATTATTGAGGCCAAGAGTTTAGCAGAATTTAAAAAAAAAGATTTGGATACTGAAGTTATCAGAGTTACAGTGGATACTTAACACTTCTGAAAATCAAGTCATAAGTGACTTGCCCCAAGTCACACAAAGTAGCAGTGGCAGGGGTAGACAGCACTCCCCTTCAGGTGTCATAATACAAGTCACCTTCTTTAACCACTAGACCATATTCTTTTCCAGAGCTGGGGATGGAACCCAGGAGTCCTGGAGCCCAGTCTCCTGCTCTAACCATTAGAAAACACTACCTCCCAAAGTTGGAAGAAAACCTAGGAGTCCTGGCGACTAGCTCCTTCTTTTAATCATTAGACAACATGCCTTCCTGACCTGGATAACTCCCCTCCCAGCCCCCCGGCATCCTGTGCACCCGTCCTTTTCTCTAACCACTAGACAACACTGTAGGAAAAAGAAATTTTTGCACTGCTTCTGTGTCCGTCACAAAGGGGGGGAAAAGGAATCTGTGACTTTACAAAATGTATCCTTTCCACCCCAAACAAACCAACAAACAAAAAATAGCCCAAGACAAATTCAGACCTTTTAGAGGGAGAAGAAAAGCATTCAGAAAAGCAAGGCGTTATTAAGCTCCACTGTGAGATTCGGCTGTCAATGAACGGAGCTGGGTTAATCCTCATACAAAGGGGATGACTTGCAAGGCAGTCTCTGCTCACAGTCCTTGCCTTTTCTTCCCTTTTCCAATAACGAGCAACACCGAGGCCCCCTGAGGCAGGAAAACAAGGCTCCCGAATCTGACAGCCCAATCAAGGCCCCGCAGCCCCGGATGCTAAGCTTCTGCTGGTTTCATCCTGCCTTCTCGTAAGTCGTGTTTATCATAAGGCAGGGGAGAGAAATGGAGATCCGTCTAGGTGTGGAACTTGGAGCCGACTCGTCTAAACCCATAGTTTATATTGGAGCAGCCCGGAAGCCACAGTGTCTGGAGCCAAAGTCAGTCAGGATGCCTGGGTTCTAGTCCCACCTTGAGGAAGGGAGTGTAGCCTAGTGGATTGAGCAGAGGACTGGGACCTGGAGCTTCCTCCAGGAAGGAAGCATGGGAGACCAGCTGCCATAGACTCTTGGGGTACATCTACAGTCATAGGTGTGGAGCTAGGGGTGCTGGGGGCGTTGCCGCGCCCCCTAGCTTGAAGTGGTTTCCATCATTCCAGGGTTTGCAGTTTGGTTCAATGGCTCTCAGCACCCCCACTGCACACATGGGTCCAGCTCCCCATCTATACTGCGGCTGACCGGACTCGGGCTCGCAGGGCTGTAGACATTCAAGCTCGGGCTAGAGCCCAGAATCTGAGACCCTGAAAAGGGGGAGATCTCAGAGCCTGGACTCCAGCCTCGGTGTCTACCCCCTGTCATTTTTAGCCCCATAGCCTGAGCCTGCTAATCCAGGCTCTGAGGGTTTTTTTATTGCTGGGTAGACATACCCTTAGGGTCCATCCCCACTTCTGGGAGGGAGTGCAGACTAGAGATTAGAGCAGGTGGAAGGGGCATGCCAGAACATCACCTTCTATTTGCAGCTCTGGACGGGAGTATTGTCTAGTGGTTAGAACAGGGGGGAACTGAAATGTGTTTTCTTCCCAGGTCTGGGAGAGGGTGTGGTCAGAGCAGCAGCAAGGATTGATGATTTCTGGGTTGTAGAACGGACGCTGGGCTCCGTTCCTGGGACAGTATTGTCTAGCAGTGAGCTCAGAACCTACGTCAGGACTCCTGAGTGCGGTTACTGATTGTGCTGCTGGCTGAGTGTATCATCCTGGGAGCAAGTCACTTACCATCTCATCTTCAGAGGTGCAGAGCACACGACAGCCCCCGTTAGCTAGCACTTGTTACGTGATTGAAATGGAAACGGTATCTAAGAGCCGAGTGGACGTTTTCACCGGGCACGCAGACCCTAGGGCAGCAGCCCTTGATCAAAGTAAGAACAAGGGATGAATGGGCAGGCAAAGAAAACACTGGAGACCTGTGGAAAGAACCACCCCCTCCTGATTAACCCACATCAATGAAAAACAAGGAAAGGAGGAATTAACCTCACATGATTGCAGCCACTCAGATATCACGGCAGCAAGAATGGCAGTGGGATCTAGTGGAAAAGGCACTGCCATGAGAGTTAGAAGAGATGGGTTCCATTCCCAGCTCCGCCATGTAACCTTGGCGAACTTACAGTCCCTCTCTCTGCCTCAGTTTCCCCACCTACCAGTTGGCTATATTGACTGTAAGCTCTTTGGGGCAGGGACTGTCTCTCACTAGATGTCTATGCAGCACCCACCTATTTCCAATAGTTTCTAAGTCCCCCCGCAACATGCTATAAAAATTCCACGGCCCAGCAGTTCCACAACCACGGTTTTCTGCATATAAAAGCCAGGGCTGGGGTTACAGGGTATCAAGGAGGGCAATTGCCCAGGGCCCCACACCATAGGGGCAACACGAAGCTAAGTTGCTGAGGCTTCAGCTTCAGCCGCAGGTGGTGGGGTTCTGGGCTGCAGTCCCGCATGGTGGCACTTCGACTTTCTGCCCTGGGCCCAAGTGAGTCTAATGCCGGTCATGCTTGGCGGACCCCCTGAAACCTGCTTGCAGCCCCCCAGGAGGCCCAAGACCCCTGAGAACCACTGATCTACTCTGACCTACAGTGTAACACAGGCCATTACGTTTCACCCACGTTCCCCTACATTGAGCCCAATGACTTGAGCTCAGCTAACGCATTTCAGCCCTCAGGAGACTAAATGGATGTGTGCCCCAGGCAGAGAACAGGCGAGACTGAGGTGCACCAACGGCCCAGGCCCCTGCAAGGGAAGGGAATCAATTAGGTGAAGTGACCTTGCATGGGATCCGCCTAGCACAAGGAGGCTTCTAGATGCTGCTGCAATACGGTAAGAAGACCCTGAATAGAAAAGAAAGGAAGCCACTTGCAGGCTGCGATGGGCTTTATTTTGAGTTCAGCATCCAAGCCAAGGTGAAGATGTCAGTAAAGAATAATCCAGCCCTTGACAGACACATGCTTAAAGATGCTTGAAAATCCACCCATCTGCCTGGCTATTTCAAAGGGAGGGAGAGACAGCCTGACCTGCCCTCGTTTGTGTCGATTGTTTAATGACAGATAATAGCTCACGGTCCGGTCCGTGCAGAGCAGTGTGTGGGTGATCAGCTGGCCAAGAGAAGGGACAAGTCACCTGCATTAGTGATGCTACAGTTTGGTTGCTTTACACACACTTTAAAACCCACTTGTTCTTTCAAGTGGCCGGACCGGTTGGCTGTTTAGCCTAACCACAACAGGGTGCTTCCAGCCAGTACTTGCATGCAAAGGAAATTTAGTGAGAGGTCCTTGCACCCTGCACCTCATGAAGTCAGCGACACCAGTGCCACGCGGTGTGGAGACGCTGCCTTCTACCGGCGCAAATGACTACCCAAGACGCAGGGCAATGAAGGCGACAGAAATAAAAGAATTGCTGAGAGAGCAGGAAGGCAGTGAGACCTAATGGATAGGGCATGAGAGCGGGAGTTAGGAGACCTGCGTTCTGTTCCTGCCTTGGCCACTGGCCCACAGGGTGACCTTGGGCAAGTCACGCCCCCTGTCTGTGCCTCTGTTTACCCATCTGTACAATAGGGATAACAACGCTGACTTTTCTCTGCAAGGGGCAAATGAAAAACGGCTATCAGAGAGGGAAGATTTATGACCTAACACACCACTGGACGGTCCCAATATTTGATTTGTGCTGTCCTTCGATTGTAAATTCTCCAGGGCAGAGATCGCCTCCTCCTATGTGGATGTAAAGTGCATAAGATAATGGGTCCCTGACCCTTGACTGCAGCCTGTCGGTGCTACCCCAATACAAATAATGTTTTATTAATAATAATTAATATTATTATTAAGTTGAGAGAGACCACCTTTGTCCTGATACATAACTTTTGCCATTTCATGCTACACAAGCTCATTGCTATGTTATTCATTAATTGGTTTGATTTATATGAGCGTAGTACCTGAGAGCCCCAGTCACAGACCAGGACCCCATGGTGCTAGGCACTGTACAAAAAGACGGTCCCGGCCCTAAGGTGCTTACAATCCAAGGATCTAGCCTTCGTCCAGCAGTATCCCAGATCCTCGCGATCATTAACAGATTATGTAGATTATGTAATTAGCCTAAGTCATAGAAGGAAATCTATGGCGGGAGCAGGAACTGGGCCGGGTTTTTATGGCCCTGCATAGGACACTACCCCATACAGTCAGTAGAAATTATTTTGGGGAAGGTCTGTGGCGTGGTGTTATCCAGTTGGTCAGACCAGGTGATCACAATGGGCCCTTCTGGCCTTCGAATCTAGGACCAGTCCTTCCTTAGTTTAACTCCATTGGTTCCAACCGGCCTGAATTTATCCCAGTTCCGTCGCTGCCACCGTTTTTCTATCACCTTTATCTCGTGGCTCTGAGAGCAGGGCACAAAGCAAGCCAGACACTCTTAACACATGGCTACGGATGAGGTGGTCTCCATGGCAACCATTGCCAGGCAACAGCTCTTCGACTTTTCTTCCCTCACGCGCCGGGTTTTTATGCCGTTCGGTGCAAGTGGAGGCAAGAAAAGCCGCTACGAATTGCCCCGGCAGGTTGACTGGCGAGCGCTCACTTGTGTCAGAGACACCGGCAGCTCTGTACGAGTCTGCTTTATCCAGACCGTCTCCAAAGATACGTCGCAACCGTTCTCCAATCACTAGGCACGGCCCTGCTGTGCCAGAGCCCCGACCCAAACAATTTTTATGAGAGTAGCGTTGGAGCGCTCAACAGTGTGACTACCTCGCTTGTAAAATGGGATTGTCCTATCTCAGATGGCAATTGTGGGATGCTTAAATACTCCAGTGATGGTGGCTATAGAAGTCTGAGAGATACAGAGGGGCAGTGACTCACCCATGGCCACGCAGCAAGTCAGTGGCGGAGCTGGAAGCAGGATCTGGCTCTCCCGAGTTCCATTCCAATCCTATTACACCACATCCCCCATGGACTACACCTGGGATTGCAAATGGGTGGAGGGGCCTCTTTGTAAAGCACGTTGAGATCTCTAGCTGCCATGCCCTGTAGAGAAGGTATGTGTTATTGATATGGCCCTCTGGGAATCTGGCAGAGTAAGGCAAAGGTTAGATCTGATCCAGACGTCCAGGATTCCACTCCGGGTTTTTGGTTCAGGCCTTGACTTCCCAGCCTGCCCTTGAAATTTGTCTCCCAAGAGGCAGAATGGGCTTGCAGTTAAGGCACCGGGCTGGGATTCAGGAGATTTGGGTCCAATTCTTTGGACTCCTCGTGTGACGTTGGGTAAACCATCCAATCTGTCTGCATCTCACTGCCCCACATGCAAAGTGGGAAGAGCTGTTCTTTTCTTGGCTGTTTCGATTTTAACCTCGCTCACTGTGCGGTCCCGCCGCACCTCATGCAATGGGGCGCTGGCTTCTGTTGAGACGTCTAGGCGCTACTGGACACCAAATATTTGTACAGTTCAGAAGAGACCTATAGAGCCAGCCCACCGGCTTGAGGGGCCTGGGGCCTTTAAAGGGTGCCCAATACATAACCATCAACCCAGGAAGGTGATAGAGCTTTGGTGAGTCCCTTCTGCAAGGCACACAGCAAAGCGTTTGGGCTATGGAACCTGTTAGAGAATGCAAGAAGCAGAGAACTCCAGAATCGCTTCTCCCCCATCTCGCTATTATACAAGTATGACTATCACAGCAATTAACAGACATGCCAATTAAATACAAGCAGGTGCTGGTTAACTCTGCACTGAGTAATTCATACCCGACTCGAGCTAAATTGCTTTAAATTGGAGAGACGGGCAAAGGAGCCGAGTTTGCAATTGGCAAAGGGGAGAGGAAAATCATCTCCGCTGGGAAATATTTTTGCACAAGCAGAGGTGCTTAGGAATCTGGGTCCACTTGATCCAATCCCCCCAGGATTAGGGAGCAGGCAATTCAATGAGACAGTTTGTATCTCATCCAAATCTCTTACTACTGGACAGTGGATTGTATGGAAAAAAGTATTTCCTTTCAGCATTTTTTAATTCACCACCTTTCGATTTCACTGCTCTGATGCTACAAGACACGGTGAATAGAAATTCCACATCCACTTTCTCTAGACCATTCATTATTCTGTACATCTCATCACTTTCCAAACCAGAAGACAAATAAAAACCTAAGTTTTATTTATGTTTAAAAGCTCATTATTTTTAAGCCAAACTCATGATTTGATGGCGGGAGGGGATTGACTTGGTTTTTTGGAAGTTTAGAGCTGACAACACTGGAACAATTCCTATCTTTGCAGTCCCTCTTCATGGGAGCTTTTCCATGCTCCTAATCCAGGGGTAGGCAACCTATGGCACGCGTGCCAAAGGCGGCACGCAAACTGATTTTCAGTGGCACTTACACTGCCCGGGTCCTGGCCACCGGTCCAGGGGGCTCTGCATTTTAATTTAACTTTAAATGAAGCTTCTTAAATATTTTAAAAACCTTGTTTACTTTATATACAACAGTAGTTTAGTTCTATATTACAGACTTATAGAAAGATACCTTCTAAAAACGTTAAAATGTATGACTGGCATGCAAAACCTTAAATTAGAGTGAATAAATGAAGACTCGGCACACCACTTCTGAAAGGTTGCCGACCCCTGTCCTAATCACTCTGGTCTCCAGGCTGTCCCTGAACCTCCTCTAATGCAAAAATATCCTCTCCAGAGGGGATGATCAGAACCCCACACTAGGACAGTAAGCTCAAAGGCTCAAAGTGAAATTGACTAGAAACTGCCCAGTCCTTTTTCATTGTTCAAGGTCATTCAAATGTAACAAAGCGAACAATCCACAGAGAGTGAAATGTCACTTTGGATTTTAAAAACCCTTTCAGTTTTAATCATCTCAATATTATTAGCAATTTACAATGACATTTCTTGTTTTAAAAAAATATTTTAATATAACTGAATCGTAATTTTTTTTAAAAGAAAACTATTTAATCTCTCAAATCAGTGAAAGAATTTGTGCAGACCAAAAAAAAAAAAAAAAAAAAAAATCACAAGTGCATTTTAAAAAGCTTCCTGGAAAACCTGGCCCGGATTTTCAAAGTAACTTGTTATTTCCAAAAGCCCAATTGAAGATGCTTTAAGGGGCCTGACTTTCAGGGAGTGGAGTCACGCCCCTTTCAGGTCTCTCAAGCGGTGCTCCTGAAAACCAAAGCAGTCAAAATGAGTCGGCTCCCTTGAAAATCTTACCCTGAGTGTGTTTAGAAAGCCTTCAGTTTCAGATCCTGTGTCCCCCTGTCACAACAAGCACCAGTGGTTAAATCTGCCCCCTTTGCACCAGTTACAGAGGGTGAGGCCCTCCTGACCTCATATAGCAGAAACATAGAATCCTGAACTTAGAAAATGGAAGATAAGTAACTGGTTTTAAAATATCAGAGGGGTCACCGTGTTAGTCTGAATCTGGAAAAAGCAACAGAGGGTCCTGTGGCACCTTTAAGACTAACAGAAGTATTGGGAGCATAAGCTTTCGTGGGTAAGAACCTCACTTCTTCAGATGGCATCTGAAGAAGTGAGGTTCTTACCCACGAAAGCTTATGCTCCCAATACTTCTGTTAGTCTTAAAGGTGCCACAGGACCCTCTGTTGGTTTTAAAATGCGTCGCAATGGGGTCTAGTGGTTAGATCGGAGGATGGAACACATGCATGGGTTCTATTCCTAGGTCTGGGAAGGAATATGGTCTAGTAGCTAAGGCAAAGGATTTGGTTCCACTCCCAGCTTTGGAAGAACTTGTGAGTCTAGCGGTTAAGAGCAAAGGGAGTGGGAATCAGAATGCTTGGTTCTGCCGCCACATCTCTCATCTGCAGAACATTTATCCACAAGGGCATGGAGAGTCTTAAAAAGGGGATGTTTGCAAAGCACATTGAGACCGGCAGATGGAAGGCAGCTCCAGGTGTGCAAAGTATTCAAAAGAGAGATTTTGTCTTGTCGGTGTATTTGTGTCACTGACGGTCTCCCGACCTCCCGCTCTCAAACCTGCTTTCCCAACCGCAACCCGCGCAACGGAGCGGTGCAACGTTGTAACCCACCCGGAGCCCCTCTTTTGTCATTTGTCCCATTCCTAGGCAGCAGGGGTATGGGGAGGGGGAAGAGTGACAGGTTAAGAGGGGCTCAGAGATGAGAGACAAGAATGATGAGAGGCCTAGAAAAATCTCTCCTATGAAGAGAGACTGAAAGAACTGGCACTGCTCATAGAGGAGATAAATGAGAGGGAACCGGATAAAGCTGATGAGATACTGAATGAAGGCAGATTGGGGGCCATGTCCCACAAGGCAAGGGGCAGGGGATGGTCGACGAAAGCAGGATGTTTAAAGCTGATAAAGGGACAGCGACACGAAGAGCAAGAAAAGCCAGAGGTACAAGAGTTAGTATTCAAAAGAAAACAAGACTTTTGGAAGAGAGAAATGCTCCTGCTTCCGGACAAAAGCCAACCTCTAATTAGGATTTGGAAAACGCCTTCATTGGGGCAGGTGTCAGAGGGCGTGGCTGCCCTAGAGCGCCCCCTGCTGGCTGAGCATGGCCCTGCAGGTGCTCCCTGCAGCGATTTCCCCTCACCCGGGGATTCACACTGCTCAGGCATCCAGCCAGGTCGCTCGGAGTTTGATCCCTTTCCAGAGGGAGGTCAAACAAAAGTCTCAGACAAACGAAAGGTTCTTCGGTCCCCCTCTGGGCTCCTCTGCAGTCGTCCCTCTGGGCTCGGGTCCCAGTCCTTTCAGGATTACCTTTCAGTCTCTCTGGACTAGAGCCTTGACTCCCAGGCTTCTTCTCTGCATTCCCCTTGCCCAGTCTCAGGTCCCCTAAGGAACCTTTCAGTCTTCCCAGCTCTGGGATAGATCACTGACCTACAGCCTACTTCCCTAGAGGCCTGCCACACCTGACCTAAATGGGGCTTCTGTGGAGGGCCTTGATTTCCTGCCATTCCTCCCCAAACTGCCTTCTCTGCCCCTTTTATGAGACCCCGGTGCTGAGCAGGCTGTCACCTGTCACCAATTAGTTCTACCCCTTAGGGCTGGAGGCAGCTGATTGTCCAAGGCTGGCTAGCCCCAGGCCTCCTGGCCTTTAAGGGGCAGGCCACCCTAGATACGTCCACACTGCAATCAGACACCCGCAGCTGTCTCAGACTCACGGGGCTTGGACGGTGGGACTGACATGCTGCAGTGAAACAGCCCTGCAGCCTACGCCAGCTGCGGGTTTTTAATGACAGTGGAGGCATATCCCTGTTATAGAAGATTATCCCTTCGCTGCAGGGTGTCCTGCCCCGGCCTCTGAAGCAGCTGGTGCTGGTCATTGTCAGAGACAGGACACTGAGACACCTGGAGCCCAAATCCAGGCTCACAATTCCTCTATTCTTCGGTTCCTAGATTTGAGTTGCTCAGTTCTTTCTTGCACAGAAATAAAGTGGGCTTAGAACTGGCAGCCGTAGCTCTAAAGCCATGCCAAGAAAAAATCCTTACAAGTAGATTTTCATTATATTTATACATCTGGGTAAGTTCCCATTGAAATCAACGAGAAATACTTGTATCCTGCTGTGGATTCGGAGTTTGATCTAAACCCCATTCAAGTCAATGCAAGAATCTTTCCCATGGAATTCAGTGGGTTTTGGATGGTTGCCTTAGAGCGCAGAATCTGTTGGATATTTACCTCATCATCTCCTGAATGACTTGTGTCCACTGAGGACATATCTAATTAGAAAGCCCTAGGGTTCACCTGGTTCATACAGTTTTTATGTGGCATCTCACTGTATAACAGGCACCTGAAAGGAGTCGATCCAGGCAAGGTATCTCCCCAACATTCACTGTGGTGAACACTGACAGCACGAAATCACGTGATTTCACTGCACGACCTTTATCCTCCTTAACGTCTCATTTTACTCCCAGCTGGCCTACCCCCTCCCCAATTGTCGTGCAAGCTTCCAGCTTCTCATGAACTTAAGAGGACAAACTTCTGATCCTGTGTGCGCTAGTGTAGAACTAGAGTAACTCCACTGCCTCAGGCCAGTAAGACTGAGATGATCTTTCCGAGTGGAAAGATTTGTTCTTTGTTCTTTGACTATTTCCTCTTCATAGTCCCCTGTATCCCCCTAATTTCCATCTTATACTTCACTTGGCATTGTTTATGCTGCTTTCCGCTGGCTTCAGTGTGGCTATTCTTATTAATAATTGTCTGTAGCAGCTGGAAGCCCCAATTGAGATCAGAGCCTTGATGTGCTGGGTGCTGTACATACTATAACAAGACAGTCCCCTGCCCTGAAAAGCTAGATAAAAAGCTATTATCCCCACTTTACACACGGGGAACTGAAGCATGGAGAGATACAGGCCTGAATTCTCAGTTACAGTAAGGCCTGGTCTACACACTGATTTTGTACCGGTATAACTGTTGGTTAGGGGTGTGATTTTTTACTGATACAATTATACCAATACAGTGTGGACGCAGCGCTTTAAACTAATATAACTTATTCCCTTTCCCATATGAGAATCAACTATCCCGGTATAAACACTTTTATACCGCTACAACTGCATCCACACTCAGGAGGGTTATACCACATTAGCCCTCCCGGTATAATTCAAAGGGTACAACTTTTGGGAGTAGACCAGACTGCCCAGCCAGTGTAAAGGGCCTTAAACTGGCCCAAAATGCAATGTCAAAAGACCTCATAGACTCATAGACTTTCAGGTCAGAAGGGACCACTATGATCATCTGGTCTGACCCCCTGCATGCTGCAGGCCACAAAACCGTCCCTACCCTTTCCTTGACTCTGCTGATGAAGTCCCCAAATCCTGTGTCTTAGGGTACATCTACACTACAGGGGGGAGTCGATTTAAGATACGCAAATTCAGCTACGTGAATAGCGTAGCTGAATTCGACGTATCGCAGCCGACTTACCTCGTTGTGAGGACGGCGGCAAAATCGACTTCTGCGGCTTTCTGTCAGCGGTGCTTACTCCCACCTCCGCTGGTGGAGTAAGAGCGCCGATTCGGGGATCGATTGTCGCGTCCGATCCCCGAGAGGTCGATTTCTACCCGCCGATTCAGGCGGGTAGTATAGACCTAGCCTTAGTGACTTCAATTGGCAGAGAACCCTCCTGCTAGAGATCCCTGCCCCATGCTGCGGAGGAAGGCGAAAAACCCCCAGGGCCTCAGCCAATCTACCCTGGAGGAAAATTCCTTCCCGACCCCAAACATGGCAATCAGCAAGACCCCGAGCATGTAGGCAAGAGTCTCCAGCCTGACCCTTGTTAGCCATTATACTGTTTACCTACCATTGCTTGGTATTCCTCAGCTAATATGTTTTACCATTAAACCATTCCCTCCATAAACTTGTCTAACTTAATCTTAAAACCAGACAGGACCGTTGCCCCCACCGTTTCCCTCGGAAGGCTGTTCCAATATTTCACCCCTCTGACGGTCAGAAACCTTCGTCTAATTTCAAGCCTAAACTTCCCCACGGCCAGTTTATATCCATTCGTTCTCGTGTCCACATTTGTACTAAGCTGGAATAATTCCTCTCCCTCCCTTGTATTTATCCCTCTGATATATTTAAAGAGAGCAATCATATCCCCTCTCAACCTTCGTTTTGTCAGACTAAACAACCCGAGCTCCTCCAGTCTCCTTTCATACGACAGGTTTTCCATTCCTCTGATCATCCTAGTGGCCCTTCTCTGCACACGTTCCAATTTAAGTTCATCTTTTTCTAAGTCACTTGCCCAAGGAAATCTGTGGTAGAACCAAGATCGAACCCAGACCTCTTGGGTCCCATGCCAGGGCTGATCCCAAAGACCGGCCATCACTACCGCAGATGCAGGCCAGATTTCTATTTTCTGAAAAATACATATTTAGCTATAATAACCTCTTGAACTTGGCTATTTAACCACAGTTCTTGCCTTCCTGTTTCCTTTTCATAGAGGGCTATGCATACCTTCTGTGACTCAGTTATTGTTTCTTACTTATCCGCCACACTGAGTCTAAGGATTGTAATTTCCTCACTGGCTTAAGATTCTTGTTGACCAGCTTCCTTTAAAAAAAAAAAAAAAAAAAAGAAAGAAAGAAAAATCCTCCTTTCTTGGTACCTTTCTTCCCCCTCCAAAGGATACTGAACTGAATCACACTGTGGTTACTCAACGACAGTTAACTTATTGAACCAAATCCTGGGCGATTCTTGTCGCTTTTTTTTTGTTTTGTTTTTTGCACATATTCTAGCTTTAGCTGCTCTAAGAAGCCATCATTTAACGATCTCACAGGCTGGACATTACTGGTCTAAATATCTCAAAGGAAAAGAGGGTCACAGATATGGCAATTATTTTTCATGCAAAATGTAAGGGGGGGGGCAATCATTCCCAAACATTTCCAATGAAGATTTTTCACTTTATTGATGAACATCTGAAAACTTTTTTTTAAAAAATACAAAGTATTTGAGGGTTTTGGCTAAATATTTGTATTCTTTTTTTTTTTCTTTCCGGTTTCTGGCTGTTTGTGGGGGGAACGAACCAAAAATTTTTACCAAAATGGAAATATTCTTTGAAAAAAGCCATTTTGGTTGAAAAAAGAGAGAAGGGTGATATGGACTGACAGGGGAGCACAAGGAAACAAGACGACAACCCTGGCCAGTGGGATAAGCTGTGTTCTCGGCACATAGGCACAGGGCTGCCCAGAAGGGGGTGCAAGTGGGGCAATTTTCCCCAGGCCCCTGGTCCCGCAGGGGCCCCCACGAGAATATACTATTCTATAATATTGCAACTTTTTTTTATGGAAGGGGCCCCCGAAATTGCTTTTCCCCCGGGCCCCCTGAATCCTCTGGGCGGCCCTGCATAGGCATCACAGTACAGGAGAGCTGAAGGAGAGATTTAAAGGAGACATTAATCCTTTAGCACAAGCAGTAGAGGTTCATGCTGTTACAGTCTGGGGTGTAATCCCGACCGGTGAAGAGTTGTGTCATAGGGTGACCAGATGTCCCGATTTTATAGGGACAGTCCCGATTTTGGGGTCTTTTTCTCTCATAGGAACCTATTACCTCCCCACCCCCGTCCCGATTTTTGACACTTGCTATCTGAGCAGCCTATTGTGTCACCTCTTACCCTATAACCCATAAGTACCTTAAGGCTTTGTGACTATAGTTCTCTGCCTGGGAGGCCCACAATCAGCCACAAGCACGCACTTCCTATCCATTTATTGGGCAGCCCCAGTCCAACACTTTGGATGGAGGCGCCTGCCTGCAATACCACAGCTCTTCCACCAGGTTTGGTTCACAACGGGTCAGGGGACTCATTCTCCCATAACCCCAAATTTCCTCAAAAACATGTGTTCTGAAACGTCCGGTGTCCTGGAACAATCCAAGAAACGTGAACCTTTAAAGAGTCAGTGTCCAGACATTTGTTCCTTTAACTGGAGTCACCAGGTCAAACACAGCCCTGGATTGGTTTAGGGGCAAAGGACAACATCCCCCCTTACTGGTCTGGAGCTGCACCCCGGATCTGGCGACCTCATAGCATCAGAGGTCATAGGTTCCGGTCCCTCTAACGGCCCAAGCAAAGTTGGTTAGAGCAAAGAGGCCGGGGAAGGGGGAACCCTGGTCTGTAAGGCGTGGGACTGAATGCTGCTCAGTAAAGGCCTGGTTTTTAAAGGTGCTGAGCACCTGCCACTCACCTCGACTCCGCTGCAGGTTCGAGCGCTCGCCCTCTGAAAATGAAACCCAGTGCTCATTCGGTGCAAACCCACCAAACAGCTCGTTGCAAGAGCTGCACAAACCTGCACTAAAGCCCCCTATTGCAGAAGGCAGAGACACATGACATCATGCGTGAGTGTTTGTGTGTGTGCGTGTTTCCCCCGTTGGCCCCGGTGCTCAGAGACGTGGAGAGTAACAAGTCACCAAACACAGAATTGTTTAGCACCTCTTTATCTGCAAACCAAGATCAAAACCGCACAAACATGTTAAAGTCTCCTCCAAAGCTTCTATTCTGGTTTCAGGATGATGCTATCTAGGTTCCGGTGTCGAGCCTACAGACGCGGGGAGGGGAAGGAGAGCGAACAAAAGTGCAGCCTTGAAACAAACTTCACCCTCGGAAATGCAGCTGCAGGGACCAAGCATCGGAGTCCTGCTCCTCTCGGCTCCGCCTCACGGAGCCAAATTCCACCCTCCAACGGCTGTAAATCCAGAGTAAACTGGACAGGAGGCAGTGGGCCTGATTCCACTCTCGCAACGGTGTCGTTCCATGGATTTCAGAGGAAACGACTCCCGCTTTGCACAGACGTATCAGATTAGAATCGGGCCCGTTCCAAAGCTGAGTGCAGTGGGTTGATTGGATCAGGCCCGTACACCTGTGTAACAGAATCCATCCCCGAGGCGTCAGGTACAATCCGCAGGAGGCTCCGAGGATAAAAATGGAGGTTGGATTCAATAAGGCCCCTGAGGAATTTTAAAAGATACATATATTCCTGACCCAGATTCAGGCGTTCTCTGGAGAAAAGCCGATACCAGCTGCAGTCAGCTCTGCTGAGCGATAACAAAACCACAGCCCGTGCCAAGATCTACAGGCTCTGTAGAGAAAAGCACAACCCTCCTACAACACTTGAAAACCAGCGTGTGTGTTGCGGGAAGGGGTGCTGAAGGGAAGGGTAAGGAATAATGAATATACCGGGCCCGCGTCTCTGCCGCCCTACACGTTGTGCAGTCATTTGCACCCATGTAAAGAGAGTGTGAAATGCATCCACACTTTGCACTGGTGCAAATGACTGCGGGAGTTGTAGAGCACTAGGGAATCACGCTGACTGCCTTTTACCACAGCAGACCAGCAGTCAGAACGTTCAACTCCCTCCCTTTGCATTTCTGTAGGACAGGGGTTCTTTATCTGAAAGCATTTCCATAGTGTTCATTGCTACAGGAAGTGAACACCTCATAAACATTAATGGTAGTGGGACCTAGTGGATAGCGCACTGGTCTAGGACTCCGGAGACCTGAGTTCTATTCCCAGATCAGCCACTGGCCTGCTGGGTGACCTTGGGCAAATCACTTCCCCGCTCTGTGCCTCAGTTTCCCCATCTGTAACATGAAGGCAGTGACACTGACCTCCTTTGTAAAGCACTTTGAGATCTATGGATGAAAAGCACTAGATAAGAGCAAAGGATTATTATTAATGTAACACAACACCCCCTGAAGTAAGGAAACATAATCCCCATTGTACAGATGGGGAAACTGAGGCATGGAGCGGACACGTGACTTGGCCAGAGGTGGTAATAGAACACAGGAGTCCTGACTCTCAGTCCCCTACTTTAGCCCCCTAAATCCCACACAGCCCCAGAACTGGGGACAGAATCCAGGTTCTCGGATTCCCCGTCCTCTGCTTTAACCTGCTTCGGTACTAACTCGGGGTGGCTGCAACGTACAAGCTGCTAGCATGCCATAATGCAGACGCTTCCTCCATCAACGGAAGGGGATTTTCGGCTGGCAAAGTTAATCCAATTCTCTGAGAGGCAGTAGCCAGGTAAACGGAAGAATCCTTCTGTTGACCTAGCCACGCCTACACCAGGGGTCAGGTCGACCTGACTTCAGTGTGAAATGTTCCCCCGCCCTGAGCGACAGGGCAGGGTCAATCAAATTTTTAAGCATAAACCAGACCTTAAAATAACCACAGCATGGTGCACACCGGCCACACCCATGCACCAAGGGCTGGGAGCAGGCCGATATGCCATCACCACACCAACCAGGGAGATCCTTTGCCTCGAGGGAAGAGGGGAGAAATCAGTGGGGGCCATCTGCACCGACTCTCGGCACTGCCAGCATGGCCTAAAGGGGCTTTAGCGTAACTGAGAATCAGGCTCGGGACTGTAAGGGCTGCAGCTGCTTTCTGGAAAGGACAGCTGGCAGCCGGCGTTTCTAACCGGTGATCTTTGAGAGCGATATTGCAGGCACGTCCGCGACTCCCTGTTCAGAGCCCACCAAGAGCTGGTCGGCTTTGAGTTTTCCTACCCTGAGCAAAGGCTGAGAAAAGACTCCGAGAGAGGGTTCAGAAACTCAGGGCAAGGGAGGATCTGTAACTCATTATCCTGAGTGGTTTCCCAAGGAAAGCCAGCCAATCCTCTCCTGCTCACAGAGAAACGCAATCGGGTCAGCTGGCCACAGCATTTTCCCAGCTTCAGTAGCATGGGCCAAATCCTTGGCCCACTTACACCAGTTGAGGATCCAGAGAGGGGGGGGAAAAAAGCAGCGTGGGGATCAGACGCCCTCTTCCCAACACTCCTTCTAAGCATCTGCAGCCAGATCCAATCCTGTTGAAGACAGTGGAAAGACTCCCATTGGCCTAGAAACCAGTGGGGCAGCATATTGGGTTTATAGTCCTTTGGTTAAGTCGCCCGCCTAGCATCCCATCGACTGCCAGAGCGGGGTACGCGAAATTCGGGCTTGTTCTCAACAGCAGCACAGCGACTCTCAACCTTTTCAGACCAGCAGCCCGGCAGAGGAAGGGCAGGCTGGCCACAACTCCCTGGCACCCTACGTGATCCCGCCAGCTGGACACGTTGCCCTTGAGAGAAGAGCCCTGCCAGCACCACGTCCTGCTGGCTTTCCCCAAAGGTCTCCCACCCAGTGACTGAGCCAAGCCGGCGCTGTGAAACGTGGCAAGATTTGAAGAACCGTGAAATGGACTCAAGGCCCAGAGCTTGGAGCCTAAGCCCCGCATTCGGATCTGGAGTTCTGGTTCCACCCATTACGGGGCGAGGACGAGCTTCCAAGTCTGGATCCCCAACTCTCCAACGTTCAGCGGCTGCTGATGGCTGTTCACTGGGGACATACTTAGGTGTGAACAGCACACGGCGTGTCCCAAAGTACTTTGGGCCTCAGCGCCCTCGTGTGCAGTGATCATCGTTCCCATCACACAAGAGGGTAAACTGAGGCCAGCGGCTTGCCCAAGGTCTCGGGGCATCCAGAACGGAACATAGGACTAAAACCCCGGAGTCCTATCTCCAAGCACCCTACTCTAACCACACTCCCTCCCAGAGGCAGAAGAGAACCCAGGCGTCCTGACTCCCAGTACCATGCTCCAATCACCAGGCCAACAAGCCAAGAGCAAGTTGAACTAAGTTGCCTGAGTTATGTGCAGCCTGAATTGTAGTTTGTTCTCCAGCAGGGGGAGGGAAAGGGGGGAGCAGAAGTCTCATTCGGCATTGCTGTTTCATTTCCCTACCGGTCTTTATCAATCGACGACTCCCGAGCTGGGGACTCGGGTAATTTTCCTCTGCACGAACTACAGTTTTCTAAATGAAGGGAAGCGAGAGCCCATTAAAATCGCTCCCTCGCCCACCCCTCTCGGCTCCCTGCAGGGCATGAAATAACCACCTGCCAACTCCCCAGAGCCCCACGCCATGGCAGGATCGCTGCCGCTTCCCCTGTCACTATTGTCAGAGCAAAATTTAGATACCTGGTAATGAGGAGGTTTAATGTGACAGATGAGAGGTTGGCTCATTAATATATATATATATATATACACACATACACACACACACACACACACACACACACACACACAGATGATTATAGGCTGGATTCTGGTCTCATCCACGCTGGGGCAAAGCAGAAGACTGTCAGTGGAATTTCCCCAGTGATCTCAAAAGCAAAAGCAGGACTTCATCGCAGGCCAGATATCCCTAGAAACTTTCACAGGTGTAGCAATGTTACAGGTAAAGCCAGGTGAAATTTTTCACACACAATTTTGGGGGGTGGGGGAGAGGGGAAAAGGAGGGGAAGGGAAAAAATGCAGATTTGGTGATGCCTGAATATTCTGTGAGTTTGTGTCAATTCGGCCAAATTGTTTCAGTCCAAACAAAAACAGAAAAAAATCAAAATGTTTTGATTTTTCAGCCTGAAGTGACTTTTTGTTTCTACAGTTCCTTTAATTTTCTTTAAAAAATTACAAATGTTTTAAGAGAGTCAAAATCAAACCCAGGCATGTTGATTTCATCTGAATGAAATGCTTTGTTCGAGACCAAACATTTTTCAGCTTGTCCGTTCACTGAAAAGTTTGAAAAAATTCATTTGTAGTTTGACTCGACACAATTCTTCCACACACATACCCCCCCCACACACACACACACATTTGCAAGTGAATCCCAAAGTCCCTTATTCACATAGCACTAGTTAGGGGTGTGATTTTTTTTGGCCACACTTCTATCCTGGCAAAAGCCCTGGTGTAGACACAGTTATACTGACCTGCCAAGGGGCCTTGGGCCAATCATTTCCTCTCTGTGCTTCTCTTTCCTCTCCCAGCCTTTCTCTGGCCTGTCTAATTAGACTGTAACTTCTTAGGGACAGGGATTGTCTTATACTTTGTGTTTGTACAGCTCCTAGCATGGCAGGACCCTGATCTCCATTGGGGCCTCTAGCCACTACTGGAAAATACATAATAATAAATAAATAATAATAATATACCAACTCGTAAGTGGCTACAGATAGATCGGGAGGATAAGCTGCAGCCAAACAGGAGTTTAAGTAGGGAAATGGTTTGCACAGAGAGCGAGCTGCCTAAGGTCTTGCAGAGATGCGTTGTGGAGACAACAGTAACCCAGTCCTTCCCCCCCATCTCTAACCACTAGGCAACGCCGCTCCATCCCGTAGCACCTTTTAAGTCAGATTGGCTGGCACTGACCATTTCCTATCGGTGGCATCTGAAACTGAGACCTCGTCAAAGCTGAAATGTGTTCAGCTCCCGTACCACGGAAGGATCTCGATAGCGATCTCAGATGTAGCCCTGCACACCTGCCCTGATCAGTGAGCTAAGCTGACTAACCACCCTGACCGCTCTTATCCCCTAGCGAGCTGTCTACAGACTAAAGCCTTGTCTACACACAAAAGTTGTGCCACTTTATCTGTGCCAACACAGGCAAAGTTTCACAGCCCCTGAATGCGGTTCAGTATCAAGGTGCCGTGATATAGCACATTCTCCCTTTTGTATGGCAGAGAAGGTGAGTCATAAGCCCGAATATTTCACACTGGGGTTGGGGAACCACCAAGCATCGGTTCGTATCATTTGCTTCACTTGGCCTGGATCGTAAGGAAGAGACATCAAGGCAAAAGAAGGCAGCTCGAGCTGCGCGGTGAGCTTACCACACTCCGTCCGGGGACGTGACCGAAGCTCGGTAGGTCCATGGCTCAGATCCAGGTGACAGCACTTCAGGAGCCTACCCGCCTACCTAAGCTACTTCTCTGCCCCTCATCACCACAGTACCTGAGAACCTCACAATCGTTCATATGTTTATTCTTCACAACCCTCTGTGCAGTAGGCAAGGGAACTAAGCCATAAGAACCTCTATAGAATAAAAGGTGAAGAGAGACTAAGTGACTTACCCAAGGTCACACAAGAAGTCTGGGGCAGAGCAGGGATTTGAATCTAGGTCTCTCAAATCCTAACCCCTGAGCCATGGGAATCAGTGGAAAGACTTCAGTGAACCAACTGCCTGAGAAAGGCAGCGAGTGGACAGCAGTTTAGAAAGGGGAAGAAGGAAACGCCGAGACGACCCCAAGGACGGTATGGAAGGGCCTGAGAAGAATGAGATTCTCACCCCCAAGTCAAATCTTGTGCACCGGAGATTGGAACCAAGGCAAAACACCAAGTTAAGAAGCATTACAGGGTGCAAAGAGGAGAATACGTTCTAAAGGAAAGTTAGGGGCTATCCATAGTGGGCGTTGGGTTTTCCCCCAATAATCATAGCAGCTGGTTGTCCTCTCCAATGTGTGGGTTTTACCCAAGGGAAACTCCACTGGACCTGATTCTCTGTTGCCCAGCACCTTGTTCAGTCATTCAGACCAGTGCAAAGTGGGTGGGAAATGCTACCGTTCTGATTTGGTACCGTTATACATCCCACGTTGCACTGCTGTAATTGACCGCATAGGCTGCAGAGCAACACAAATCAGCCCCATTCAACGGAGACACTCCTGATTTACAACGCCATAAATAAGAGGAGAATCAGGCCCATTACCCCCAGCTCTTCCTTCTCAGAGAGCTCTCTGGATGGACAGCACCCATGTCCACCAGATGTGAGCTATATCGCTTCCTGCTTTACTGCCAGGCACTCAGCTATTACAGTGATGAAGGCAGTAGAAGAGTCTATATAGAATAGAATAGAATAGAATAGAACAGAATAGAACAGTTGTTTATATTTGTACAGTGCCTAGCACAATGGAGTCCTGGTCCATGAATGGTACTACCACAATAATGAATAATAATAATAATAATATAGGTCACAAGGCAGCAATTAATGAATGTGGCTCAAGCCAAGGGCACATTCGCAGTGATTGGAGCCGGCTGAAATTTTTGGTTTGAAACAAAAACTTTTCAGTTAAATGTGGCCATTTTTTCAAATACAACCATTTTACAAAAACAATCAAATTTTCCATTTTTCAAATGTTTCTTCTCAAAAACGGGGGGGGGGTTAACTGTTTTCATTTTTATTTTCTCAGTTATCCATTTTTTTCTCATTTTCTAATCGCCGGGGTTCTTTCAGCTATCATTTTCAATTTCTTGTTACAATTTTCCAGTTATTATTTTAATTTTCCAATGATCCATTTTTGATTACCACTTCGGGTATGTTTTCCCTGGCCGAGGTGCTACTGATGTACAAATAATAGCTATTTGGTGTATCTATCATTGTATTCTATACTGTGATTCATCGCCTCAGTATCTGACCATGTAGAACCAATAGCAAGAGCAAAGTCTCTAGTAGATTTCATGGAGTCTGGCACTTCTCCATTTTCAGACTCAAAATTCTGCTTGGGGTTGGGGTTTTGGTTTGATTCTTTGAGGGGAGGAGCTTGGTAGGAGTTTAGAGGTAGAAAGGGCTGTCATTCTGGATTTCCTCTAAAAATCAGGCATCTTTAATATGTTTCAAGTTGGGCATCCAAAATCCTTAGTAACTTTTGAAAATCTTGGCCAATAATATAACAATAATAAACATCACGGGGTTGTGGGTTTTACTTGCATTACCCAAATGTTAATTGCACTCGTATGTGAAGCACTGATCAGATCAATCCAGATCATGTACACAAATGAAATACAGACGTGTACATAGTTCCCTCCGTTCCCCCACCATAATGCACTGATCCTCTAATCAACTCAGACCCCTACACACACTCACACGGCCAGCTCAAAGCCTTGCTTTATGTACGGTGAGATTTTGTAGAACCAGCGGTGCTGGAAGTTAAAACACAGAGTTCCTTTAGGCACGAGAGTGAAGATTTCCAGCAGGCAGAGCTGTTGTAAATAAAGGGGATCAGGTTTCTGATGGAGTTATTCATTATTTTTTGTACTGCAGTGGAACCGAGGGTGATCAACCAAGATCAAGGGGTAGCGACTGTCTGTGTGTTCTGTGTTTGTACAGCACCGAGCACAACTGGGTCCTGGTCCGTGACGGGGGCTCAGAAGTGCTACAATAATCTGAGTAATAATAGTAGTGGTCCTCAATGTGCTAGGTTCTACACACAGACACAGAGAGAGGCAGCCCTTGCCCAGACAAGCTTCTTATAGTCTAAGCAGACAACGCACCAGAGGCACAATTAGCCACCTAACCTCACCCAGAAGCAGCGATGAGAACAGACTCTGACACGCAAGCCAGTCTCCTAGCCGCTAGACCACACTACCTCTCAGGACTAGCATTCTGATACCAACTGCTGTTATTGTCAACCAAGAGGAGGCAAAAGGAGATGTAACATACTGACAAGTTAGGGTGGGAGTCACATAGTTCAGAACCTGGCTTCGAATCTCTCTATCTTCAAGGGATCCAGATTTTTTTTACTTATTTATTTATTTTGGTGGGGGTTCAGCCAGGACTCTTGTCCCTAGATTCTGAACTTTCCCTTCTGGGGGTGCTTGGATATCGGGGATGCTGCTCTCTGATAATAGCCCTGACTTCCCATTGCCCGGCACCGTGTGCAGCCATTGGCCCCAGGGCAAAGCGGGTTGAATAGAACCGAATCCGAATCAAGGAGCGTTTTGCACGCCTTCTGCACCGGTGCTTTTGACCACACAAGGGGCAGGGAAAACTGAGCCATGGGGATGGGTCCCTTTTGCCTTCAGCTGCATGACTCATGGCTCCGCCAGGGCATGTGACTGCATGATGACAAGGTACATTCGGTCATGCCTATTACCGCATTCAAAGGAACGCCAGCGATTCACAGGCACATTCCCAGGCCAGCCTGGACAAAGGCCCTTCCCACCTGCCAGTAAGAGATACAGCTCCGTCCCCTAACTCATTAACAGCCCCCACGCACGTATGTCTACAAGCAAAAGGCTGACGAGGGAACCTGGGGACTGATCCTCATCTCTAAGGCCTCTCTACACCCAGCCTGGCAATGTAAAGGGGCCAATTGACGCCCACATTAAAGCCAGATTGATACAAAGGAGGCTTGGTGCAAATGAGAATCAGGCCCTGGCTCTTTAAGGAACTGAAATGCAAAGAGACAGCTGGTTATCAGCTGTTGCCACTCACTCATAGGAAACATATTCTACAGACACACACACACACACACACACACACAAAACCTGTCCCCCCTGCTCTGAGTAACTGGCCCTGCTGTCTGTAAATTACGTGGGTTGAGCTGGGACAAACTGGAAGTGAAAATTAAAATAAATAAGCTTGCCCCATCTCAAGGTACTGAAGAACATTTCATCCAGACTCACTGCATAATGTTTCCTGTTCGCGAAGGCGGCTACCCCAGACCCGATCTGCTTTTATAAGGAAGGTTTTGAATCCCATTCCTGTCCAGTCCTCTTAGAAGAAAGGAATTTTTCCCTGCAGAAGCAGCCTGGCAAACTATTGATGCAAATCTGTGGTCCACTAGCTGCCTCTGTCCTGCACTACATGAACATGTAGTGTGTTCTTGATGGTGACGGTGGGGCTAGACCCTTAATCTTACTGCTCCAAAAGAGCAGGTCTCTGCCACCAAAGGAAAAGGAGAATTGCCACTAATGCTTAGCAGTATAGGGTACATGATACATAGCTGGGCTGTTCTGATTCTATCCAGTAGAGGGCAGCTCTCTCACGCTCTTGTGCTCTTTCTCATACACGTGCCAGTTCATGACACTTCTTGCCAAAATCCACGTTCTTCACCCACCCCAGTGGAAAGGATACCCTTCAAATCCCCAAAGCCAGCAAAGGCAATAGCCGTGTTACGAATATTAACATCTCCTATCACGGCATTTAAGGACAGCCATGGATGGATGAAGCTATTCTCATGGCCTGAAGTCAGGCAGTCATCCTGCCAGCTCCCACCAGCAAAGCGGGCAACCAGAGGAGTATTCAGCAGGGAGGCCTCTGCAGTTAGAGGAAACAGTGATTCATTAAGTGGCGCTATTCCTTCTGAGTCACTGCTGAACCAAGGCCAAAGGACATCTTGCTGGAGCGGCCGTGATTCCGACCAGACATACAGTCAACATACCTTGGAGGGTAAATAGACCCATTGCACAGATGGGAAAACTGAGGCACCTGAGACTTGGCCAGTGTCATGCGGAGAGTCGGTAATAGAACCCCTGCATAGACACACTTCCAATCAAAGCCAGAAATAGACTCACAGCAGGCTACATTCATTCCCAGAGCTGGCCCCCTAGGAGTCCTGACTCCCAGTCCCCTACTCTAACCACCAGACCCTATTATCTTCCAGAGCTGGGAATGGAACCCACGGCTGACTCAGCAAGGAAATTTGGCCTTCCAGATATATGTCTGATAAATATAGTTCCACAAGACTAAATGGCTTTACTTGAAACAGCATTGCTTTATGTATCGTAAATCCAAATGAGATTCCCACAACAGGCCCCGATAAACCCTTAGACGGCTTCCAAACCAAAAACATCACTGTACATCCATGGGATGAAGACACCAGCACTCTAGGATGGTGGAGTTCACGCTAGTTACGCTCGGGCTGATGAACTGAGAAAAGTCCGAGAGCGGCTCCATATGGAAGCATCACCTGCCAGCCATATGGGATGGCCGTGGATTACAGCTGCATATGCTTACAAACTGGCCTGAGCTTTTCAGAGCTGCCTCAGGTATGTGGATAGCAAAGTCTTTCGAGCAGGGACGGAGGGAAGCAAGAATGGTCTAGTGCAGGGGTAGGCAACCTATGGCACGCGTGCCAAAGGCGGCACGCGAGCGGATTTTCAGTGGCACTCACGCTGCCTGGGTCCTGGCCACCGGTCCGGGGGGCTCTGCATTATAATTTAATTTTAAATGAAGCCTCTTAAACATTTAAAAAACCTTATTTACTTTACATACAACAATAGTTTAGTTATACATTAGACTTATAGAAAGAGACCTTCTAAAAATGTTAAAATGTATGACTGGCACGCAAAACCTTAAATTAGAGTGAATAAATGAAGACGCGGCACACCACTTCTGAAAGGTTGCCGACCCCTGGTCTAGTGGGTAAGGTGTTAGCCTATGGCTCAGAAAACCTGCCTTCAGCTCTCTACTCTGCTATGGCTTCTTGTACGATCTTGGGAAATTTTCTGTGTCTGTTGAATGGAGATAATATTATGGCCCAACCTCAGGGATAAGGTTATGAGGATAAATACCTTAAAGACTGTAAGGTGCTCAGAAGTAGTTTGTGGTCATTTAAGGGTGACAGATAAAGGAGCAAATTTATGTCTGGTGTGCTTGATCACTGGAGCTGCTCAGAAAACGTATGTACTGCAAAAACAATTCTTTTAAAGAAACACAATTTTCATTAAAAAATATTTTTCATAGACTTTTTTTTTGGGGGGGGGGGGGAGGCTCATTAAAAAAAAAGAAAGAAAAATGTAGAGTTTTCAAAACCCAGACATATTTGGATAGAAATGAAAACATGCTGTGAACATTTTCATTTAGGGGGGAAAAAAAACTTGTTTTGTTGAAAAAAAACTTCCGGACCAAAAAATGTGCCCAGCTCTATTTGTTTGCACGAAAGACAGCAATCAGGGACGTGAAAGGTCATTGTAAGTTTCTGAACACTGAGTAAACTGAGGCACAAAATGGAGATTCGTGTGTCCAAGGTCAATGATAGGAAGGGTTCTATTCCTTGCTGTGTCACTCTAAGTAAAAATGTATTAGCTCGTTCGTATGGATACAGTCATTTTAAGGATAAAAACAGAGAGATCCCTAGGCTGGATCTGGCCTGAGGTCCAACTTGCCCAGTGTCCTGGGTGCTCAGGTACTGCAGAGGAAGGTGTGAGAACCCAGCAGCAATAGATCTGGGTTCTCCTGGTCTCCTTTTGGTTTAAGCCTGAATATTGAAGTTTAGTATCTCTTCCGGAATGTTTATCATTAATTATGACAACTCTGGATTTTCTTGATCTCCATATCAATGTCCAGTCCCTGTTTGAATCTTGTCACACTCTTGTCCTCAGTTACTTCTTTTGGCAATGAGTTCCACAGTCTAATTGGTTTTTTGGTTGTTTTTTTTTGGGTGGGAAAAGTATTCGAACAAGACCTTGTTTTCCTACTTAGGCGCTTTTGTCCTTTAGTTTTTCATGGAGGTTTTTCCATCTACATTATTATTATTTATATTTCAGCAGTGACTAGAGGCTCCGGCCAAGATCACCATGCTAGACAGCCTCTACCCCAAAGAGCTAACAGTCTAAAAAGACAAGACAAGCGAAGAATTTTCCCAATGTCACTCACAGAGCCAGTATAGAACCCCGGAGTCCTGATTCCCAATGCAGTGTCCTGTCCATCGGAGGTGGAAACGTTTGAAGTTCTGTGGAATACGCATTGGTTTTCTTTATTCCACCATAGCCTCCGCAGTAACAGTGAGATTATTAAGACATAACAAAACTTAGCTCTAATCAACCATAACCCTCAAGTGCTTTAGAAAGGGAAGCAAGCATCAATTACCCACCTAGTGAGATTCAGAGAGAAGAAGTGACATGCACAAGATCACAGAGCAAACAGAGCAGGACTAGCACCCTGGGCTCCCAACTGCCAGCCCAGCGTCCCACCCGCTGGGCCGTATTGCTTCCCGTAGAGCGGGAGGCTTAAAAGAGAGGTCACTGAGAGTAACACTTAGAGACAAGAGAGAGCCAGGATTTATCACGTTCCGCTCACACACAAGGCGCGCTGACCTGATCTTCACTGATACACGCATACAGCACATCGTGCTTTGAAGCCAGCTGACACACAGTTTATGCGAATAAGCTGTACTGGTCTATGCCCTTTTATACCAGTATAACTGCATCCACACTAGGCATGTTTGTAGCTTCTAAGCAGATACAGTTAAAGGGATATAAAAATGGTGAATGGACCACCGAGCTGGTTGGAATCTCCAATTTTTCAACCTATCCAATTATTTTTTTGAGTTTTGAAATTCTGAATGACCCATCCCTCCTACCCCCAAAATCGAACCCTCCTCCACCAAAAACACCCCAAAAAATCCACACACAATTTTCCCCCTAGAGAGAGGAAAAGGAAAAAAGAGGAAAGAGACTCACATGAACAATGCCAGTCCTATCGCTTGATACCCAGCTTGGCAAGTGCTCAGATACCATGGTAACGGGGGAAGTAAAAAAAAAAAACACAGAGTAAGAGAGGACCCCTGCTCTTCTTTAAAGCAACAAATTTGGGGAAATCTCCCCAACTTTGCACAGATACAAAATGACGGCACAAGGTACTAGAAAAACAGGCCCATCATTAGAAGATTTTCACCCTGATTCTGGGTCCTTGCCTGATGATTTTTTCTTCTGCTACATGTTATGCTCCGGCTTCATGAATAGGTCTAGGCAGCAGAGACCATCAGCCTTCAGCTTTTAGCCGGGATTTCCAAAACAGCCGGCTGGGAGACCCTCAGGTAGCCAACAGTCCTATCTCATCCCGTACAATTAGGCCAGAAGCTTTAAAAGAACTCAGCATACATGATCACACAAAATATGTGCATTCCACCCCTTCCCCCGACCCTGTGTTTGCGGTCTCTATTTGATTGTCAGCTCTGCAAGACAGAGACTGACTACCATTCGACGTTTGTACAGCGCCTCGCACAACGGTGCGCCATTGTTCTCCAAGTGGTTCAGGAGCCAAATTAGCAATCAACATTACCCAAAAAAGCCACAATAGTGTGAATTCAGTGTTTCATTTACAAGTATTATTATTATTTTATCAGTTACAATTGGTTAATAACATAGTAAAAGCATCCTGATTGGTTAATAGCTTAGACTCTTTAATAATTCAATCACCCAGTGGTTTAATATCATGTGCTGCAAACTGCTGCAGGAGACACATTAAAGAGCCACTCCTCAATCTGAGTATTGCTGGCCAAGTGGCTAGAACGGTTGACTAGGACTCATTCAGGAGACCTGAGTTTGATGCTTGGTTCTGACCTTGGGCCAGTTACTTCCCCTCTCTATGCCTCAGTTTCCCCATCTACAAAATGGGGGTGATTATGATGGCGACCTCCTTTGTAAAACGTGTTGAGGTCCCCTGACCAAAAGAGCTAGGTGTCATTAACAACAAGAATCCAAGGCCAGATTTTTCAGAAGACCTCAGCTCCCATCTTATCACCCACAGAAATGGCTCCGTATCGGCACATTGGCCGCTGAGCGCTTCTGAAATCTCCACCTTACTTAGGTGCCTACCTGGGTGCTGATCTCTTTGGAAACTCTTACCCCCAATGGTGGGTGCTGAGTTCAGGGATACCTGGGTAATTTGGGAAGAAATCCAGCTCTGGACACATTCATGGTCCCACCCAAGGTGTACATTTCCACTCTGCAATACAACAAACCTGATGGAAACAAAACCACCCTGTGCAATTGCTTTTGCAGAAGGGTGTTAGAGGGAAAAAAAGACCTCAGAGGAACCACTATAAACAGCCTGGGTAAAACCTAGTAAATACAGTGGGTTGCTCCCAACCCTGTTTCCTGTTTTCTTTCGCAGCATGTTCCGGGCTGCTGTCACAGGCCTGAAATTGACCATCTTACTAGGTTTGAGAGCTGCCACGCTGAGATTAGATGCAGATATTCATCCCTACACCGCCCCATGGAGAGTGGAGGAGCAGCTTATGTCTCCCCTATTCTGGGGCTTCCTGAGCCAGTCGATTCCCAGGGCTGCCCTAATTTATTATCTGTACTGCAGGAGCGCCTAAAGGCCCCCCTTTCGCCCATCAAGGATCATGGCCCCAGGGTGCCGGGTGCTGTACGCGCCTACAAAGAAAAGACAGTTCCCGCCCTTAACAGCCTACAGTATAACTTGCCTCCCGCATTGCCATAACTCTATAGGTTTCGTGGCAACCAGGAATTTATTATTATTAATCAGTTGTATTACCACAAAGCATAGGAGCCATGGATCAGGACCCCATGGCGCTAGGCGCTGTACAAACACATTTCAAAAAGACAGTCCCTGTCTCCTATTCCCTGCTTACCCCAGAACAGACTCCTGCAGGGGCTATCGGATCTAGCTCTGTGCTTGGCAGGAGCTATTCCCCAGGGTGAGGGTTTTAGGTGAGCCTCCTAGCAGAGCCAACACAAAGGTGCTGTGAGGGTGTCCGCTGAATCTGGTCTTTCTAAACACCCTTGGGTCCCTGAGAGATGGGAGCTATTTGACTTCTTAAAGCAGCGGCATTCCTCTTTCTGGAAGAAAAGGGGTTCCCTCCCCTCGATGATGCAAACTTCTGTGGATGTCAGGATGCCTGTTTTTAGTTAGGGGCAGGGACAACACTCAGATGTGGATTCTGAACCCACGCCCTCAACGATCTTATCTGCATGGCTGGGCTTTTGTTTGGTTTTAGGCAGCATGGCCAAGTGGCTAATACATTGGACCAAGACTCGCAAGACCTGAGTTCTTTTCCTGGCTCTGCCACTGGCCCACTTGGGCAAGTCCCTTCCCTGCTCCGTGCCTCGGTTTCCCCATCCCACCTTTTTGTCTGTCTGGTCTATTTAGACCGCAAGCTCTTCAAGGACAGTCTCTTGCTATGTGCCTGTGCCCCGATCCCCAGTGGGGCATCAGGGTGCTACCGTAATACACATAATAACCAGCTCCCAACTTTGCTCAGAAAGTGACTCAAGAAGAAACACACACACCGAAGGTCTATTTCATGGTTACTACTAATATTAATAACAAAACCTCCAGCTAAAGAAACAATGCAACAAAACCAGAGGGTGACAATAGATAAGAAGGCTGAACACAGCATGGTCTCTCAGCACAGGGCAGTCTCTCTGAAAGCTGATCTGGTGGGGGGCTGTCGGCTGCTGAGTTGTCTCCTAAACCCCATGGGCCACTGGAGCGTCATCCAAGCTTAAAACCAAAAACAAACAAACAAAAAACCTAACCCAGTTGGGCTGGTCAAGCTAAAGCAACGCCTGTTGTTGTTTTTTTTAAAAAAAGACGCTGCTAATTTTAAACTCCCCAGTGGAAAGAGTGAGAGGTACTTACAGGAGACAGGATGGCTGCGTCCTTTTCCACGTATGCTCAGCCCTGGACGTCTGAAAGGAAGCTCTGAGGACCAGGGAGCCAGTCCCAACCCTGCAGGAAAGCCGTCTTGTGTCCCGTGTTCCTCCCCGCCGCCCCTCACCAGCACCTCAACAACTGTCCCCAATCTGTCACTGACAGCACCATAGAGGGAATGAGCCAACCCCCCTCCCTTTCCCCAAACACTGTCCTAGAGTGACAGAAAGAACTCGGCCTGTCTAAAGGGCAGAGACAGATGTAAAACTAGAGGGAGGTGGTAAAGCGCGGGGCGGGGGGGTGGGGGGGGATGGGAGAAGCCAAAGCGGCCTGCCTGGAAACAGCTGTTGAAAGCAGCCGCTTGGTTCACTTCCTTTGCAGCCGAAGGAGCAGTGACCACAGTGTGTGGGGGGGCCTGCCTAGCAGATCGGACAGCAAGGCAGTCTAGCATTACCTGGACCGAAAATCCTTCCGACGTCCACACCCGCATGCCCCCTGCACATCCACGCACCATAATCCGTCCTGTCTCTACCACCCCACTCGCTCCTGCAATCTCGTGATGGAAAGGGAACTGGTAAATAAACCCTCGGGGCCGGATTCTGCCGCTGCGCTGCATGGTGGGTGGGCGTTTGCGCCGGGGCCCTGGAAAAGGCGACTCAGAATGGGAGCGTTCGGCACTGGGGTAAATGGTGGTGAGAGATCCAGACGCAGGGGGCTTGGTCAGAGCCAGAGGACGCCTGCACACTTGGGACTTTTCAAACTCATCTGGAACAAATACGCAACCACAGGGAGACTCACTGAGGGTGTGCACACACACACATATACACAAAAGTTGTACAGCTTTAACGACACCAGTGTAGTTACAGTGATTCAATGCCCTAGCGTGGACGCAGTTGTAGCAGTCTAAAGGTGCCTTATCCCAGTATAGCTTATTCCCCTTCCCGTACAGGAACGGTTATACCAATATATGCACTTTTGTACTGATACAATTGCATCCACACTCGGATACAGGTATGGTTAAAGCAGGAACGCATGCGTGTGTCGACAAGAGTTTCCGACGAAGACGGCATGAGAGGCTGGGAAAGGATTCTTCCGTCCGCGGTTTGAAACTGGATCTCAGTCAGTCGCAAAATACCAAATGGCAATGGATGCATTGGAAGGACAAAACTTGCCCTACGCTATAAGTGACAGAAGTGAAGTCTAGGGGCTGGACATCAGGAGTCCTAGGTTCTCAGTCTGATTTCTGGAAGAGAAGATGGCCTACTGGTTGGGGGCAGGGCCGGCTCTACCATTTTTGCCACTCCACAAAAAAAAAGGCCGCTCGGACTGCCGCCCGAACTGCCGAAGCAAAAAGGCCGCTCGGACTGGGCCGCCCCAAGAATGGACAGCATGCCGCCCCTTAGCACGTGCCGCCCTGGTTGGCGGGGGGTGCTGGGAGTCAGGACTCCTGGGTTCTAGCCCCAGCTCTGGGAGAGCACTATGGCCTACTGCAGGGGTCGGCAACCCTTCAGAAGTGCTGTACCAAGTCTTCATTTATTTACTCTAATTTAAGGTTTCGCGTGCCAGTCATACATTTTAACATTTTTAGAAGGTCTCTTTTTATAAGTCTGTAATATACAACTAAACTATTGTTGTATGTAAAGTAAATAAGGTTTTTAAAATGTTGAAGAAGCTTCATTTAAAATTAAATTATAATGCAGAGCCCCCCGGACCGGTGGCCAGGACCCGGCAGTGTGAGTGCCACTGAAAATCAGCTCGCGTGCCACCTTTGGCACGCGTATCATAGGTTGCCTACCCCTGGTCTACTGGTTGAAGTAGGTGAGGCTGGCGAACCCGGATTCCTGGGTTCTGTCCCTAGCTGTACCAATGATTTGCCATGTAATCTCTGGTAACTCACTTTGCCTGTCTAATGTGAATCAGTTTCCCCATCTATGAAATGGGGATTTCTAGGATTTACCGGTTAGGAATCTTTCTGAACAGCAAGGACAGCACCGCCCCTTACACCAAAAAGCAAAGCGTTGCCCACCCCACCAGCGGCTTTGGGGGGGGTTAAGGCTTTTTTCCTGGAAAGACTGGGAAAAGGTAATTAAAGATTGAGATTTTCTTCTCTGAAAATTTCCATTTTTGACAAAAAGCCATTTCTCATTGAAAGGGCAGTTACCACCTGGCCAATGAAAAGAACCCAAGATTGATCTAATTTTTTTTTTTAAATCTCATGATTTTTTAAGTCAGCCTCATGACGTTTTGGGTTCGACCCATGATTTTTGAACATCTAGGAGCTGGCAATGCTGTATAACTATTTGCTTTGCAGTAGCATCTAGTGGTCCCACCGGCTACCAGCTCCTCATTGTGCTGGGTGCTGGACATACATATAAGAGGCAGCCCCTGCTCCAAAAAGTTTATGGGAAACTGAGGCACAGAGCGTGTAAATAATCTGCCCACGGTCACACAGGGAGTCTGTTGCAGAGCAGAGAATTGAATCCAGGGCGCCTTAGTCCTAGGACAGAACCTTAAACACCAGGTCCTTATTTTCAATTCTACGTCCCGAAGGCACCTTTTCAACCCTGGGACCCAACATTGCAGCTACTGCATAAGTTAAACCAACCCATGAATTCATTCAAACTAGAGATGGAGTCAGCTCTGGACCCTAACTATCACCGAGTTTGGAGGTGGGATATGGTTGGAGTATGATCGATATCCTCATCGAGCCAGATTTTTAGGGGTAATGAGCAACCAGCGCTTTTGAAAATCAGGCTCATGGCATACAGTATAAAAGGGAGGCTCATTTAGTGAGCCTTGTTCCCAGACGGGCACGGGCCAAAGGCATAGGCCCTGCAGATGGAGCGCATGGTACTACCAGGCACGTGATTTACCGAGTACAATTGCAATGGGACGGTGCTGCGGGCGCTGGAAGGCGCAAGCATCAATTCAAGGAAGGTCACTGTCCCGGAGAGCCCTTCTGCACCAGAAGTGGTTGGGTACAAAATGCAGGAGAGGTTTTCTTGGCGTACCTCAAATTGCGTTGGACACAGGAACCCAAAGTGCCTATTGATCGCGGACAGCAGCGCCGTGCGTTCCAGGACGCGAGGACGGGGCCATGTGGGTTTTAAATCACCCCAGTATTGGTCGTCACATACTTCTGAGGCAGGGTCAATAATGCGCTTGTATAATCGCTCGAATCCTACCGTGAGGCCGGCTTGGGGAACGGAAGGGGATGAGTTTCAAAGCAGCACTTTTCAAAAGTCCTCCTCCAACCTCAAACCTCATGCATCAACCCACTGAGTGAGCAATTCTGTAGCCTCAGAGCAACTGCTAAAAGCCCTGGCCTGATCAAAAATATAGAGCGTATTAGCCACCGGTCCTGGGGCCTACTGCCCTATGATTAAAACCTATGTCTGGGCACCCGGCAACAACCCCGGTGTCCTCCAAACAGCACCACTTTGTAGCCTAGGCCTGGTCAACACTGGAAGCGTGATACCGATATAGCTAGGTTGGTTAGATGGATGATTTTATATCAATATAACTTTAGCCAGTATGAGCTGCAGTTACATCAGTCTAACTGGATCTCATACCTATACATTCAGCTGTTCCTGAACCAGCATAAGCGATACCCGAATAAGTACTTTTATACCAGCGTAGCTGCGTCCACACTAGGAGAGGTTCATCGGTTTTGTTTCACCAGTATGGTTAAACTTACAAAACTTTCTAGTGTAGACAAGGACTGTGCAGATCAGGTTCCACTACAAAAAGTGAAAGAATGGTCAGGCAGGGAAGGAATAGGATGGGGAAGATGGGTTCAGTTCCTGGCTCTGTTACAAAGTCCCTGTGTGAACCCCACAGGAGCTAGGCACCTACATACCTTTGTGAATCGAGGGGCGTGTCTACACTACAGTGACACCGCTCTGGCGCTGCCGTTGTAGCGTGGACGCTTCCTGCATCAACAAACGGGGTTTGTCCATCGATGTCGTTAATCCACCTCGTCGAGAAGCAGTGATAGCTAAGTCACCGGAAGAATTCTTCCATCAACGTTCCCTAGGGTGAGGTCAACCTAACTATGTCACACAGGGCGCAAAATTTTTCACAGCCCTGAACGATGCAGTTAGGTCAACCTAAGTTTTAGGGGTAGACCAAGCCTGGGCCTTAGGGCCTGATTCTATTTTCTACATCCCGGCCTGATCTACACTGAAAATGAGGTTGACACACCTACGTTGCTCAGGGGTGTGAAAAATCCACACCCCAAGCGCCATAAATTAAGCTGACCTACCCCTGGGGTAGAAGGGACTAGGTTGATGGAAGAATTCCCCATCACTCGGGGAGGCGGATTACCTACCGTAACAGAAAAATTCCTTCTGTTGAGGTAGGAAGCATCTACACTACGGCGGCAGAGGGGCAGCCTCCTTAGTGTAGACGTGACCTTAGATCGTAAGCTCTCGAGGGTAGGAACAATCTCTCTTTACGTGTCTGTGCAGCATTTAGTCCTGATCTCGGCAGAGGCCTTTATGCACTTCTGTAACACATAATAACAACAATTAACATATTACGATCCAGCAGATCTTCCAGCTCGTGAGATATTACGGGATCTTATACTGATTCTACACTGGCATATCTCCGTGATTTATACTGGTGTCATTTAGATCAGAATTAGCACCTCCATCTTGACCTTGCAAGGGAACGGACAATGACCTCACTCGGTCTTTTCCATATGCAGCCACTATGATCTCAAGTATATTATCTGCCCCCGATCTGATATTAAACAGCCATCTCAATCCTCTTCTGAACATCCAGCAAAACCTGCTTGCTCAGCAGAGAAAATAACCCCCCACCCCCACCGCCCACGTCGAGAGCGGGTGTCAGATTATTTTTAAAATCTCTCCTTGTATTGATTTTAATATCAGATACAGAATATACATTACATGAAACCATAGAACCCTCATAAAACGGTTACCCGGCCTCGTCTCTACCCACAACCTCATTACAGACAACAGAGATGCAAACATTTACTGTAACAGCAATAAACAGGGATACAAGTTCTAGAAAAAAAATACCCTCTTTTAAATTGTTCCGACATCCCCCCCGTTAATGCCATCAGCAGTCCTCATTTCCGGGGAAGGGAAGGAGATAGGGACAGGATAAGAGTCTTTTCACACTTATACAGTATTTCAGATTCATGATGGATGAGAACAAGTACACAATCTGCTTTCACGGGAAGGGAATGTTGTCTAGTGCTTAGAGCAGAGGACAGGGAGTCGGGGCTCCTGGCATTGGAGAGGAGTGGAGTCCAGTGGTTAGAGCAGAAAAAAAACTGGGTTCTGTACCCAGGTCTGCCACCTAATCTCAGTGTGGTTGTGGGAAACTCCCATCACTATATTTGTGCCTCAGTTTCTCCATTTATAAAAGGGTGATGATACTTATCTCTATGGGTTGTAACGAACGTTTGCAGAGCACTCTGAAAGCCTCAGGTGAGAGATCTTCACATAAAGGCAAAGCATTATTTGACAGAGAAATAGATGCTCGGAGATTCCTCTCTTCCATCCAATAACTTCATGGCCACACCTTGACACAGACATCTGGGGCATGATTCTTATTTACAAAGGGGCATTGAAGTGAGTGTCCATTTGTTACACTCATAACTACTTTAAGACCCTTTTACTTTACCACAGTGGCATAAAAGGCCTTAGTGTAAACGAGAATTCAGATCTTGGTCCTAAGAGGCACATGATACCCAGCTGATGTCACTCTGCCTAGCTCTATTGTCTTCAGAGGAGCTGCAGCTGACTTAAACCAGCTCAGGATCTGGCCCTGTAGTTATCTAATCAGCACTGCTCCCGGACCCCTGCAAGCTGGCACAGCAGAAGACCAGGTTTTCTGCCCACGCCTGAGTTCTTGCATTAACAAGCCCAGCCATTGTGGCCAAATCTGTGCTCATCTTGTTCTTTGTTTATCGCAATGTCTTTTGACATGGGGAATTTACAAGCTTGTTAACAGGACCTATTCAATTCGGGAGGTGGATGGAGAAATAAAGACTAGGAGACGTCCACTCCGTGCTTTTTGTGGGACTTTTTGGCTAGCTACAGAACTTTTAAATGAGTATCCTTCCTAGGATGACCAGACAGCAAGTGTGAAAAGGCGGGACGGGGGTGGGGGGTAACAGAAGCCTATATAAGAAAAAAGTCCTCAAAATTGGGACTGTCCCTATACAATCGGGACATCTGGTCACCCTAATCCTTCCCTATACCACCCACATCCGAGAGCCTTGTTGTTAGAAGATTTAAGGATCTGATTCTATGTTGTTCTTCAGGTTGCGTATCCACTTAAACCAGTGCAGAGTGGATGTAAAACACTACCAAACCACAACTGGGTATGTCTACACTACAGTGGCACTTTGCACTAGTGCAGATACTTTGAATTAGTGTCAATGGCACTGGCCTGATTCCGAATTACACTCAGGTGTGCTCTACACACTGGTTTTGTACTGGGATAACTATGTCATTTAGAGCTGTGATTTTCTACCAAAATACAGTACAACCTCTACTGTGGATGCAGCTGTGTCAGTAAAAAGGTGCCTTACGCCAGTATCGCTTAGTCTCCTTCCTTTATGAGAATAGCAATACCAGTACAAGCGCTTTTATACCAGTAGAACTGCTTCCACAGACGTGGGTTATATCCCTTTATCTGTACCAGGACAGTTAAAATGGTACAACTTTCCATAGAACCATAGAAATGTAGGGCTGGAAGGGACCTTAAGATGTTATCTAGACCAGTGTTTCTTAATCTTTTCGATACCAGGGACCGGCTTACTGCCATCCCAAACTGTGCCAGGGAGATCTCAGGGACAGGTGCCGGTCCACAGACCAGTTGTTGAGAAACACTGATCTAGACCAAGGCAAGATTAAATATAACTAGACCATCCCTGACAGATGCTTGTTTAACCTGTTCTTAAAAACCTCCAGTGATGAGAATTCTACAGCCTCTCCCTTGGTAACCTGTTCCACTGCTCCAGCTGAGACCTCACCAGTGCCGAGTAGAGCGGAACAGTTACAGCCAGCGTTTTCCATATGACGCTCCTGTGAATACATCCAGAATGCCTTTTTTCACACCGTTGACTCACATTCAATTTCTGATCCACGATAACTCCCAGATCCTTTTCAGCAGTACCGCCACCAAGCCAATTACTCCCCATGGTGTATTATGCAGTTGATTTTCCCCTCCCACACGTACCACTTTCCCTTCTCTTTACCGAATTCCACCCGACTGAATTCAGATCAATTCTCCAGTTTATCACGATCATTTTGAGTTCTCAGCCTGCACTCCAAAGTGCTTGCAACCCTCCCGGCTTGATGCCATCCATAAATTGTAGAAGTGTACTCTCCACTCTGTCCTCTGCTCGTTAATGCAAATATTGAATAGTACTAGACCCAGGATGCACCCTGTGGGACCCCACTTGAAATGTCCTCTCAGTCTGACCGTGTGTAGTGGGTGTATAAAGAAGCCCTGAGGCCCCTTTACGCCTCTCTGGCAGCACACAGAGGCCTTAAAAGCATTGTAACCTAGTATATAGAGCACCTGGGCTCTGTCCCTGGCTTTGTCACAGGTCTGCCGGGTGACCTTGGACATGACGCTTCAGCGTTCTGTGCCTCGGTTTCCCCATGTGAAATGGGGATAATGATGCTGACCTCCTTTGTAAAGTATTTTGAGAGCGACGGATGAAAAGCGGTACAGTATATAAGAGGTAGAGTTTATCATTGTTATTAAAATAGGAAGAAATTACAGTTGCATGTATGTTAAAGGCCCCTTTGCACTGCCAGACTAGCATAACTGTGAATCTGGCCTGTCATGTGGATTCATGGCTAGATTTTCATTTATACTAAGGCCCCTTTATGCTGCCAGAGCGGTGCAAAGGGGCCTTAAAGTGGAAGCAACTATAATTTAAGGCCCCCCCTTAAATTGCTTGTGAATGCACTGATGACTGAAGGCCTCTGTTTACACACACACACACACACACACACACACACTTAGAACAGGTACAGCATGGCCATTGGCCAGGTGCAATTCCCATGCAGACGGCCCCTTGCCAATGTGCCACACTTCTGAGTCCAGTGGGACCCTCCCTTTCAGGGACGAGGGGAATTCAGAGCCCGCTCCCCTCCTGCCCTGCACCTTGTGCAGTCATTTGCACCAGTGCAAAGTGGCTGTACAGTTCTGGCCCGGTAGCGCTTCAGTCCCACATTGTACTAGCGTAACTGACTGCACAAGGGCTAATTAGTGCCAGCGGGTGGCAAGCAGGACTGCTGCCAGCTGGGTCCTGGGCTAAGCCCCAGCTAACTAGTTTCACACAAAGACCCACGCAGCACCCCTCAGATGGCAACGGATTCACTCACTACACACCGGGGCTGGATTCAAACCAATGCCTCAGAGGCTCTGGATCCCATTAGCCACTTAAAAGGATAGGTGCCTTTCCCCAAAAGCTGTAGGGGTGGCACCCGTTCTCTCATTTGACCCTAGGACAATCCCTTAGCTGCTCCCAAGCCACGGTCCCATTCGTTTCAGCTCCAGAGCCCTCACTCATTCCACCCCAGCATGCAAGTTCTCTCGATGACCTGAATCCTCAGCCTGCATTCAAGGCAGATTAGGCAGTTACTGTACCACCTATTGCCTGCAACTGGTAACAAACGGAGATTTGGCCACAACCCCCACGCAGGGCTCACCAGCGGAGGCTGGCGAAGCCGCCTAAGGGGTGGGCAGCCTCGTGGTCTGAAATAGCTGCACGTCAAACTGCTACTACCCCCTCCAGTTTGACCACAGGAAATGTGATCTCAGCTCAGCCTCTCCTTCCAAATAGGGAGGGGAAATTTCTGCCTTCTCGCTCACTCTCAGCAAACAGCAGCCCCCGACGGAAGACAGTGCCGTAATTGGAAGGGTGGAGCACAGAGGAGGCACACTCCCTAAACCGAGCCATTCTCCAGGTTTTCCACGCAGCCCAGGCAAGAGAGAGATTCTGTCCTGAAACCACTTCATCCTCTACTCTGTGGATCCCCCCCCCGCCCAGTTCCCACCAATGCTGGGGTCCCAGAACCTTTTGCCCCGTGGACCAATGGGCCAGGGCTCTGCGGGGAAATGGAGGCTTACAAAATACAAGCCAGAGAACCACAATTTTGTCCCGTTAAGAAAGAAGATGCCCTGGAGATACTGGAGCAGGTCTTCAGCTGAATTTCAATGGAGTGACTCTGGTTTGCACCCGCTGGAGACCTGGCCCATTGACATCAATGGCGCAATGCCCCGTTTACAGAACACCACACTGGACAGGGAGGAAACTAGCTATTCCCCCCCCCTCCCCCCCGGTTGCTTTCTGCCTTGAAACAAAACCCTAGTTAATAATTAGGGGTCAGATCCTCAGCTGGTGTAAACTAACAACACGCCCCTTCTTTCGGGAGCTGCACTAATCTGCACCAGATAGGGATCTGGCCCATTGATCCCAAAAGTCTGTTCCCAAAAGTCTTCTCTTTGTCAAAAAAACAAACAAACAAACAAAAACCAATAGTGGGTGTTAAATAGGGATTTTCCCTCCTACCTGTTAGTCAGATGGCTGCATCTTCCGCTCACTCCAGACAGCAATTTGTAGCCATTGCCTGTCAATCAAACTGAAAAAGGAAAATGCCCGTCAGTTCCAAGGGGATAAAGTGATGAATGCAGGTAAAGTGCATATTCTGTCCTGACCTGGGTATAAGGGGATACCAGGAATCAGGGTTCCTGTCCTGTTAGGGCATCCCTCGTCCCTGAAGGGCTGGGATCTCAAGGTTCATACTCCAGAGATTTGTTCTGACCTGGCTGACAATTCATTACAAGAATCCTGACAGAAAGGCAGCTAAGACCCTGATCCTGCAAGGTACTAAGGGCCCTCTACTCCTTGGAGCTGAGGGAGACAAGACCTTGCAGGTTTGAAAGAAAGAAAAATATGATCTTGAACCTTTAAGAAATGAAAAACCAGCTGTCCACCCTGCCAGCTGTTCAGGAATAGCTGGTGGACTGAAAGACACGGCTGAACAGCCCACAGTGCCCCAGGTTGAATTCAGGTGTAACAAAGCCTGAGCAGTCAAAGATTGCATAACCCACTGCAGCTAACGCTTCAGGTCTGTGCAGTTTGCACATTCTGCTCTCAGCCGTACCAGTGTACGTCTGGAGTTGTCTTGGAAGTCCCGGTGCACGATGGGAAATGCCGTGTGGCTAGGGGAGACCAGCCCATACTGGAGAGTGGGGACATGAGACAGTCGAACAACTAATACCACAAGGAACTGCCACAGCAGAGCCAAATTGAAATATTTTAGGGTTTGGGCTTCAATTAACATTTGTTATGGAAAACTGACACTTTTGCTGAAACGTTGAATTGAATCAAAACCCCAGTGTCCCGTCAAAACACAGTTCAAACGGAAAGTTGTCAACCAGCCCTACCAAACACAGAGCGCAGCCACTGCACGTCACTCCGGGATCTGCCTCACCCCAAGTACTCCAGAGGTGGAAGCCCATCAGAGGCCACCCTGGGCTGGTTTGCAAAGGTGCTGACCACCAGCAGCTCCTCCCATCGACTTCAACTCGGGTTGTGTCTGCTCAGCCCCTCTGGAAATCAGGCCCTAGACGACGTCACCAAACTCGTTTCCCTTGTGACTCGAAACAGACAGGAACCCAGGTACGATTCTTCCAACTGCCTCTCGGAGAGGTAGATAAAGTCCGTCAACCGAAAAGCCCCATCCACAGATGTAGGAAGCAGCTTCACTACGGCGCTACAGCTGTGTCGCTGTAGGGGGCTGTAGTGTAGACATAATGGAGGCCCCATGATGGGCCGCTGTAGTGTAGACAGTTGCTATAGTGAATGAAGGTGTTTTTCCCATCGCCGTAGTGAATCCACCCCGGGGAGAGGCAGTAGCTAGGTTGGCGGAAGAATTCTTCCATTGGCCAAGCGTTTGTTTACACCGGGGCTTAGGTCGGCTTAACTATGTCTCTTGAAAGGGGGTGTGAATTTTTTACACCCCTGAGCGAGGTAGCAAGGCCGACCTACGTTTTCAGTGTAGTGATTGGTCCAAGGTCACGCAGGGAGACCGTGGCAGAGCTGGGAACGGAGCCCACTTTTTCTGAGTCCGAGTCCTCCGCTTTAACCACAAAGCCAGCCTTCCTCTCGCTGAGCCGCCTACCCCTCACCAGCTCATTTCCTGACGTTACAAAATTCACCCTGAGCACAGATGGGCCAGAGAACCGCACAGCTTCGAACCTCATCCAAGCCCTCCTACCCCCAACACAGCTCAGGTCTCATGGAGGCCAACAGAGGGTTCAGTTCATGGCCCCACCTCGAACGCCAGGCCTTCGCTGTAACAAATATCTCCTCACCAAACGGCCTGGCACAGGGAGATGCTGTACGTAATTCCTCAAAACAGCTGAAGCACAGACTGCTTTCGAGCTGTCAGAACACATCAAACCTCGAAACGTGAGGGCCAGATCCCTTCAGACATATGAGCTACAAAGTTTTCCAGCTCCTGAAGCAAATGAGTAAATCTCCTTAGTTCAAAAATCGACAGAGAAGGGGTGGAGGGAGATTCCAACCCTATTCCTTGGCTGGATCTGGGGTAGCAACAGAAACATGATGCATAATTAACCTCAAACAGCTTCCTGGCACTTTATGGGCTACATTTTGTGTTAAGTTCAAGTCAGCTCCGATTCTGGCCCTTCCGCTTCCCTTAATAGAGAGGAGCAGTCCAAAGAAATGAAGGCTCCAGACCTGATCAATTATTCTGTCGCAAGGGGAGAGGGGGGTTTTCAAAGGGAGGAAGTCTGGGTCTTATGGTTAAGGCACTGGGCTGGAACTCAGGGGAGAGGGATTTAATTCCTGGCTCTACCATAGGCTCCCTGTATGACCCTGGCCAATCCACTTGCCTGTTTAGACTGGAAGCTCTTATGGACAGGGGCCGTCTTTCACTACGGGTTTGTGCAGCACCTAGCACAATGGGCCCCAAGCTCAGTTGGGGCCTCTAGGTGCTACTGTATTGGCATGTGCCACTCCCAGTGATCTCTGCGGAAGCCCAGCTGCTCTAAAAATGAGCCCTCTTGAACCTAAAGGGGCATTTGGTGTTGGTTTGCGTGCCCCGTGAACTGTGCAGGGAGCAATTTGCCAACACCCTGCAGTGTGAAGGGATGGGGGCTGCCGTGTGGGTGGAGGATGTGTGAAGATGTGGTTTAGGTCACCGTGCAGGGTTTGCTCTACAACGCTGAGCCCTAACCGCGTCCTCTCCCCACACCTCCACCCTCCTTCCCTGCCCCTGTTCTCAGTGCTGGCTTCCGAGCACATCCACAGGGCTGTAAAAGGCAGATGAACATGCAACTCCACAAGCTCTTGCTTGCAGCAAACACATCCCTGCACTGCAATCCTTTCAGATCGCCAGCTAATCAGGGTCATTCCAGGCCAGCAGCCCCCTTATCTGAGTGGAGTTGGGTTCTGTCTTTCAGACCATACATACGACCCACAGCAACTACTGGCCTACCGAGGTATCACACGTAGGAGTCAGGGTGTTAACCCTAATGTCCTGGCCAAATTCCACTTTGGGTAATGACATTGTAGCTCCCGTGTGCGGATGCATAACCAGTATAATTACAGCGATGCAAACCCCCTAGTCTGGACACGGTTATACTAGTATCAAAGTGCTTATACGGGTGCCGCTTATTCCTTTGCGGAAAGGGGAATAAGTTATACCAGTGTAAAGGAACCTTTATACAGGCATAACTGCATCCACACTGGCGATGGTACAGGTTTCACTATATCAGTAAAACATTACACCCCTCACAGACATAGTGATACCAGTACAAAAACTGTGTATGCCCCAGGCTTAAATTCCCTCCAGCCGTTAGCAGTGTTGCAACTACCAGGCATTCAAAAATCACGAGACAGGGCCCCAAAATATAAGAACATAAGAACGGCCGTACCGGGTCAGACCAAAGATCCATCTAGCCCAGTGTCCTGTCTGTCGACAGTGGCCAATGCCAGGTGCCCCAGAGGGAGTGAACCTAACAGGCAATGATCAAGTGATCTCTCTCCTGCCATCCATCTCCATCCTCTGACAAACAGAGGCTAGGGACACCATTCCTTACCCATCCTGGCTAATAGCCATTAATGGACTTAACCACCATGAATTTATCCAGTTCTCTTTTAAACGCTGTTATAGTCCGAGCCTTCACAACCTCCTCAGGCAAGGAGTTCCAAAATATCCTGAGATTGGCTTAAAAAATCATGACGGTGTTGTTTAAACAATACATTTGCATGCTTTTGATTTGCCTTCTCCTTTTGGAGCTTTCAGCAGCCACATTTTCCAGCTTTTTATTGCAAGCCCACGGGCTAGAAACTTTTTATTTCTTGAGTCCAGGAGCTGGGGCTTTAAAACACCGCATTATCATGAGGGCTGTGATAAAAATCACAAGTGTTGGCAGCCCTGAGTTGAGCGCACGCTGTATCTTTCACTTCCCTCCCGCAGTTGCTGGGCAGCGTTGCCCCATGTTGCTAAAACAGCTGCTGCATTCCCGCTCAGAGGTGGAAGCATTTCAGTGGCGAGTGCAGGGGTCACTATATTATACATAGTGCTCGATCCTCTGCTGCCCTGCACCTTGTGCAGTTATTTCCACCAGGGTCAAATGAGCGCAAAGTGGGTGTGAAAGGTTACTTTTCTGATCTGGCAGCATTTTAGACCCACCTTGCACAGGTGGAAAAGACTTTTCAAGGGGCAGGGGAAATGTAGCCGGACTAAAGCTATGTCTGCGCTACAGTATCTCCCTTCAGAAGGGGGTTTTCCATCATCGTAGTAAATCCACAGCTCCCAGTGGTGGTAGCTAGGTGGACAGAAGAATTCTTCTGTCACTTAGCCGCGTCTACACTGGGGGTTAGGTTGATCTAACTATGGTGCTCGGGGCACATAATTTTTCACAGCCCTGAGTCAGGACATAGCTAGGTTGATCTAATTTTTAATAATAGACCACACCTATATATCAATCACGTGCCCTTTGGCCTCTGTCTATCACAGATATCTGGCCTCCATTACCTCACTGTCTGAGCACCTCATGCTCTTTAACATCATAACAGCCCCGTGAGGTTATCTCCATTGTATAGAAGGGGGGCTGATGCACAGAGACAGACTAGGTGACTTGCCCAAGATCACACAGGAAGCCTGTAGCAGACCAGGGACTTAAACCCGGTGCTCCAGCGTCCCAGGCCATGCCTTAACCACTAGGCCACTTCCTCTCAAGAGCCTGGCAAGTGCTATAGAAACGTCAGCTATTGTTTACAAAGACCACAAAATAGATAGCAAAAAAATTTGTTTCTGTTTATTTAGAGAGACAGTTTAATTGAACAAATGGTTCTATTAATCACAGAGCTGTCGGGCTGGAACAGAGCTCAAGAGGTCACCTAGTTCACCCCCCATGTCAACGCAGGATCAAATATAGCTAGACCATCCCTGGCCGGAGTTAGCCCAACCTGTTCTTAAAAACTTCCAGTGACGGGATTCCACAACCTCCCTTGGTTCTCTGGTCCAATGCTTAACCACCCTTAAGGAAGAACATTTTTCCTAATAGCCAACCTAAGTTTCCCTTCCTGCAAGCTAAGCCGATTTGTTCTTGTCCCACCCTCAGTGGGCACAGAGAACACTTGATCGCCATCCCTTTTACAACAACCTTATTACAGATGGGAAGATTTTTCTGTCTCTTGTTACTATGATTGTAAATAATCACAGCCCTCTGGGAACCGCTGGCCACGTGGCTCGTTGTGTTTGACTGCTACAGAGTGACTAAGAATTGTGACACACAGCTAGTCAATGCTAAAACAGCATTAGTCCTTTCTTCCCACCCCCCACCTTCTTGATTTCCACCACCACCACCACCAGGGCAAATTCTCAAAGGTCCAGAGGTTCCTAACTTCAACTGATTTCACTGGAAGTTGGGCACCTACATACGTTTCAGGATCTGGGCCCCAGCTCTTTGGAGAGGGGATTGTCTTGCCTGTGGGTATGTAAAGCTCCCAGCATAATGAAGCCCCAAGATGGCAGGCACAGAAACAATGCGGATAAATGATCAGAGCGCTGGCCTGTAACACGTGGGTCTGCAGTTGCTGATCGGCCGTCTGACTTTGGGGAAGTTGCTACCCTTCTTTGCTTCCTCTTTATCTGTTTTGTGTAGTTAATTGTAAGCTCATTGAGGGCAGGGACTGTCTCGCCCTACATGTCTGGGCAGCACCTATCAGCACCCTGATCTCAGTCATAGGGCCCGAGGGTATGTCTACACTGCAGTGTAAACCCAGGGGGGTCAGGCTTATGCTTAACCCTCTTCTGTCTACACAGAAATCGCACTAACCCGGGGCTCGGATCTAGGGTCCCAGGACCCCACAGGAGTGGAGGATCCAAGCCTGAGTCAAGCCGGGACCAAGGGTTCAAGCCCTGTTGCTTTGCAGTGTAGACGCAGTCACACTGGACTCGTGCTCTGGGAGTCCGCCAAAAGTACCCCATAATCCCAAAACCCCCGGGCCAATTTTCTTAGTCCTCTGGCTGGTCAAGTTTGGTGGACAGCCAAGTTTTTCCACACTGCACCATGAACAAAGGTGGAGCAGCCACCTTTTGGGAGGGCACTCAGAAGTCTGGGATATGGATGGCAGGACTCAGGCCCGCATAATGCAGTGTAGACGCTGCCGCCCCAGGTTGGGACCCAGGATTCAACAATTCCTAACCTAGGGTTACAAACGAGTGTAGACACTCCAGGCCCAGGTTAACAAACCCGGGATCTGTTAACTCGAGTTCTCCTAACCCTGGGCTTACACTGCAGTGTAGACAGACCCGCAGAGTTTAAGGCCAGAAGCGGCCACCAAACCATCTAGTCTGAGCTCCTGCGTATCACAGGCCACTAACCATCACCCAACACCCGCACGCTAAACCCAACAACTGAAATTAGACCAAAGTATCACAGCCCACAGGAGCCTATGATGTGCCACAGGCAGAGAACAGGAGGGACCAAGACGCACCAACGCCCCAGGCCCTGGCAATGGTAGAGACTTGATTAAGTGAGATATACCCCAATGACCCTAGCAAGTGACCCACGCCTCAGGCTGCAAAGCAAGGTGGAAAAAAACAAGATCCCTGCCAATCTGACCTTAGCCTCTAGAGCTAACTGGTATATTTATTTTACACAGGAGGAACTAAGGTATTAAGTGACTTGCCCGTGGTCGCACATGGAGTCTGTACCCCAGCTAGAAATTGACTCCCGGTCTCTAGGGTCCTCGCACACGGCTCATACGCCATCCCACCCTATGGAGCGGCACCCGATGAGGCCAGAAGCTCCTTAGAAAGACACGTCTACCCTGAATCCCATTGGCACTTTGGCTTTTCTGCTGAGCGGTGAGATAAAGACTCCTAGCAGGAATTGGACAGAGACCCTAAGAGACATTTCACATTAACGGCCACCGAAAGGTACCAAACTATCAAGTGGTCATGATTTTTGCTTGCTCCGAACCCGGAGCTGGCAAGCTGATGTTTAGAGTCTTTGGGAAATAATACAGGAACCACACAATGTTCCCTGAGAGCGGGCTGGAATCTGGAGAAGCAGACGGCTTTTATTTGCGGCAAAGCCAGTCATGTGCTGTAATTCAGTCACAGAGTTTAAGGCCAAAAGGAACCATAAGATCACCTAGCCTGTATAGCCCAGGCCACTGCGTTTCACCCAGGTGTCCTGTACTGAGCCCAATAACCTATGTTTGGATCCAGCACCTCTTCCAGAAAAACAGCTAGTCTTGATTGGAGCACATCAAAAGATGGAGAATGCACCACTTCCTGCGGTAGTTTGTTCCAATGGTTAATCACGCCTCCCTGTTAAAATACGTGTCTTAAAATGTATTGTAATCATTGGGGGAGGGGTTCAGAGAGTGTGCACATGCACATTTATCATCCTCTAGTCAGTGCGTTCAATTGGAACTGCTTGCCTGTGTGTCCTATGCCCTATATTCCTATCAGCTAATGGCGATTCTCCTTAAACTCTTGGCTCAAGAGACGGTGGGTTCTATTCCCACTACTGCTGCGACATTCCCACTGGCTGTGACATACAACACGGTGACACCTCAGAAGCCCTCAGTTACCCTGGATTAGTCACAGGATGGTTTAACCTGACAGGTGAGAGCAGGGGGTTGGATTTCTGAAAGCCTACTCCAAAGCCCAATGAAATCAATGGCAAAACTCCCTGACTTCGGGGTCAAGAGACTCCAAGCACCTTTCTAATTCATCTCAATGCCAGATGGGACTGGATGACAGGGGATGGATTACTCCGTAATGGCCCTGTTCTGTTCATTCCCCCGGAAGCACCTTTCCCCCGAGAGCTGCAACTATGCTACAGTTATTGACCCATTGGCGGGGACTGTTTTAAGCACAGACAGCTCAGGCCCCCCTCCCCCGGCATGAGCCTCGTTGGTTTGTGTTAAGAACCTTTGCAAGTTTGCCTGGCTCTGTGCTGGAGTTTCCATTGCAATGCCCTCTGGGTATTTATCCTGCCGTACCTGGCCCAGCTCCCAGAAGCAGTGCATTCTGGGAGATTTCCAAAGGTCATGCAGTGCACAGTAGTGGGGTGGGGAGAGGCGGGGGAGTGAGTATTTTGGCCAATCTGTATCCCAGGCTGAGACTACAGTGGTTCAAACAGACATAATTTAGGAGCTCACAGCAAGCAAGTCTAATCCAGCCGTATTTGGCTCCCATGTCATTGGTAAAATGGCCTTTTTTTGAGTACGGAAATATTTGCCCCCCAAAATAATCATTTTGGCAGAACCTGAAAACAAAATATTTTCAGGGTTGGCTTTCGTGGGGGGAGGGGGGGGAGGGCTAATTTGTTTCCTCTTCTCCTCCCCCCTCCTTCTCAGTGGCAAAATGGAAAATTGGGGAAGGGGGGAGAGAGGGAGGAAAAGAAGAAAATGTGGGATAAAAACTTTTGAAAAAGAGCCTGAATAAAGGGGAAATTGTTCCTTTTCGAAAACCGAAAGTGCTTCTCTTTCACCCCGCGGAGGCAGGTCTGACTACCTTTATTTTGGCAGAGAAGGAAACAGACACAAAGAGGATCAGTGACAGAGCCCGGAAGAAAACCCAAGAGCCCGAGTCACCAGTCGCTCCCCTCTCACCCTCCTGCAGAACCAGGACTAGAACCAAGGGCTGTTCCTGGTATAACTATGTTGGACTGTGGACTGATTTTTTCACCAATACAGTAATACCGGGACCACTCCAGTGTGGACAGAGTATGACTGGTATAAAGGTGCCTTACAGCCAGCTGAGTGTCACAGCCAGCTGTTAATGACAACCCTCAAGACCTGCTCCACCCCATAGAGGGAGGGTCTCCGGGAAACCCCTGCTAACCTCCGCCCAAAGGCTGAAGTCCTGGCCCCATCATTCAATCAGTCGTGAGCCAATGAAGCCACTGATGTGACCCGCCCGGGACATGGAAACCAGACTCTCCACTGCATTCATTCCCCATGCAGCCAGACTGGCCCCGCTTAGATAAGGCAGGGGGATGTGGCTAATGGCTGCAAAAGGCCAGCTCCCACATGGAGAGTTTCTTAACACTCTGGTCATGCTCTGGCTATGCAAAGGGGCCTTAAAGCGAAAGTATAGGTGATGTCTCCTCCCATTAAGGGATAGCTCAGTGGTTTGAGCATTGGCCTGCTAAACCCTATGGGCTCTGGGAAGCAGCAAGTAGCCATAGTGTTTTGCACTTCAGCGATGCCCCCAATCCACCCCTCCACCAGAGGCTGGGAGCAGATCCCTTATGCCAGCTCCACACCAGCCGGGAAGGCCCCCTGCCCTGGGGAGATTTGAAGGGGGGAGTGTTTCCACCCGCTTTACTCCATCAGAGCAGCCTAAAGGGATCGGAGTGCGACTGAGAACCAGGCCCAGATTGTGGAGGGGGAAGGGTGGCGTTACCACAACCTCCCCTTCCCTTTTTTTGAGTTTCCTCTAGCAACGAGCCTGGACCACAACATTTGGTCTCCGACCCAAACTTCCCCATCATTCGGGGCGCGTGCGGCTCCTAAGCCATCTCTGATTTCTGAGGGGCCCTGGGTACCTGACTTCCTGGCTTCCAACGGGCCAAACTTAACACGCAGCAAGGCAGGACCTCGTTCTCAGCTCCGTTACACCACTCTGCCAGCGTAAAGAGGCCTTAATGGGAGGAGAAACCACCTATATGCTCGCTTTAAGGCCCCTTGGCACAGCGAGAGCATGACCAGAACCAATAAGAGTCGACTCTTCTCCATCTCAGGCCAATAAACACCTGGCCCGAGATTCAAAGGCTCCAAGCTGCAGACAGCTCGCACTGGGCAGTGGAAGTTTCCCCAGCAATTCATTGGGCCAAAGGGGGGGCTTTTGCCTCTCGGCGCTGGCTTCAGAAGACAAGAAGGAAGGAAAGCCTGTGAAGAGATCAGAAAGCGGGGGTGGGGGGAGGACGGACAGAGCTTCCCCAGCAGAACGGATATGGACAAGGCCGTGGGTTTCCCAGCCCGCGTGCTCCCTTAGGAAAGTTACTGCGGCTGAGAGAACAGGGGCGGGTGGCGCGCTAAGGGGGAGCCGTCATGGAAAGGGGGAGCTATGTTTACCCCCGGCCTCTAGGGGCCTGGTTCTCAGCAGTCCTGAGAAGCCCCAGAGGTTGTGCTTGGAACCGTGGGTGCTCTGCAAACCAGACCCTAGATTCCACGGCGGCAGGAGCTGTACAAGCCGAGGAAAGAGAAAGCAGACTAGGAAAGGAGGGAGAGAGACAAATGGACACTGGAGACTAACTAGACAAATGTACTGGGCCAGATCCCCCACCGGCGTCAATCAGGATGCTGAGTTGAGGATCTGTCCCGCAGAGAGAGAAAACGAGGACGCTAACAAGGAGGTCCAGTGGATCAGGTGTTGAGCTCAGGGTCCCGCCCTGGGACTAGTCTGAGCTCTGATGCTGGCCTGCTGCCTAAATCCTTTGTTTCACCCCTCACCCTTTGTCTGTTTCATTTGTGCAGGTGGTCCATGCTTTGGAGGGCAGGCACCACTCCCAGTGCAACGCTGTGTGTGGGTACAGGCCCCCAGAGGCTGGTTGCTGCTACCTGAATACAAACAATAATGAGGAATAATAATGAATTAGAGAGAGAGGGAGGGTGGGTCTTCACTGCCCAGACAGGTGTGCGTTTCACAAGGAGATAGCTAGCCCAGCATAAAATCCTAGTGGAGACAAGGCAGAGGTGGCTTTTAGCTTGATTTAAGTAGCCCAGGTCAACACTATACCCCCAAACACAGCTGGGGGATGTAGGGGTAAGGTGATCTTGAGAGAACTATCTGGTTGTAAAAACACACCTTTTATTGCTGCGAAGTCACAGCTAGAAAGAGAGCGAGCAATCAGAAGAGGGAGAAAGACAAGGTTAGGAAAAGAAGGACGAACCAGCGGTTGGAATCAAGTTTCAGGCCACCAGAAACTGGGGTTCAGGTCCCTGCTCTCCCACAGACTCCCTGAGTGGCCTTAGGCAAGTCATTTAGTCTCTCCGTGCCTCAGTTTCCCCATCTGTAAAATGGGGACCATAAAAGTCCCCAAGCTAGATAGACCACAGTTGCTCCACCTGGTGGATGTGAACAGGCGTTGGGGGAGCATCATCCTCCTCCCCTTTCTTTATAGCTAGTCGGGTGAGTCCCTGAAACATTTTCGTGTTGTAGTGTGGAGTCCCGGTTTGGGCTAGCTCAAGACGCACCAAGCCAGAGGGGCAATTGTTGGGTGGCAAGGAGGGCTGGTGGGACAACGACGGAGCAGCTTGATGGACGACGCAGCGAGCAGGTGTTGGGAGAGGGGCCATAGGCCATGCCAGGCCCGTGGGATGCAAAGGAGAGAATGTGGGGTGATGTGTGACCGTTAGAGCCGCCGAGTTTCGCTCTCACTGGCCAACTTCCTTCTTGCCAGGGCGGATACAGAAGTGAAACTGACAGCTGGATGGATGCTGGAGGGGGGTGGGTGGGCAGGGGGGATGGGAGGGGGATGAGGAGGAGCGGGAGGTGTAAGGAGGATGGGGATTTAGCATGGAGCTCAACGTAAACAAGTCATCGCGCTGAGACCGGCACCTCAACAGCTCGTTGCTGTGCAACGGAAAACGTTAACGAGCAAAATATTTGGGACATCTACAAAAAATGTTGCATTGACCCAGGCTGGCGGGTACCTGGCTGCAGCAGGAGTGTCGCCCCCCCCCCCCCACACCCTAGTGGAATCAACATGAATCCACCCCTCCTCTCACATCTGGACACAGCAGGAATGCTTCCCAACCCACCCACCCACCCATGCAAGATCCCATCAATGGAGCCAAACCAGTTCACACCATTTGAGGATACACGATGCATCAGAGAGCAGAGGGGCCCTCAGCGCTTTACAGAGTGTGCCACCTGAGGATCTCGCAGCGCCCTGCAAGCATCGGTACACGCCTCTTGCTGAAGGGGAAACTGAGGCACAGAGTGACGACGCCACTTGCCACAGAGCGCGAACAGCAGAATTGGAAACAGAACCCATGAGTCTTAGCTCCTAAGCCCAGACCCTATTGATTGAGCTGCCTTGCCTCTATCATGTACAGCCACTCTCCCGACCCCTAGCTCCTACCCTATAACACCTCTGCATCCAGCGTACCATCTCCACCCTGCTCCCCCATTTCTGGCCGGAGGATTCAGCAGCCGAACTTGGCAATGAGAACATACAGGGCAGGAGAGGTGGGGAGACACTGGTGTCGAACTGATTTTAGAGCTGAACCAAGGACACAGAGGGCCTGACAGTCTCTTGCCCTGCGTCTCGGGCAGTCATCTACACCTGGGCAAAGTGCACAGCACACGCCCACTTTGCATGGGCGTACCTGGCAACGCCAGACACAGGGCGACCGAGAATCCGGCCCTATGTTTTTCATATTTGCCCTACAGAACAGAAGTTTGACCCAGAGTGACACCTACTGGCTCAGGCATTTTAGCAGTGCCAAACCTCTCTGCCAGCCAGACACAGTGCTTCTAAAGTACCCGGCACTCTGGCAGACCTCCGGGCACTTTCCAAATGGCAATTAATCCTTACAGCTCCACTGCCAGGCCCTATTACTCCTATTTTACTGAGGCGTAACAGAGGCTAAGAGACTTGCCCACAGTAAATCAGCGTGAGAGAATCCAGAAGTCGCTATAGTTCTAACCACTTGGCCATACTCCCTCCCAGAGCTGGGACCAGAACCCAGAAGTCCCGATGTCTAGTCCTCCCTGCTCCAAACACGTGAGTACACTCCCTTCCAGAGCTCTGTATAGCACTACTTCACAACTAGGGGGCCGTGAGCAGGTTTCAGGGGGTCCGCCAAGCATGGCCGGCGTTAGACTCGGGCCCAGGACTGCAGCCGGGGGTCCTAGCTCCACTACCAGGGCTGAAGCCGAAGCCTGAGCAACTTAGATCTGCAGTGCCCCCCCCCGTGGCATGGGGCCCCAGGCAATTGCCCTGTTTGCTACCCCCTAATGCTGGCCCTGGCTTTTATATGCAGAAAAACAGCTGGCCGGTGGAGTTTTTATGGCATGTTGGGGATGTGTCCGAAAGAAAAAGGTTGAGAACCCCTGCTGCATAGAACTCCGGAGTCCTCATTCCTAGACCCCCCCGTTCTAACCAGCTGGCCCTACTCCCTCACAGAGACAGGAAAAGAACCCAGGAGTCCAGATGCTCTTTTCTCCCTCTGTTTGTTTTGACTTATAGCACTCTAACAGTTTTGGATCCCTTCTCCTTGTAGTTGCAACCCTCTAGGGCTCTCAAGCGAACAGCCCCCCTACGTTTACTTGGGGCTGGAACTCACCACCTGCCTCAGTTTACCAGAGCCTGGATTATGCCGCCTTCGGGACAGAATGCAGGTCTCAGAATGCTGGTTGGTGTCATAGAGTTGCCAGGTGTCCGGTTTTCAACCAGGATGCCGGGTCGAAAAGGGATCATGGTGGCTCCGGTCAGCACCACTGACTGGGCCGTTAAAAGTCCGGTCAGTGGTGCAGCGGGACTGGCAGGGTTCCTACCCAGCTCAGCCTGGTTCCCGGGAAGCAGCGACATGTTCCTATGGCTCGTAGGCATAGGGGCACCACGGGGGCTCTGCGCGCTGCCCCGCCCCCAGCGCCGGCTCCATAGCTCCCATTG